>NC_068972.1:18927460-19282460 GCF_016808095.1 Vigna angularis
GGTTTTTGTTCTTAGCACTTGTTCCTTGTGCTTTGCTTCTAATTGCCTGTCACATACACATTAATTAATGAGTTCATATGATATATATTTGTTAATGAGGAATTGAATAATATGAACTACACTAACCTGCCATTCCTCTGACATCCGACTCTCTTTAAAAACCCGCCAAGTCTCCTCATCAATGGACTTATATGCATTACATGGAGTTTTATGTTTAAGGTGTCCAAAGATGTACCTTGATGTCAACTTGCTTTTAAAGTTTCTGAAATTTTCTGCAACAGTTGACAAACACTTATTTCTAAGTGTTGGGACATTTGGAATGTCAAATGTCATCTGAAAAAAACATAATAAAGTTGTATTAGTACAAAATTATCAATATAAACAAATTATAATTCAAATGCTATTAACTAACTTACCAATATATCTTGCCAAATAATGTTCCTATCACCCTCGGACACATGATCAAAAGATGGAATGAGAATGCTAATCTTATTACGTGCCACTACTCCAAGGTATGATCGGAAGTCATCTGCATGGGGGCCAGTTGCCACACCCGTGGTGACATTCACATTCACCGGAGTTCTTTCACCACTATTTTTCCTGATTAATAGTTGTTTCATCCTAGTGGGTCCTCTAGTGGATCTGGGTGGGGGAGCCTCATCCCCTGAAGAATGTGGATGATCAGCCATATATCTGTCAAAATAAATAACAACATTAAATTTTCTTTCAAGACTTATGTAATATCATATAAATTAACAAAACATGTAATAGTACAGAAATTGAAAATTCATACATAAAGATATGGATTCATCATATGTATATTCCCTCATCATGATCTGACCGAATTGCATGTACATCATCGTCAACTACAGATTGGTCATCCAACTTTGTTGTAGTTTGAAATGAATGGTTGTCAGCAATATCAATATTAATTAGATTGTCTTCGTTAACTTCAATTTGTTTTTTGCCTTGAAGAGCAACATACCAATGGTCAGACGAATGATCTTTGACATAAAAAACTTGAGATGGTTGATGTACCATGATAAACGGTTCGTCTCGATAACCCACCTTGCGAAAATCAACCAGTGTCATACCCGAGTCATCTATTTTCACACCACTCTTATTGTCAAACCACTTACACTTGAACAATGGAACGGAAAACTTGGTGTAATCAACCTCCCATATCTCTTCTATTATACCATAATATCTCATTGATCCAAGTACATGAGATTGATCTTTTGATGTGGAAAATTGAAGTGACTCAGCTTCTAAACTGACTCCACTATTTTGTACTGTGCTTTTATCATCCAAAGTCTTCGTATAGAATGTGCAATTATTGACTTCATAACCTGTACAACACACGACATCAAACTTCAAACCATTTGCAAGCCACAATAAAGTTTCAGAAGAATGTGGCTCTTTGTCAATTTCAGATTTGAACCAAGACATAAATGTTTTGTTATGCTCCATCAATTGCCATTTCTCTGATTGTCTTGGATTTTTATTCTTAACAATGGCTTTGTGTGCTTCCAAAAAAGGGATCACCTCATCTGTGTTGTTCAATATATAAAGATGCGCTTGCAACAATTCTTTGCGATCTTTTGTCACCACATTGACACCTCGGATGCTTTTACTTGTAGAAAATTTATTCAACCATGCTGTGCGAGGAACTCCTATTGGATTCGTTGATGTCATGTAATCTGAACAAAACTCGATACTTTCTTCAGCAATATACCTTTCAATCATCGAACCTTCAGGATGATATGGATTTTTAACGTACCCTTTCAAAATCTTCATATAACGCTCAATAGGATACATCCATCTTAAGTATACCGGTCCGCACAACTTGATTTCTCTAACCAAATGAACAAGTAAATGTACCATGATGTCAAAAAAAGATGGAGGGAAAAACATCTCTAGTTGACACAAGATGATAACAATCTCGCCTTGAAGTTCATCTAACTTTGTAGGATCGATGGCTTTACTACATATTGACGAGAAAAATGAACACAACCTGTTTATGGTGTGCCTAACATTTTTGGGCAAAATTCCACGAATAGCCACCGGTAACAACTGTTGCATTAAGACGTGACAATCGTGAGACTTCATGCCAACAAGCTTTAAGTCCTGCATTGACACTAAACTCTTCATATTTGAAGAGTATCCTTGTGGTACTTTGATACTCTTTAAACATACACAAAAACTTATCTTCTCTTGTCTAGACATTGTGTAACAAGCAGGGGGCAAATAAGTACGTTTACCAATCTCCTTCGGTGCCAACTCTTCTCGGATATTCATGTCAACCAAATCCAAACGAGCATTCACTCCATCTTTTGTCTTTCCCTGAATGTTGAGTAATGTACCAATCAAGCTATCACACACATTCTTTTCTACATGCATCACATCTATGCAATGTCGAACATCTAACTTTGACCAATATGGAAGATCAAAGAATTTGATTTCTTCTTCCAAGGGGTCGTTACAGATGACTTCTTCGATGTTTTCCCAAATACATGATGTATTTTATTAACTTTTTGAAGAACTTCAAGGCCAGTAAGTGGATTTGGTGCTTCGTCCCTCTCTTGATCTCCATTGAATGCTTTTTTTAACCTTCGATATGGATGATTACGTTTTAGAAATCTCCGATGACGCAGATACACCGTCTTTCTTCCATGTTTCAATTGATGAGCTGCAGTGTTTTCTTCACATATAGGACACGCTTTATGACCCTTGACACTGTATCCTGACAAATTACCATAAGCAGGAAAGTCATTAATGGTGCAAAATAACATTGCACGCATCATAAAAGTCTCTGAAGCGAATGCATCAAATATTTCAACCCCGTCAACCCACAAAACCTTCAAGTCTTCAACTAGTGGGCTTAGATAAACATCTATGTCATTTCCAGGCTGCTTTGGACCAGATATCATCATAGACAACATCATGTACTTCCTCTTCATGCACAATGCAGGAGATAAGTTGTAAATTATCAATATAACTGGCCAACAACTGTGATTGGTACTCAGATTACCAAATGGGTTCATTCCATCAGTGGCTAAAGCAAGCCTAAGATTTCTACACTCTTTACCAAATTCGGGGAATTGTCGATCAATATTTTTCCATTGCTTTGAATCAGCTGGATGACGAAGCAGCCCGTCAATTTTTCTCTCATCTGCATGCCATCTAAGATTTTTAGCATCTTTGGGATTCGCAAACAAACGCTTAAGTCTGGGCACTATTGGAAGGTACCAAACTACTTTCAAAGCAGATCCATTTTTTTCTATCTGACCATTATCTTCACTATTGTTTTTTGACTTGTATCGTGATAAGCCACATTTTGGACACTCTGTCAAAAATTCAAACTCTTTCCTATACAAAATGCAGTCATTGGGACAAGCATGTATCCTTTTATACTCCATACCCATTGGACAAAGAATTTTCTTCGCATCATAATTACGAGTGGGTAGTGTATTTCCATCTGGCAACATTTCATTCAACAACGTCAACAGTTCTGTAAAACTCTTATCAGTCCATCCATTGCTCGCCTTCAAATTCATGAGCCTTAACACCGCTGACAAACGTGTGAACTTAGTTGAACCGACATACAAAGGTGTTTCTGCATCAGTCGACATCGTCTCATACACATGAGCTTTGGCAAAATTTTCTGCTCCAACATCGCGGATCATGTCCTCCAATTTGTCTTCATCCGGTCGATCTTCTTCCATGGTGGAATCAGTAACATTTACACTTTGAGAGTCAGTGGGAAAATTCATTTCTTCGCCGTGCCAGATCCATGTTGTATAGCATCTTAGAAAACCATCACATATAAGATGTTCTCTAATTTGAGTTGCGTTCAACTTTCTCTCATTCAAACAGTTCACACAAGGACATCTAAACTTCACTTCATCATTAGTTCTCCCCTCATTACGTTGCGCAAATTGTATAAATTCCTCTACACCTCTCTCGTACTCAGCACTAATACGTGGTAAATTAATCCAATTTCGATCCATATTCCTAAATATTACATAAATAATATTTTAAGGTTTATAAATAATACAAGAACTACAACACACATTACCAAAACTATAGCAAAAATCATATCATACATTACCAAAACTATAACAATTTCATGCACTATCAAAATTAAAGCAAAAATTATACCAAAACTATAGAAACTTCATACATTACCAAAACTATAGCATTATGCAAAAATTAATGAAGCAATCACGTTAAAAATGCAAATGGACATAAATACCTGGAAGAGGAACGGCGGCGGAGAGGGTGAAAAACGCAACACAACGGCGGCGGCGGCGGAGAGGGTGAAAAACGCCAGAAAATCACGATTTTGAACGGCTAAAACTCGTTTTTAAAGTCAAAAACGAATAATGACCGAACAATTTTGAGTTTAAACGGTTAAAAACGCAAAATCTGAGATGAAGGGTGGTTCGGAGGAAGAAGAAACGCGAAAACAGCGAGGAAGACGATGCACTGTTCCAAGTTTTGTTTTTTAACTCTGAACGGGGGAATCTACCGCGGTTCACTATTTAACCGCGGTATAAAAGGGTTATATGCTGCGGTTTAACCCCCAACCGCGGCATATACTAATTTAAAAAATTATCAGAAATGGCATTTTTGAAATTATATTCAAACTATATGCCGCGGTTCAGCGGGCAACCGCGGCATAAACATCGAAATATTTCAAATGAACTTTAAAATAATTTCATATAGGAGAATATGCCGCGGTTCCCCAGAGAACCGCGGCATATACCCCTGAAACGTGTTCAACACAACTGTCTCCCCAACTGCCTTTCAGAGAATTTCAGAAGTTACAGTGGGTATATGCCGCGGTTCTCTGGGGAACCGCGGCATATACCCCCTGTAACTTCTGAAATTCTCTGACTGGCAGAGAAGTTGAGACGTTGCAGGGGTATATGCCGCGGTTCCCCAGAGAACCGCGGCATATACCCCCTGTAACTTTTCAAATTCTCTGACCCAGTCAGCACCTGCAATAAATTGGCAGGGTATATGCCGCGGTTGTGCAGAGAACCGCGGCATATACCCTGTTATTTAATTTTTTATTCATACGTGGCGTCAAAGGCAATGGTTGACTGGGGTATATGCCGCGGTTCCCCGTAGAACCGCGGCATATATGTTCGTTTTATTTACAAAACTGCCACCGCGCACCATTATGCTGCGGTTTTCGTTGAACCGCGGCATAATGTGCGCTGTAAAAACCCGATTTTTTACTAGTGTAAGTTTGTGGTATTCTTTTGGATTTCAAAATCAAACAGTTACATCATCTTAATTAACTAGAATCAATTGAAAAATATAAAGATTTTGGACATTCAATATAATAATAATTTTTAATATGGACAAAACTAAAATTACTTAAATTTATGATGAACTTAAAATTTAATTAAGTTTTTTTCTTTCATATGGAGATATGTGTAAGTAATAAGGATTTAAAATATCACTCAAATCATCCCATTAATAAAAATATTAATTGTCAAAATTTAATTGAGACAATTGAAAATAATTAAATTTATTTGAGAGATAAATGTAATTAAACCTTTAAAATTAATTAATCTTTAATTAAATTAAGGGCATGAGCGGTCACAATAAGCCATGCAAGTTTTAAATGAAGCACATGCTACCAAATTGAATTAAGTTGTGTACCATGATTAGAACACGTGTATTTAATAAGAGTTCACTTTCTTACAAATAATTAATCAGTTTATGAATGAAATCAACCATATGTTGGCGATGTTAACAAAATTTTAGGATACGAACCTAAATATAGTACAATTAGTTAATTAAATTGGCTAAATATACAGTCATAACTAACCACAAACTTTTTCTTAAAACAATTTATACCTATCAACTTGAATTGACTTTTACGTTATTAATGGTCAGTAAATGTGATTAAGGGATTCAGACTTTTTCAACAACGGTTTAGTTCAATAAAAAAATGGGTTAGAACCTAACATGATTCAATCCGGTTCAATTTTTTTTATATGGGTCAATTTTCAATCCGGTTCACTCGGGTTGAACTCACCTAGTTTAATTTAATTATTTATTATTTTGTGTTTCAATATTATTAGTTAACATTTTTCTTATTATATTGTAAATGGGGAATAAAGAAAAAGATGTTTCAAGGGAGAAAAATATTATAAATTTATCCATTCAAAACTCTAATCTTATAAATGGATAAGTGACACAAAAATTATCAATATTTTAAACTTATTTATTTGTTTTTTGAGTTTTCTTTTAAATTATATTTGAGTTGTATGTTAATTTTTTATTTTGAATTGTCTTTGGAGTTTAACATCATTTTAAAGTGAAATTATTTAAATTTGAATTACAAAAAAATTGTAATTTTTTTGGATTTAAAAAAAGACTTATAATTAAGTGAGCTAGTGAACCAATCCGTTTAACCCATTAACCCGTGGTGGGTCGGACTGAGTTCGAATTTTTTTGACTCGCTAATAAATGAGTCAGGTTGGGTTATCTCACTAATTGCCAACCCGTGGTGGTCCAAGCCGGGTTGGGCCGGGTGGCCTGTTTGACAACCCGTGTTAAAAGCAACTAAGTATGGTTATACTTCAACTATAATATGATATTTAGTTCAACAATAGATCATGCAAGATCTAAGTGTTCCATCTAAAAAGTATACAAAATTGTGCAATCTTAATTTATGTTTAATAAAGCATGGATATGCCCAAATGATATGCACATATATTTAAGTTATCTTTAAACTACATGAAAACATATATATGGTTATTCTACCTTAGAGGAAATGTCTATTACTTTTGTTTGCCAATAAAATATTTTTTCAATAGGTAGAGTTTTGGGCTAGTTCCTAGTCTATTTTAGGGGCTTCAACAGGTTAAAATCTAAAATAGTTGGTTTGGGAAGAAACTAAATATTTGAGGTTTGTTTTTGAGTCATTTGTGACTTGTTTAACCACTTAGATCACTAAAATTTGGTTTGTAACACGTAGAATTTGAGTTGTGAGCTTTTGAGTTGTTGGTTTAATTGAATGAATCTCATTTCTAACTAAATAAGCAAATTGGTACTCAATTTTAGTTATAAACATGTTTCTGAATTAATTCCAGTGTCATGAATACCAATTTGGTCATTTGGATTGGTTTATGGTGTAACCAAAACAGAAAATCAAGTTGTTGTCATCTAGTATAGTGCTGAACGACCCTATGTGATGCTGAGCGTTACCAAAATAGAGAGCCATTGAGCTCCAGGACGCTAAGTGCCCATTTTGGGCGCTGAGCATAGTGAAACTCGAGAGCAATTGAGCTCTAAGGCGATGAGAACCAGTATTTGGCATTGAGCACTACGAAACCAGATAGTTCTTTGGTTTCTAGGTGTTGTGTTGGAATTAGGCGCTAAATGCCACCTTTCCACTGAAGGTCTGGACCTCTTTTTCCCTTAATTCACTAGGTGACAGGTCTTATCGTTGGGCAAGAAATGTGGCTTGTTGGGCACCCTATTTATGGCATTTCATGTTGTTTTCCTAGCTTTTAATTTCTAATTTGTTTTTAAGCTGGTTATTATGATGAATGTATAGTTTTTTATACTTATGAATGTCATGTGAATGGTAATGGTGGAAAGTGTGAATTAAGTATGTTGTGAAAGGGATTCTACGAGGAAATCCTTATTGTTGTTTTGTTAGTGTAATGTATTGAGGTAGGGAGTCCGACATTGGAGGATGATTCTAACATTCTTAATAACTCTCAATCTCAAGTAGAGATGAATGATTATGTCGTGGAGAATAGTAGGAAGTCCTTAGTATGATGGTCATGTATTGGCCATAGATGTTTGATGGATTAACCTTGGTGTGTGGTAGTTTGATGGAGTGATAGTTTGATATGGACGGGTTGGTTCACCACACATGAGACAGGTCCCCATGAGTCTAACATCAATTCATGTATCCAGATGGTTGAAATCTAGAGTTGATATGTTACTTTTGTATTGATTGATTTGAATAATTATTGAGATATTAATGATTTAAATTGTACGAATTTTCTTTGGTACTTTAACTTACCCTTATATCTTTGTTTGTATGTGTGTTGTTTTCTCTTTGAAAATGATACCTTAATGGTGTGTACAAAGGAGGATATCTTTGGTGAGCAAGTGCTAGCTGGTGGTGGAGTTGAGGCTTAGAGTTTGACGTTTCATCGTTTGACGTTTCATCGTTTCTTTATTTTTTGTTTGTTTTGTATAGGCTAATTACACTTTTGGTTCAATGTAGTATATAACATTGTAATGTAGGACCGTGTAAATAATTTGTTGTTATATGTTATATCAGGATAATTGTAATAGCATTTTATATGTTTTTCTTGAATTAGTTGTTTTGTATTATTAAAAATGTGATGAATTTGAACACTATGAAAATTGGGATGCTATAAATAGTTTCTATTATGAATAAAAAGATTGTAATTGATTTATGAATTAGAATGTAAATTGGTCCCTAACATTAGCTACTAAGAATTAGTATCGAAATTAGTCTTTAATTATTATTAGAGACCGATTTAGACACTATTTTTTTTGTAGCTAAATGAGTGGAAGTTAACAATATTGAAAGATAAAAAAAAAATAAAGGAGAGTGAGAGAACTAGAGTGCACATGACTTCAAAGACTAATACAAACAAAAAAGTTTTCAGTGTCAAAATCGAAGTCATAGAACACATGTTGGAGAGTGAGTTAGATCTTCAAATCAAAGACTAATTTAAAAAACATTTTTTCTTCTTCTTTTTAAGATGTTTCTCCATGAATCGCATACGAACATGATCAAAAATACAACTTGTTGAGAGAGAGTTTCATCCAAGAATGAAAGTGAAAAGAAATAGACGATTTAAGTTACATTTGACATAATCGCAAAACCAAAAAAAAAAGAATGTTTTTGCTTAATGCTTAAAAGTTAGACATAAAATTATGTATACACATTAAACATAAATTTAGATTTGACCTTTTAAGTATCAAATATAAAAACTCTGTTATGTCTTACGGTTTTAGGTTAGACATAAAATATCACCACACAGTTTTGACCTATATTACTTATATGTCAAATTTTTTTACATATATTACTTACATGTCAAATGTATTCAGTAACATGACATAAAATTGAAAACCTAATGTATTTTTTATTATAATAGTGAACTTCTTTAACATTCGCATACTCTACCACTTAAATCCGTTTAATCCGGTGACAATAAGGAATAATTTTAAAAAGTTACATTCATTTTTTAGCTTAAAAAGTAAAAATTGATACTCACGGTGGTTGAGAGTTGTAGGGTAGTTGGGCCGAAGCACTACTTGCAACCATTGTTAATTGTCTTGCATGCTATGCTGATGGCGGTGGTGATTACTGTTGCTATATACCGGACCCGCATTGAGTAAGATTCCATTTATAGGCACACTAACCCACCATTGCTTCAAAACGGGGGCACCATAGAGACATTCAAGTAGACAAAGTCATTGTTATTAAACAGTGGGGTCACAAATCCACTTATATATATCTATATAATATTTTCTTTAATCAAAATTAATTAACAGAGTATTGAATGGAGTTCCATGCAGGAGGTTAATTATGCTAGTGCCTACACATAATGAAAGCACAAAAACAAACAACCCTGGCCACCAATTACCTAGTGGACTTAAGTGCTTCTACCATCCCTTCACATACCAACTATTTTCAATAAACCAAAACACCCCTATCAACCAAACACAAAATGCATTAGATAAGATGATATCATACTTAGGAAAAAATAAACGATAATGAATGAAATAATATGTCCATACAAATCTCGATAGGATAAACTCTAATCTGATTCTGATATCATATTAAAAACATAAATTTTAAGTTTAACTTAACTCCACAAAATTAGTTTGTAAAGAGAGTTTTACATTTACTTATATATTTTAAATTTGTTTTATTTTTAACAGTAATATTTCTTTTTCCTTTATTAGTTTGTGTCCTCTTATGGGATGAGGAAAAACAATGCTAAGATGTTCTGAAATGAAGGTTTAAATTTGCAAAATAGAATTACTGAAGGGCAATCCAGAGAGTAATGGTCATAGGTTAGCCATCACTTAAAACAAAATAAATTTATCTTATAACCTATTTAATTAATATAATAATATATATTAAAATATTAATATATATTGAGTTATTAAGTAAATCTGTTTTGTTTGGGAAGTAGTGTAAATATATAATCTCTCGCTTTGTACAATATTCGTAAACAAACACAGTTTATCAATTAGAAATCATCTAACCAACCCCACTTTTTGTCATTTAATAAAAATAATATGCTCTTTTTTGTGTGTGGACTTATCATTTCTTTTCCTGTTAGAGAAACAAGACACGCAAAAATGTTCTTTAGCAAATATTTAATTTACATGCATAATTCAAAAGCCGATGACGTAAACCACTGAAGAAAAAGAAATTGTAATATAGAATCATCAACAATTAAAGCTACTTTAAAAGTCACAAAGTATTAAATTATTTAAAAGGTAAATAATCCAATGTAACCACAGATTTTGCGTTGGATTGGTGTTGGAGAAATCGATGAAATAGGTAAATATATGAAGTTAATTGAAGAAATTCGGTGGGGTAAAAAAGAAAACATAATTTCAAATTTTGTAGGATCACTATGTTATTTTTCAATAATTAGCACTCCTTTTCTTTTTCTTTTATTTTTTTAATAAAAACATTCCAAATTTTTACTTTATTTATTTTTTATCTATTTTCACTCTTATCACATTTTAATTTAAGGATCAAATTTTAGTTTTTTTTACTAGAAAAAATTGTCTCTTCTATTACGAGAATAAATAGATTTTAAAAAAATTATGAAAATAAATAAATAGTGTAATTTTTTATTTTTTATGAGGAAATTGTGTTTCTTTAACACGATTTCAATTCTATTGTATATGAAAAATTGAAGTTGTATATTTCTAAACAACTTTAACGAATTGTAATCGATTACGATAATTGATAATCAATTAAGTGTTGTTGAAGTCGTCTAGGGATAAATAATTTTAAGGATGAAGTCATATGAAACTTCATCCTTAAATTTGTTGACGTCTGAAGTCGTATGGGATAAACAATTTCTATGGGATAAACAATTTCAAAGGTAAAGTCGTGTGGAATAGACAATTTCACTCAATCGATTATCGATTATATAATTGATTACAATTGGTTAAAATTGTTGAGTAGTACACTACATGAATTTTTTTATGACATAGAAAAAATAGTTTAGAAAATACATGACTTTTTATATGAATTTCCTAAAAAGTCTCGCATTTTACATTTAAACTCCGTTTACCAGTGGGAAATAACGGCGTTATTGTGTATGCCTAGTGGACGCAACGCAACGCAACTGATGTATACATAGCAGCAAGAAATTTTTACAGCACCCTATTAATGAAATTGTAAAGTGACGTGTTAATTTTCAATTGGAAGGGCAAAAGGGATGAAGTGAATTTTGGACATATATATCCATATAAATATATGAGCCTCTTACGTTGGTTCATTTCATTCTTGTGGCTGAATAGATTAGTAGTTATTAAGGTTGTTGTAGGAGCTCTGCCAAGACACCATGGAGAACCAGCAGAAGCAAAATTGGTTCGAAAAGGCAAAGCCATTCGCAGCAGTGGTATCAATTCAGTTTGGATACGCAATCATGGATGTTATATCCAAAGCTGCACTCAACAAAGGGATGAGCAATTATGTGTTCGTCGTTTATCGCCAAGCAGTTGCATTCCTTGTCATGGCTCCTTTGGCATGGTTTTTTGAGAGGTATATAGCCTTTCTCCCTCTATTTTATTTCTCTTTTGTTTGTGAATAATAGAGCTAACACTGCATCGTTTTAGCAGGAAAGCAAAGCCAAAGATGACTCTCTCAATTTTCATCAAGATTTTGGTGCTGAGCTTGATAGAGTGAGTACATATTTTGCTAAACACTTTCGGTTCTTCTTTTAATGAAACATATATGATACTAACTTCAGTTTTCTGGTGCTGATTTTCTTTGTGTCAGGCCAGTTATTGACCAGAATCTGTATTTTTTGGGGATGAAGTACACAACAGCAACCTTTGCCGTTACCATCACCAATATGCTTCCTGCTATCACCTTTATCTTCGCTTGGATTCTTAGGTATAACTTACTACACACTAGTTATTTTTATTCATTGTTTTCTTAGCTTAGCACATCATTTGTAAGGTTAAGCAATTTCTCTTGCTCTGATCAGGCTTGAGCAAGTAAATATAAGAAGTATACGAAGCCAAGCGAAGGTGGTGGGAACTGTAGCAACTGTTTCGGGTGCCATGATCATGACACTGATTAAAGGGCCAGTGCTTTTTGGGTCACACGGAGGCAATGATCAAAGCCAGTATAATGGCACAAGTACTCAACATACAATCATAGGGTTCATATTGATGACTATTGGATGCTTTTGCTGGGCTTCTTTCGTGATCTTGCAGGTGATGAGTTATTCTGATTCATAATTCAAACTATCACTATATCTATCTTCACATGGAAACTGATATGTTAAAACTATGTTGGTATGTTAAAATTGATACAAGTTCATCTCTGTTTGTAGGCTATTACTCTGAAAACCTACCCTGCTGCACTCTCTCTTTCTGCTTGGATATGCTTAATGGCCACAGTTGAAGGTGCTGCAGTGGCTTTGGTCATGGAAAGGGGCAACCCTTCAGTTTGGTCTATAAAATTTGATATGAGATTGCTCTGTGCTGTTTATTCTGTAAGTCCTTTCAACCTAACAATTCTAAATATAAGAAAAGAAAAAAAAACCACGTTAAATAATGCATCATGCAATGCATGGAAGATAATACAAATGCTAATCAGGAAAATGACGTTACCAAGTGGCAACTTTTTTCCTACATTTGTTGGGGTGGCAAAATCCACTTTGTCTTTTTTTTTTTCTTTTTTTATGTAATGTTTTTCTCAGCACCCTTGTGAAATGAATAGAACAATGAAAAATGGAAAGAAATAAAAAAGTAAAAGAATGAGACAAATGAATAAAAAACAACGAAAATGAGAGAAAGGAATGACAAATATGAGAGAAAGTAGACGGTAAAAAGTAGGTTTAGTAGAGGGTGATAATAATAAATAACCCACTTTAGTAATAACATGGATTAATATTTTATGTTAAAAAATATAATTAAAATATTAATATTTTAAATCGTGAAATAAATGATTTTTTTTGGGGGCGTTAATCATCACTATCCAGTATATTTACACGCTTTTTATTTTTCTTCTTATTATTTTAAATTGTGAAATAAATGGTATTTTTAGGTGTTAAAACATCACTTTCCAGTATACTTACACGCTTTTTATTTTTCTTCTTTGAAAATTGACACGATCTCTTAAAAACTTTATAAAATAAACTTAAATAAACATGCACTAATTAAGGAAATAAATTTGAGAGTTACATGATGTTGCCAATGTAAGCCTATAATTTCAAGTTCATAATTTAACTTTTATTAGGTAAGGTGTATTTTTGTCAACTATGTAGACGTTAGGAAATCTTGGCCAGGTGTGTACCAACCAAAATTTATTTATTTTCCTAGTTGTCCTCACATACCTCTTTAATTAATAAATTGACACATTACAGAAATTAAAATTCATAAGAAAAATTAAAGAGAAAAAGAGAAACTTCACTCTTTTTTTCTTTTCTCTCCTTTTTCTTTTTCTTTTCATACACATAATAAATAGAAACTCATGTAACAATAAAAATAATATTTTTCCTTTAAATTTTGATAATATAATGTGTATTCTAATATATTAAAGCATTGATATACAGGGCATAACATGTTCGGGATTGGCTTATTACTTGCAAGGAGTGGTGATGAAAAGTAAAGGCCCAGTGTTCGTGACAGCATTTAATCCTCTGGGCATGGTAATCGTGGCTATCATGGGCTACTTCCTTCTGGCTGAGCAAGTTTTCCTTGGAAGGTAATCATGAAAATCAAGTACCTATGAATCTAATGTTTTTTTAGTACCTATGGTATCATACTAACCAAAACCATGATAAAATCTGATAAATGTTGCAGAATGACTGGTGCCGTCATCATTTGTTTGGGCCTATACTTTGTGGTGTGGGGAAAAAGCAAAGACAATTATGGCCCAGAAGACCCAAATACTCAAGAGCCCATAGAGATGGAAAGTGCTAAGAAGGAAAATTTCACTTGCTGCACTCATGGAGTCACCACTGCTACCAATTTAGGAAATGGAAACACAACTCCAAGTGAAGAACAAGTGTGAGGAAAACTCGCCAATTTAGTTTCTAAATCTTCAACTATTTTACGACATTCCACCAATGTCTGTATGAGCAAAAGCAGCCATGTTTCTTCCTGGTTGTTTAATCTTCCAAGAAATACAACATCACAGAATTTTAACGTTGTATTGTAAGTTATCTAAAACAAAGTAGGTAGATATGTAGCACATAGCATTGAGACAAGACATAGATGGCGGTGCTGGATTAAATCCACTGGATAAAATGAATGAGAACATCACAGAATATTGTGTTGTATTAATAATGATCTTGACAACATAATCAATTTACCTTCATGAAATTTATCGACTATAAGCTACCATGAATGATCCAATTTGCAATACATATTTCATTTTGTCTGGTAAATTCGCTACGATTTTCTCAAATGGGTGAAGGATTCAAAACCTATGCATTGACATCGGTCAGCAAAAGGTGTATCAAAAGATTGCTCCTATGAAACCAAGAAAGATTGTCCTATCTTGTAACTCAAAATTTCTCCTTTTGTAACAATTGTTTTACTTGCTTTGCACATATGTGCTGGAGTTCCCTGCTGCTTGAGCCAAAAAAGATTCTGTAAAGGAGGAAAGAAAATCAAATGTGAGAAGGAGCATCTTGGATCAATGTAAAGATATTAGAACAATTCAGAAAACACAGCCTAAATACCTTTCCAAATGCAGAAGGATTTCTGATTGATAGCTGAGCCAGTTACAGTCTGAATAACTTCAAACAGCATGCTCTTTGGAGTGCTCCTAAGCTCTTGTACAACCCCATAAATAGTTTTCCCATTATCAAAGTAAATGTGATTATTGGGGTGTTTTGTCTTGCAACCAGCATGTCGCTCAAATTCATATGCATTAATAACCTGGAAGAAATTTAATATCAGTCAGAGATAGCATTTTGGCTCAAAAAAGGATTCTACTGTATGATAAGGATCAACCACACACTTTACCTTGGAAAAATTACATGAGTGACAACTGCACAGATACCCAGCACCTTTTATAACACCTCGAAGTTCCTTCTAACAAGCATAGGAAGAACCAGACATGTGATGAATGATAAGCTACTTTGAAAGATGAACTCATTAATACTAAATTTTACCTCCCGTGACCACGCCTTATACTTTACTGAGAGACCATCCAGCATACCAGTGGATAGCAAACTTCTGACATTTGAAGGGAAGTTGTTTGAAATAGCCCTCTTAGACACTTTTATCTCCTCTTTTGTCCTGAGAATATTTTCAGTTGCAGGTGCAGATGTCTGTGTTGTACTTGAAAGTAAATTAGAACTAGATGCAACCAACTCTTTCTCTTTCACAGCTTCTGACTTGTGTGAAAGAGCTTGACACATCAACAGTTCATAGTCAGAAATAAACAAATCTGAGGAAGTAGTGTCATCCTCACGGTTACCGAAACATATGATAGTGCTCTCTCCTTTATCATAGGATCGTGGAACGAATGGCACATCATTACCCTCCTTGTGGTAGTTGTAATGAGATGACATAGTGCCATTGTCGACCTTATTGTATAGCTGGTTGGTTAACATAGAATTGCCATGACCCTTATTGTAAGCTTGAGCAATAGATATTAGATTTCTATCATCCATTGATATCGTATTACAAATATCATTGAATGTTGGATGTACAGATAAGCTGTCATTTCCCTTGTCATAGGATTGACCCATTGACATGAAATTGTTATCAGTCCTGTCATAGGAACCATCCATTGCTATCATATTGGCTCCCCCTTTGTTATAGTTGAGATTTGTTGATATGGAATTATCACCAGCCTTGTATAGACAAGGATTTGACAAAGGGTCACTGACTCCTCTATCATAGGGACTGTTTGCAGTAACAGACATGACATTCTCGGATCCCTTCACCTCGTTTACTCTGACTTTTCTAATTCCATCATAGTTAAAAACTAAACGAGGATCTTCTAATGCAGTTGATATGGATAAACCAAACGAGGATCCACTCCCAAAGGGGTCCATATTATCCTTTCTTTCCACACTCAGCTTGTCATCTATGCTAACAGAGGGAGTATTTGCATCTTCAAAAGGCATATTTACAGCATCTGGGGCAAATACTTGTTCGGCAAAATGGCCATTTAAGGAGTGAAATCCTGAGGAATTTCCCCAGGAAGGAACATTCGAGTTGAGAATTCCAGATAACAAATTGTTTGGAGCTTCTACTGCTTGTTTCTTATTGGGAAGCAGATCCACATCAGGGTCATCCATGAACCATGAACAAGCACGCTTGGAATCAATTCTAGAAGAATTGTCATTTGCCATGTCACCATCATTCAAACATTCAGGACCCTTTCCCATCCAAAATGCTTGATTATGGAACGACTGTCAAACAAAAACCATTAGAAAGGTGCTCCTTCCTACCAAAGAATTTCAATGTAAAAAACCTTGCAACTAAATCCGAACTGTAGATTCATAAACTTTAGCATGCATCTTGTCACCAATAAGGAAAATGACTTATAAATACCAGTTCCATTAAAAACCATGAGAAAACAAAAATACTGCCTCGCCTCCTCTTAAACCTCTACATCGCATCACATTTTCTATAGACCCCTTAAATTATGAATGCAGAAAATGGATCTGAACCAAAAATGCATTTCCAAGATAAAAAAGAAAAAAAGATGAAAACACTCTCATCTAGCTCTAGATTAACACACAGTGAATATGCATGCAAATACGATTGTTTCAATTCAATTTCCTAATCAAGTTGTCATAAATTTAACCACAAATTTCACCTATAGCTAATTGCGACCAGCAAAGGAAATAAAAAACAAAAAATAAAAACAGAAATTTCGACGAACTTATAGATTAGCAGAAAACTGCTTCATCGCCCCCTCCCCCTTCCCCACGGACCAGCTATGTAAAGATTTGCAACAAAGACCAACATGAGATAAAGATAAAAAAAAAAATGCATGCAATTAGAAAAGTATAGGCAGATTGAGCATAATCAATGTTTAGTGAATCATGCAACAAAAGACATATACCGATTATAACTAGAACAGAATGGGAAAATTCCAAAGCAAGACACACATTTTCCTTACAAGCAACACAAAGTTTCGGTTGTAATTAAAAATGGAGCACAAAAGCACAAGCAGCAGCAAACAAATACTCCATGCAATGAAGCAGGAGCGAAACATACCATTTCCCTCTTCACTCGTTACCAAGAGAATGAAAAACTATGTTGGTCTTTCCAATGAAACTTGCCAATCGATAATGAGTGCTGCTTAGTCGAGAAAATTTCCTGCAACCGAGCACCCCCAAAAGCAACTTAAACTAAAAAGCATTGCTTTATTCGAAAATGGAACATGCAATGATAAAAACGGCATCTTTGGTGGGTGCAGAAGGTAATAAAATTTGGGTGAAGAAAGAAGAGGAAAACTCACATGTCAGTGAAAGGAGGAAGCGGAAAAGAAGAAAAAGAAGAGCATTTGCATCGGTTTTGATTTGATTGTGGTAGCCAAGTGAGTGGAAATGCGTTACTGTGAATGAAGCAATGAAGCTACGTTTGAGAGAGAAGGGTTGAGAATGATGCGAAGCAGAGGCACACGGTAAGATCGGTAAGAGGAAGTAGAAAGATATTGAGGATTTTGTGCTTGTCGGAAAAGTTAAAACGTGGTGCTCCGCACGATCCCATCGTCACGTTACATCTTTGCCGTACACGTGGCGTCATCGAGTTCTGTGCGTCAGAGGTTCATCATACGCCGGCTGCCTCGCCTCCTCTTACCTCAGTCACTGTCTATTCTATAGTTTCGGTTTTTTTGAAAAAACTAGAAACATGTATTCTCGTATAAACTTTATTCAAACTAGTGAAAACAATGTGACTTTATAATTAATTTAATTAAAAACATAATTAAGTTGAAATAAATAATTATTTAAAAGAATAAAACAATAAAATAATTACTTTAACTTTAAAATAAAATTTTAAAAATGAAATTAGAAATATAATTATTTAATTTTAAAACAATAGTTATTAAAAAGTTAAATTAAAAATATGTATTTAAAAAAGAAAATTTCTTTTACATACCTATAAATTAAATAATACGACCTCTATATTATGATAACAGTTCACAATAGAGATACTTACGTGTGTTAAATATTACAACCTCAAAAAATAAGGTTTAATTGAACTTTTATTAGAAAACTCATTTTAAGTGTTTAAAATATTTTTAGTTATGGTCTATGTATTCTATTTTTTTAATTTTTTTCATCAACCGAAGAATTCCTTGATTTTATATTTTCATTTTTAACTCGTTAAAAAAAAATTAAATTATTAGTCAACTTATTTATTTTACTACAAATGAAACTGGAGGTATTTAAATGAAAATAAGAAATATTTTAAACCTTTTTTTAATAAAATTAGACATATAAAATTTAATTAAATAAAATCTTAATTTAATTTAAAAATGAAAATGAAAATATTTATTTTTATTGAAGTTAAACTTGTAATAAAGGAATATTATTGAATCTTCACTCAATTAAATAGGATTTTAGAAGAATAAATTATACAAAATATTTATTTTATTTTGTTAAACATATAATAATATTATTAACATCTATTTAATTCAAAATTATAACTTCAATGATAAAATAATAATAAAAATGTTCGACTATATTAAATAATAACAAATCCATCAAAACTGGGAGTGTATATTTTTTTTGTTTGAAATTTTTTTATTAAGGGATAGATATATTTTTAGTTTTTAAATTCGAATATGAAAATAAAATGCATTTATATTTTAAACTTTAATATCTTTTAATTACTTAATTTAAAAGTGAATGGATATAATTTTTTATATAATAAATTGTTAAATCATATTTTATATTGATATTTAAACTAGAATGTGTTAAATGATATAAAAAATTTAAACATTATTTATAATATATTTAAAAACGTCAAAAAATTTAATACAGTTGGAATAAAAAATTATATCTATTCATTTTCAAAATTTAAAAATAAAAATATATTAAATATATTTAAATTTAAAATAATAACAAATTACAATTTAAGTATATAAGAACTAAAATCATATTTAATTTTATTATTAAATATTTAAATATAAAAAAGTCTCTTTCTTTACTCCTTCAAAATTGTAACTGTAACCAAAATGAGACAATATAATAAAAATATTCAAGTGCCTTAAATGATGAAAACTCTCGTTTTCTTTTTTTAATACTTTTAAATTCAAGTTTTTGCTGTGCATAAGTTTAGCCATAAATGTTTCTATTTTCTAATAACTTTTTTATACTTTATATAGTTTTCCATGCATACATGTTTTACCCTCCTCATTTTCATCATACATCTTCTAAAAATAGAATATTTCATAAGAGAATAGTGTGTTTATTAACATTTTGTAAAACATAATAATATAAAATAAGAATAAAGTCGTGAATCATTGAGAGATAAAATCACTTGTCAGTTATTATTTCGAATTAAATATGTTTTTTTATTTTAAATAAAAATTGAAATTAATCTATTTTTAAAACTTTAATTCAATTTAGTTTTTTAATTTTAAAAATACGTAGATTTAATTTTTTAACCATCTTAAATTTATTTGATTTTTCATCTATTTTATAAAAATATTTAAATTGTTTACACTATTTAAGATATTTCTACTTTAATATTAATTGAAAATATATTTAAAACTTTAAATAAATTTAGTAAAATTTAATTAAATTTAAAAAATTATTTTTTATTAAAAGTTAAGCAACCACTGAAAATATATTTGACTTTATTATTTATACTACACATGTTTAATATAAAGACTGTAGTAAACCTAAGTTTTTACACTACATAACCATTATACGTTATCTTAGTTTTCTTACTACATTAAATATATATACTTTTTTTTGAAAAGAAATAATTATCTTTGTTTATCATTTTTTTTATCTATTTGAATTTCTAATGAGTAAAAAAATACACAAATTGTCTAAATAGCAATCCTAATAATGTTAAAATTTACAATAATAGTAATCTGATAGATTTTTTAAATAACTTATTTTACTATGGAAAATAATTTAATACTTGAATTTAACTCCTTAACATTATGTAAGGATATAAATGTAGTTATCATTCAATATTTAGTAATACAAAGTATCTTAGTGATTAACAATAAAATAATCTGTTTCACTCTAATCAATACTGCATCTAAAATATATATTAATAATATTGTGGAATTTATTTATTTGACAATAGGACGACGAAAGTAAATATTAATTAATAAATTTAATGTAAATATGATATAAAAATGGGTAAACATTATATTTTTTTCTTTAATTTGATTTCATGTAATTCTGATACGGTTTCACATTAATTAGTAATGAATTCACCTGCATTGAGTAAAATATAGGTAGATACTTATTACATTGTATTAATTTCATATTTATTTTGTTGCATCTGTTTCTCAATAGTGTTATAGGATTTAAATATCCTCGGAATTCAAAGTTATCATTGATATTATAATTTATTGTGTTCTGACATTTGTTTTTATGGTTTCTTAAACTATGTGCAAGTTAAAGATTCAGAATCATATTTATGTTGTTGGTAGCCTCTTATAAATATGTTTTAGTTTTAGTTTTAAAAGAATTAACATGCTTATCATTTTTTCTTTAAACTCGTAAACAACTTTCATTTCTTGTTTATTTGAAATATAATTCCATAATAAAATTAAAATTTGTAGTTATGATTTAAAAAACAGATATGCAGGAGTCTTAAATTTTTCATATATTGATTCTTTTTTATTTGATTGTGAGTGTAGAGAGGGTAGCAGATCAGGTGAGGTATGAATAGTATGTTATCCAATTCGATTAAACAAAATTCTTTGTTACATGTTTGATACCGTAAAAAAATATTTATAATTTATCTTATACCTGTAAGTACTCATAGATATTTTTAAATATTTTTATATTTTTTAATTTCAAATAAAACTATTTAGAAATAAATCATTAGATATAAACTTAGATAAAAATAATAATTTTTAAGTAGATTTAAGATCAAATTACTCAGTAAAATAATAATATAAATCAATTTTTCTTAAAAAATTATATTTAAATGAATTAAAAATTATTAATCTATAAAATTACTTTAATTTCATATGTCTAACAAAAACAAGATTTTAAATTAGTGTTCGGGCCTAAGAATATAGGACAGTGGGCCTTATGTTGAGGTAGTCTGACCCATGAAACTAAGGACATCATGACCTTAATAGAACCTTTCAAAAATCTGAGTTCAGTAGTCAATTTTTTCTTCTCTCTCTAGAACTCTTATTTTCCATAACCTTGCTCTACCTTTTCTCTACCCTTACACAAATTTCAACTGTTGCATTGATAAATAGGTGGTATTCTTTCGTTCACGGAGTTGAGAGCTTCGCAACCATCCGATTAGATTCTCGTTCTTCAACGGGTAAGTCGTTTCCCCTTTTTCCTCCTCTTTTGGGAACTTAGGGCATGTGCCTAGAAGCCTTTTCCTTCATATTTTTGTCAAACTTAGTTCTAAAGAGTTGTTCCATCACCCATTGGGTGGTTTGTAGGGTTTGATTGGGTTTTCTTTGAGTTGGGTACTCTTGAATCAAGTTGTGAGCTTAGCTGTGAAACCCTAAGGTAACGGGAGCTAGACTACTTCTTTAAATTTGCTTGCATGAGGTGTATGTATACTGGATTCTAAATTGGTGCGCTGTTTGGAGTTGTATTTGATGTTTTTGAGTATGTTATATTGTATGTGTTGATATGTGAAACCCATGAACATGTGCTGTGATGTTTAGAATTGTTTTGGATGAGTTGGAATTGCTATAATTGACCAAATTGAAGGGTGAAATCTATTCTGACTTTGGTTGGATAGAAAGTTTTGGGGTTTTAGGAGTTTTTAGGTCATTTTGAGAGGAAGTGAGGTAGTGATTTTGAGTAAGTGAGGGCTACAGCTTTCTTGGACTGTTGGGGCAGCCTAGACAAGTCCATTGTGACTTGTTAGAAGCATAAAGTGGTCTAAAACATGTGCCAAGTAGTAGAATCGGATTTGGGTCCCTAAGTTGTTGAAATTGGTGTTTTAGAGTTAAAATTGAACTTTAATCACTTTAAAATGGTGGTAGGAATGTTTAGAATCAATTAGATAAGTCTAATTAAGTATAAAACAAGAATTCAGGGTGTTAGCAGTTGATAAAAATGGTTAGAAACAGCCAAGGGGAGTTCTGTCATGATTCTGCATGATTCTGCATGATTCTGCAGAATTATGCAGAACGCTGCAGTTGAACGTTCGGTCTTAGTGAGTGGTCTTGGTAACGTTCGACCTTAGTGGGTAGTCTTGGTAATGTTCAGTCTTAGTGGGTGGTCTTGGTAACGTTCGGTCTTAGTGGTGGTATTGATAGCGTTTGGCCAAGGCTCTAGGTGTTTGACCAAGGCCCTAAGCGTTCGGCCAAAGCTTTAAGTGCTCGACAAACTTTCTAGCGTTCGGTTTTCTCTTAGTGATCAGTCCTAAATAGTGCTCGGCCACTTCTTTAGGCTTATCTTTTATGGATCGCTCGGTCTTGTCCATTGGAAAGTTAGACAACGTTCGGTCTACTAATAAGTGCCCAGCCATAATGATACCGTTCGGTCTCCTAAAGGGTGTTCGGCCAAAGCTCATAGTGTTCGATTCTAGTCTCTTTTGCTCTTGTTTTGCGTTGAATTAAGTGTGTGGGATGATTGGGATGCATAGTATGATCGTGGTAATGTTATTACACTGAAAGTATGTGAATGTATGAGACATGTTTGGTGGTTGAATGTAACAAGTATGTGTAATGGACGTAATTCCATGGATCTCAAGGGAGGTCACATGGTGGTGCCCTATGTGTAATGGACGTAATTCCATGGCCTCAAGGTGAGGATTCATGGTGGTGCCCTCTGTGTTTGGAATGATTGCATGGTAGCTCAGTTTTGGGGGTTTTCCTGACGCTCCAATGGTCTTTCATTCTCAAGTAGGGAGGATTGATCCATGTGGTGAGGAGTAGTAGGAGGTCCTAGTCTTGGGTGCTTCCAGTATGGCCCAAGGTGAGTGATAACGGACTAACCTCGTGAGTATGGTAGGGTGAAACCCATTAGCAATGGCTTTGCAAAGCAGTAGAGGCCACCACGAGTGCATAACCCGTCATAGCTCGACAATCATTCTAATCCGGACGAGTCAAGTGTAAAGTGTAAGAAGTCATGTTGCGTGGTCTATTATATCTGCCTTTAATTGCATATTGTGTGTGATTGGTAACATGATTTTTGTATATCTAGCTCACCCTTGCTTGTGTGTTTGTGTTTGATTGGGTATGCTTTCTTTTGCAATGATCATCTACTTGGATGTGAGCAGAGATGGATGAAGTGCCTCTGGAGCAAGCCTTGGAGGAAGATGATGCCGCTACTTAGTCTTCATAGGACTTTCTTAGTTACTTCCTGTATTTTGAAATACCCTAGTATGTTTAAGTTTTAAATTCTGACTATATTTGGGATGACTGTAAGCTTATCGACTTTATTTACAATCTACTTTCACTGTTCTTCTTTATTATAATATGGACTTACTATATTATATGCTACTATATAATCTGGAATGTTAAGTTTAATGTTTTTTCCATTAATTAAAAAAACAAACTCAATTTCGATCGGATATTCTCTTTATTATTCTTTTATGTTGTTTATGAAATAAGGTTCTTTTGAAGTTATAATTGATGATTGTTTTTCAATTTCTTCTTTATTATAGAATTTAGAACTGTACGTGAGATTTTCACCTTAATTAATTTGACAATGAGTTGCTGTATCTTGAGAGAGAAGTACGCTTTCGTGCTCAATCTAGGTTATTTCTGTTTGTTTCTTCAATTATATTTGTATTATATTTTTGTTGTTATTTGTTTAACTGGATGAACCTTCTATTATTTATATCTTTGTCTTATTCTTATATAATTATTATTTATTTTGATTATATTTTTAACATTTTTAGAGAGAAAAAAAAATTCTTATTCATGATTATTCCTTTTATTGCAAAAGTTAGAGATAATGTTATATATAATATGTTTGTCATGGATATGATTAAATCATTCTCAAGTATACCTAAAAAATTTATGAGTAAAATTTCTTTTTCTACTAGTAACAACAAATAAAATTTTGGCTCATTGAAATATGGTTATACTTTTTTTTTTATATATAAAGCTACTAATTAATTTGTTATAGATGTTTTTGATAAAGATATTTGATGTGATGGATATATTTTAAGTACTTTGTCTAATAATATTTATAAAATATTTTATCATACTAAACTTGTTCTTGAGTAATGGAAACACTTAAATTAAAATATGAGTTTGTTGAAAAGTTTTATGTAAATATTCTTATAAAAAATAGTTGAATTTGAAACTTATGAGGTTCATGAATTTAAAAATGTTGCTTATTATATGAAATTAAAAGAAAATGTTTTACTTGACATCATGTTTATCAGTTTTATGATTTAAATATGTTCCCTTCATGGTTTGGTTGTGCATTTAAAACATAAGTCTGAATTTTTTTTTTATGTTTTGATTATGTCTATTTGAGTTGAGGAAAAATATCGTTTTTACTTTTAATGTTTGTTCAAAATTTTCCGTCTAATTACAAACTTGAAGTTAATACTAATACTACAGGTGTTTCATTTGATTTCTCATTTGTCACTAACCTTCGCGATTATTTTATAGACTATAAGACTAATGCTCATGCGTATACTAATAAAAAATATTTTTTTACCCGATAATAAAAGAAAAAATATTTTGTTTATTAATAAGTGACTTTTTAGTATAATAGGAGAGTTGTTATTACTAGTTTGTTTTTGTTTTTAAATGATATATTTATGATGGTTTTGTTTTAGTTAAGGTTTATGCCTTTTTATCTTCAAATAAAATATTTATTACTTATTCTTTGATCATTATAAATGTTGAAAGTTGTGATATGTGACATGTTAAACTAGATCACATAAATTTAAATTCTAATAGAAGAATGAGGTCTTTTAATTTTATTGATAAACCATCCATTGATTTAAGGTAAAATTGTGAAAATTGTTAAGACAAAATCGTCTATAAGACTTATATGTCTAAACGCTCTCATGTTTTGAAGTTTAATCAAATAACATTAAACAAGACAAAAATCTGAAAATACATAATTCAGAATAATAGGATAGGCTGAAACATAAGTGTTAGGAACAAGATTCTCAATCATCCATCAACATAGAAAAGCCTTAGGAAAACACTTAGGAAAACAACTAGGTTAAAGCTTCCAGACGCAACGGTAAACAAATTACAAGTCAAATCGTCTAAAAGAGTTATGCTAAACACGTATATCCAATGGTAATCAGTTGAAATCTCAAGAAGTGAAAAGGTGTCGAGACAATGTCTTTGACCAAAGCCTCTAAAATACTTAAACAAAGATCCAAAAATCTATAAAGGATGAAACATGTTAAACACTTTAACTCTAGAAAGGCAATATCCAAAAAGCGTTTATAACAGACTAGACGGTACCATGACCTAAAATCTTTACTTTGTCCAACGATGAAGTTCTTACTCAACAAATGGTATCTTAAGGAAAAGCTTAAATGATAAATGTTACCTCAATGATAGATAATGCAAAAAACACTTTTTTTTCTGAACAAAACATTAAATGTCATTAAATGTTTAACGTTCAAAAACAACAAAAGTGATTAGAGATAAGACATATATGTTGCATGCATAATATACTATATTCTATGCATATAACCTACTACATGCATCCACGTGATCTATTTGAAGTATATCAGAAGTGGAGATAAGAGACAGAGAAGACATTCACGGGATGTTCTCTTCGTAAGAAGACGTGTTTGAAAGATAGTACAACCTACTTTGAACAAAGTACTAAAAAAACAAGCATGCTCTAACAAGTTGACTTTAACCAACGGTTGCTTCACATGCAAGACAAAGAAAACACAAGATTCAAGGCCAAGAGCTCAGTCTAACAGATACCTTTTGAAAAAGCCTTTAAATAGAAGATCATTTAAAGGAAGAATAAAGAGGATAGCTTACAACGTAGAAGAGAAGCAAAGAGAAGCTCAAGCAAAAAGAAAATATCTGAGAAGAAAAATAGAAAAATTAAGCAATACTCTCGAGTTTCATTGTAATATTTGCTTACTATTATAAGAAGAGAGAAAAGCGAAAAGAGATAGACACTCAGCAAGTCTATAGATTATATTGTATTGAACACATATCCTTTCTACGAAAGTAATCATCTAAATGACTTGTTAGCAATCGATTGATTTCAATTATGAAAAGAATTAAAACACTTGTTGTTAAACTCAGACGAGTTAAGGAAATTTGGCCAGCGTATTAAAAGATACCAGGATTGTCCAGTACCAGGAGTGGTGCGAATACTCAACTAGTTTAGGGTAGTTGAAGGTTATTTGTTGACTAGGGATACTAGAAATAATGTGAATTCTCAATTAGTCTAGGGTAACGGGAAGTTATTCGCTGACTAGGGATACCGGGAGTGGTGAAGAATACTGCACAACTAGGAGTGGGTGAAACTCAACTAGGCAACGTATCGGGGGATACTAGGAGTGCCTAGTGATACCAGGAGTGGTGAGAATACTAGTTGCAATCTTGTTGAAGATTATAGTTGAATCCTATGTGGATAGAAGAGACTTGACGTAGCTTAGTTGATGTGAACTAGTATAAAAATATATGTGCATTTATTGTTTAATTCTATCTAAATGTTTCTCTTATAAAACCTGTAGTTGTATTTTAGTTTTAAATACAAGAGCTTCCCATACTAAACGATTGTTCATAAAAAAGAAAGTTCTTACAAACACTATAGTGAATATCATATATGGCACGTGAAAATAATTCTTTGTTTAAAATCATTTACAAGGTCAAGCGTTTAACAACTACTTGAAAAATCTTGTACTCAACGAAAGTGCTGTAGAAGGAAGGTTTCAATTTTTTTTTTTCCGTTAACACTATTCAACACCCCCTCCCCCTCTTCTAGTGTTTTTCAGATACTTCAGTAAAGGATCCAAAATGTATAATTACAAAAAAATATTTTTTGAGAAATTGTCATGTGAGTATTGTATTATATGACATGGATGTGGTTTTAATATTTTGGGTTTCTTGGTTTATTTTATTTCTTGGCAACAAAGGACCATTGTTCAAATTTGGTGATTTAACTAATGTGTATATAGGCAAATATAAGTGTGATTTACAATGTTTTGGCACACAAAGAAAATGTGTAACAAAGGTTGACAGTTGTATAACTTAAAATGAGTTAACATTTAAGTTATTTTAATTTTGGTAGTGACACTAGAATTATATTATATATATTAAAGTTAACAATATATATGGTGAAGCTTTATAGTGTACTTGTCATATTCTCAAATAAAATTTCACATAAAGGTTGTCATAAAATTCCTTATGAGTTATGAAAAAAAAAGAGAATCACATTTAAAATATTTCTAAGTGTGAGGTGTCTTGCAAAGGTTAATATATCTTTTAATAAGAAAATAAAATTTCTTGGTTATGTATTTCGAAGTGAGTGAAATTTATTACAATACTATTGTGAAATCTAGAAATATTTTCTAATAAATTGACTAAAATTGTTTGTGATATCTCTAGTATTATTTTTCATCTTGTGATAATATTATGTGTGATTCTTGTTGGTATATGGCATTCAATATATGAAGCTTCTTGAGATTATTAAAGGATATATTAATGCAAATTGAATTTTGGTTCTGGTGACACAAGATCAACTACTTGTATTATGTTTTTCTTTTGGTGGAGGTGCAATATCATAAAAATATGCTAAACAAACTGTTATTTCATGGTTTATCATAAAAGTCTAGATTATTGCTTTAGATATTGTTATCATTAAAGTAGAATTTCTTAAAAAATTTCTATATGATTTACCATTTTTAAATAAACACATACAATAGATTGTAACACTTAAGTAGCTATATCTAAAGTTTCTTGCAAAAAATTTATTAAAAAAGAAAGTAGCTGAGACACAAATGTATTAGAAACTTAATTAATCAGTATTATTTTTCTTGACTTTGTCAAATAAGAAAGAAATATTACCAATATGCTTACCAAAAAGTTGATGCATAAAAACTTGATTGGTTGAAGGGAATGAGACTACAACTTATAAATTAGTTGCAACAATAGACACACATCTCCATATGAATGTTGATCTCATAGAATGGAGTTCAATGGGTAACGAAGTGTTGTTGACTTAAAGTACTATAAATTGTGACAAAAATAAAGTTGAAGTATGTGCATTGTCATGCTTAATTATAAATACCTCATAATAAACCTAATGATAATTATTGGAGGCTGTGAGTAACAAATCATCTTTTGAAGGTTTACCTACTAAGTGTGATGGTGGAGCTATCATTCATAAATCATCCTTTGAAGGTTTATCTAGTAAGTGTGATGGTGGAGCTATCATTGTGAGACATAGGCAAGTCTCTCAGTGACACTTATGAAACAAGATACATGCACAAGACCATAATGGACAACCACTAATTAGAACCTAAAATAAACACTTATATTGTATGTTTTATTTACTAAAACTCGTAATTTAAGACAATTAAATCTCTGTATTTTTTTGGTGGAAGTTTATAAACACTAGATGTAAGACTTAACCTCGAAAGGTTCCTTACGCTAAAATACAATATTTTGTTTTAAAATATGATATATTTTGTTTTTTAAATCATGTACGAAATTGTTAAAAATATTTAATATAATTTTAAAAATAAATAAATAAAATAAAATCCTACTACTAATGTTTTCATGTAATATTAATTTTATAAGTAAATGTAATTTATTGATAAATTTTTTTTACATTTATTCTATTAATTCCAAATTATTTTACTTTAAAATCATATTTATTATAATTTACTACTAATTCTCTCTTCTATCTATAAATACGTTTGATCTATACGGAGAAAATAAACAACATACATATCAATTCATATAAAGTGTTTTTAGCCTTATGGTGTAATTATTTTTTAAGAGATTGATGTTTACAAGGTTAAAGATCCTTTACTACACTTAATATGACGGGTAGTTATATTTTGGGAGAGATGCGTGTATAATTTTGTTTTGTTTGATACATATGAAATAAATACTACGACATAGGTTTGGTATTGAACTTTCACAAATTAAAGACAACATGAAAGCAATAATTAATCATGTATACAACAAAGAGGAAGCAGCTTTTTTTAGAGGAATTATAGATGATTTTCTACGCTTCGCCGACGACCACAACCAGCAACCGCATGCCACTAGAGTTGTGCCACAACTATCAACCTCGCCGAAGCAAACCGGAGCTCCACCCCACACCTGCAGCAGAATCAGGAGCTCCTCGCGACGCCACCAAAATCACTGCACCCAGATCTGCGATGCCACCAGCCAAACAGCTCGCCGAAAAAGCAACACTTGATCGGAACCGTTGCAACCACAGCAGAGAACGCGACCTCCTTAAACTCTGAGGAAGAAAAGAGTGAAAGTTGCAGACCCTCTTCTGCAAGTCCGGGAAGAAAACGCTTATTTTGGAATTTGAATGAAGAAGCTGTGGATGATGTAGGAAAATGTTCAAGTTATTCTCGAAAAATGTTTGTTTTTCCTTTTGATTTCTATTTTTTTTTTAAAATAATCCATTCCCAAATGTTCTATAAACTTATTTTCGCTGATAATTTTGTGTACAGGAGTAACGCTCAAGTTGGATCTTTGATGTATGCAGCTCCAGGTTGGATTCTTTTTCTCATGTTTATAAATATGATTTGTGCTTTATCTTCGTTTGTTTGCAATCAATGTGTTCAAAGTCCATGCGTTTCAGGGGTTCACTGTTCTAACAAACACCACTTTCATCTTTAATCATTATGACTACGTTGTTTCCCAAATTAACAATTGAAAATGAGGTCAAGATAATAATACTAGATTATGTAAAATAATAAAAGAAATTACTAGTACAAAACATAATATTATAATCTTAAAAATACAGATTAAATCATTTACAATATTAAAAATTAAATATTTATTTAGATAACTTTAGGGAAAAGGTTTAAAGACTTTAGATATTTAGAGAAATAAAAATTTAATTAAATGACTTTTAAACCAATTATACTTTTGCAAATTGTAAAAAACAAAGCATTTTCAACCTTTTTTAGGTGAAAATAAAACTCATTAGAAAGTGACACTAAATACGACTAGCACAGTTTCAGACAAAAACTAATTATCTCTCGTGAATACTTTCTACTAATAATGATTAGAATAATAAAAACAATAATGTAACAAAAAACCATGTTTTTAGAAAATAAAAATGTTTTTCCATTCTCTCTTACATGGAAATCTGATCGTGTTTCAACGCGTCAAATAAGAACAGAAATGGAACAAAAAAATTAAATATATTTTCAATATCTATAAAATGAATGTATTTTAATTTTTTATAAGAAAATTGAATTTTTCTCCCTGAAATTATTTCAGTTATTATAAAATGATAGTTTTCTGGGCTTTTTACACGTTGCAGGTGGGGTTAGGAAAATAGAGGACGCCGAATAACAATATCTGATGCTTAAAGTAGGCCGAAGCCTGTATTCTCACTCTATTGGACCTTACGCGGCCCAAATAAAGTTCTTTAAAATATGTTTACACAAAATGCGTTCAAATATTAGGTAGTGAGATTTAATATCCTGAGTGTGATTGCATTCTAAAGCCACGTTCTGTGAAACTTTATATTACTACTTTTACCATCATTATTACTAATACTAACATCATATAACTCATGATTTAATTCATTAAATATTCAAAATTAAAAACAAAAACTCAAGGATTTATTTGTGCTGCAAAGCCATGACAAGTATCATATTAAGCTGGTATAGATTTTTTACATAACAAAATTCGATACACTGTATTGAACAGGAAAAGTAATAAACAATTTGATTTACAATTTTCTTCAAATGGCCATCAAAATGGACTAACCAATCAAACATTTGGAAGATGGAAACCTTATAGTTTACCAAAAGCTCAGAAAAAAGGAGCACGCATCCGATGCACTTCCTCCGCTTGAGTTCAGAATCTATGCTGAATTTTTGGTATTGTTCCTCTGATGTTCATACATTAAAAATAAAAAAGATTTAATGTACACGAACATCAAAATATATTAGTGTATTTTGAAGACACATCAGATAAGCAACACCAAGAATTCAACGGATAATTGCTAGCTCTACACATTTTCAGCTAGGAAAGGCAGAAGGGTGGGGGCATGTGAACTTTTTACAGCATAAAATAGTAATGAATTGAATCCTCTGTTCCAACAAGAAAAAAAAAGTGAGGAACACAGAACCCAAACCTTGTCAGGGCACACCGCGAGCTGCGGCAACTCGATGGTCGTGTCACTTGTGTGTTACTTTTGTTCCTCGGAAAGTGGTGAGTGGTGAGTGGTGACCACTTGGTGTATATATAGTATCATATTCCTGTGTACTAACTGAGAACCCTGCAGGTGTGGTGTCTATGTTCCCTGGTTAGTAACAATAGTTGTTCCTCTGCCTGAACTTTAGCAAAGCAAGAAGAGGACAAGGCAGCGTTTGTCAGGGTTCTAGAGGAGCATGACCTTGACATTGAGATTGAGCCACTCTCTGATGCTGAGACAACACAGGAACTTAGCTTCTTACATGTCATGTCCACCTGAACCGAGAACAGTGAATACACTGGCCTGTGGTCTGAGAATTTTGACTCTCCTCTCACGTACCATAACTGCTCCACGCCTTCTCCTTTCCACAGAATTCGATCGCACCTTTTGTTTTGTCCCACACAAACAACTTCACTTCAGTTCGATTCATTCATCCATCAAACATAACTTCAACAGTAAAATCATAATCACATCTCATCATTTATTGCATCAGATGTTTCAAATGTTTTATAAATAATGATTATGATTCGTTAACCATGTGGTTTTTTTTTATTGGCGAGAATGAGAAGCAATTTACCTGGCTCTATGCATGCATGATAATAATAAAAATTATGGTCGGTTATTGCAGACCTGACATCATTTAACTTAGTTAATTCAAAAGAGAAGAGTTTGATGAAGATGGGTTTGTGTTATTATGGTGAGATTTTTTTAGATTGGTCGATGATAGTTGGTGGAGGTTTCATGTGGTTTATATAAAATTACGTTGAAAAGGATGGTATAGAATATACAGTGTTTCCCCGCGACCCATCATTCACTCACCATTTTGGATTGTCATAAAACGTAGCCAATGATTTTACTTTATTATTGCTCGAATCACTTGCTTATGGTTGACTAATTCTGAGCATTAAACAATCCACAGTTGCGAATATATTATGCATCACAGGGAAATCCTTTTCAAAGGCTTGTTCATAAAGAATTGCAAGTGGTATTTCATTACGTACCAACCAAGTGAAGTTGCTTAATTATGCGTAGCATGGTTGAAAATTATGTTCAACTAGAGATATCTTAATCGCAAAAGGTCGTCTCAACTTGGCATCACTGAACGTCACAGCACACAAAAACAGACGGCAACATGATATAATGACACTCCTGTTGTGGATAAGAAGAGTTTTGATTTCAACACAAAGGTTTGTTACTATATTAAATCTTACCAAGCCGGTGTTCGTCGTTTTTCCTTGGACTTGTTTGTTTGAGCAACATACTGGTCAGAATCAAATAAGTATTTGTAAGTTGGAGCAAAGTATATCTTCCCTTCCTTCCATTCTTTGAACACTCTACCAGCTCTTTGCTCTATCCTCAGCTGTCACAGCACAATCAAAACAACAAAATGGTAAGACCAAGACAAAATATTATTATATATGTTAGGTAAATATTTGTCGAAATCACAGTATTTATGAACATCTAATGTAAGAAACACTAATTTTAAGCCTAACTTATAAAAGTTTGCACTCCCTTTGAACTTATTATCTCTAGGTGATGTAGGACTTTCAACAAACACAACAAAATAAATGTGATTACCTGATCCTTCTCTAACAGTGCCTGCCAATCATTCTTTTTCAGTAGTTCAAGTGTATCATCATAACCAGCAGCAAGGCGATAATTCAAATCCCCAAGCCAAATAATCTTGCTGCAGATACCAAAAAAAATAAAAGGGTCATCAGTAAGTTATGGTAATTGATAGAAAATTATTAGATTATTTCTGAAAGTGGAATGAAAGAACATACTCATGGTCTAATATGGTTTCAGGAGGTGGGAATGGTTGGGCAAGAGCTTTGAATGAGTGAGAAAATTTAGTTTTCTTTAAGATCTCTGATACGTCTAAGTTTCTTCGAATCTCGTCACCATCTTTCTCTCCAGAGGCCAAGTGGGTACCAACAAAGCAAAACGTCGTGTGATACAATGTCATGCTAATCGATACTGAACCCTGTTGAGTGATAAGCAATCACATACATCATCATTCTAGCTAGTGGAAACTCTGTGTATTAAACATAATCTAATGCAGATAGATTTTTTTTAAGAAATTGTTCACCATTAACATGAGAGAAGGGAAATTAAGAAAAATGAATAATACATGAAAGGAAATTAGAGGAATGAATGAAGGAACCTTATTTCCCAGATAGCCCATGATGCCTCTACCAACGCAAGACACTTTTAAATTGGTGACATGCTTGTAAAGATCCTCACGTACCCACACGCACAAGAAGATACCCACCATTTGTTTACTTGCTGCAAGGCAATAATAGGGTTGTTCTTCATGTTCACTTGAGCTACATAATGTAGTACAACTTTCTTCACCGGTGTTAGAGTTCAAGGCTTCACGAATCAGAGTCAGCCACTTCGTTGCTGGGCCACTATCCTCTGGCCCAAGCACGTTCCCTGCGTTTAGAGGTATAATTTCTTGGAACCTAAGGAAAACAAAATTTAGTATATTATATTACTCCACGATCAAAAAGAAAGACATGAATTTGTAGAAAGTGATGGAGCTAAATGATTTTCACATGGACATTATTTCAAGTCCCTAGAATTATCAGGCGCGAAACAGGCAACTTGGCCAAAAGCTAAAACGCAAATGCACGTTATCATGAGCTGTGAACATGTTTTGTTCGCGTGGATAGCGTGGTTCATCCAGCGAAGCTCATCAACCCAACAGGAGTTTCACTACATGCAAAATGCTCGTAGCAGTAAATGACAGTTTATTTAATATTAAGAAGTATTTATATTATCATAGAAATAAATTTTAAATCTGATTCAATTTTACAAATCTCACTTAAAATATTATGTGTATTTATTTATATATTATAAATTCGTCTAATTTATAATAGAATGCATTAAAAATTTGTAAGTTACATTAATTTACTCTTTCGAGATACAGGTATGAAAACTGACAGTGTAATTATGAGTAAAGAATCTGTACTGGTTGAGATTTAAAAGACTTCCTTAAAGTGAGTAAAGAAGGAAGTTTTGAAAAGAAAATAGCATTGGTATTTGGAAGAAAGAGAGAAGAAGAAAATAAAATAGCATACCCAATGACATAGATATCAGCTGGTGAAGGCAACATCAACCATTCCCTCAAGTTCAATCCTTGGTTTGGTGACTTTCCTCCCACATTCCACGTCCCTACGAACATCCTACAACCACACCCTTGGTCATATTTTCCTACTCAACAAAATTTCTGTAACCAAAATTATACTAAAAAACATCACATTCATACTTCAAAGGGGTATGTATGATGGCTATGTTTACCTAGGGTTGAGCGTGTCGATGTCACTGACAGATGGCGCCTCCTTCACCGCTGCGGAATGTTTCAATTCGTTTGTCGAATCCATCAGCCACCCCTCTTTGAAAATAATCCCCGTAACCAAAATCAGTACTAAAATAAACAAAAACAAACACTAATTTATGTTTTTTTTTTCCTACAAGAAACCTAAAACCGTGTGGGTTTACAATTGCAGGTACAACGATCATAGGCCAAATTGAATTCCAGAGAATTAGCCACCCACGTGTCAGATTCAATGGAAAACGTCCCAGATGGGACCCAGGGCCCCCGTAACAAATTTCGGGCACCCTTATCAAAGTCACTTCCTTTTGTTCCATCACCATGTCTAATCACACTTCACTAACCCATCTACCACCAATCTGTCCCTCCAATTGCCGAGAAATTCACCCCAAGAAAATCAAATCAAAATTAATACAAGAGAAAAACTCCAAACTGGAATTTACCTGGTAAAGAGTAATCTGGGTGAAAGCTATCACCGTTGCTCCTTTTATTGAGCCACTTCCTTACATTAAAATTTGGCCATGAAGTCTGTGACTCGAATATGAAAAAAAGAAAAAGAAAAAAAAAAGATTGGGTGAGAGAGATCGTAAAGAACATGTATGACCAAAAGTAGAAGATATATAGAAAGGGCATTTGGGTTGGTTGTGTAGTGCATACTTACCTTGGATATCTTCTTCTTCAACTCCGTTCTCATTGTTTTTCTCCAACTGAACCAAATAAGACAACAGCAAATGATCAGGAACGATAAAATGCCATGGGAACGCGGGTGCCGGAGGTTAAAAAGCAACAGCAGGATTATCTAAATCCATGTGGGGATTTTTTACAATTAAAGTTGGAAATTTTGGTAAGTCATCAAGGGAGAAAAAACAACAAAATGGGTCTGGACACGGGATTTTTTTTCCCTTTTATTGTACGAGAAAACTAAGTTTATTGTTTGAAATTTTAATAAACTAGTTTTGAATAGTTTTCAACGGCAATATTTAAGAACCAGTTGCAGGGGAAACGGAGACAGCTTCTGAGTACTTAAAATATTAAAAAGAAAAGGGAAAGGAAATTGAGTTGTGTTATAGAATATACCAAAAAAGAGAGAGAAAGAAAGAGCTTAGAAAAAAGGCTAGGTGCATCTTTCTCTTCTGTTCTAAGGAATAATAATATCTCTTTATTAGGAGCTCCAGGTTTCCGCTTTACAGGTAAGAAAAACAGTGCGTGGATGAACCAAGCATCTGTGATCACATTCAACGTTGGTTCAAAAAGCGAAAGTTTGCGACTTTTTTCAAGGCAAAATCTGCACACAAACTGGGGTTGTCTACATCCAAAACCAGAAGATCGAAAAAGAAGCGGCGTGTGAGAGTGGATGGAAACACATCAATCAAACTGGACCCGGAATAGGAGTGGTGAAAACGAAACGAGGGACACCAAATCCGAAGGCTTTTCGAGAACGCGGAAAGAAGAAAAAACAAAAGAGAAAAAAGCACAGCAGTGATAGAAGCAAGACAAGAGCATATAACAAAAGAGAAAGAAGAATATTATAGAGAAGTGAAGTGGGTCAACGGCATTGGTTATTGTAGCATAGTGTGTGACTATTGTGCAAGAGATAAACAGCAATAGGAAGTAACAAATGAAAAACTAAAACGATGAAAAGCACTTACGAGAATTTAGAAGAATGGTGGTTGTGTGGGGTTTCGGTGAAAACGATTCAGAAGGAGAGTGTGGATATGACAGAGTGGGTTGTTATTTCTTCTCAGGTTTGATGTTTCCTTAGTTCTTTCCCTTTGGATAATGATGTTGAAAGATGAAGAGAGAAGGGTGAAGAGTGCATAGAGGTAACACAAAAGGTTTTTTTGTGATGCGATGTAGCTTAGCTTGTTTGCCTTTATTGGTTTGTAGGGAAGGAAAGGTAGAACTCAGAAAGATGCAGAGGATGTTTTAATTCTTTTGGAGGTCTTTCGTGGAGAAGGGTTGTTTGGTTTTCTATAAACAACATAAATTCATGTATCTGCCAATCCAAATTATACCATAAACATAATTAAGATTTATAATAAATACATTAATACTTTAAAAAAAATAATTATCATTTATCCTATTAGCATTAATACCTTATTGAAGAATCCTTATATATTTAGATCAAAATAATTTATAGTATATAAGAGGATTATAAGAAAGTTTTATAAAATTAAATTAATCTTAAAATTTACTTTATAATATAGTTTTAGAGTTATGAATTTAAGTATACTTTAGTAAAATTTGTATTTTTGTTAAACCTATATATCATCTATTATAAAAAATTGCTAAAAACATATTTATTAATATTTAGTTTTACATTCAATTTACATGTTTTTCAACCTAAAAAAAAATATGTTATAAATCTTATATTTAATTATATAAATAAAAACAAACTTTACTTTATAAAAATAATTTTATGATATTATTTTAAGTTTAAAATCCATTTTATAATTTATCATCATTTTAATTTGAGCATGATACAATTTGTGGTCGAGAAGTAATGAAAATTTATAAAATGATCATATTGATTTTTCAGACAAATTAGTTATATTGTTGCATTTTAAGATTGAGAGACCTAATATAAAAAAACATTTTATTAATAAAAGAATCAAATTAAATAAAAATACAATAAATAAGATTAAAAACAATTATGTTTTTTTTAAATATATAATTTATACAATAATTAAGATTGTTGCAAATAAATAAATCATTTCGAATACATGAAATTTATTTTGAATGTAAAATATAACTAATGTTTTTATTCAAATTGTTTTTTAAGAGTTTAACATTCAAGGTTCATTACAACGGATCAAGCGCAACAGGGATTAAGTTTGTCCGTACGTTAGTACTATTTTGTTTCAGGTTTAATTTTTTGTTTTTATCTAACAATTCTTCTTTTTCAATTTTATCTTATTCTTATTATTATAATTATTATTATTATTAAAACTTTTAATTTGGTTTGATTTTTAAAATGACTAGTTATATTCCCTTAAGTTTACATCTTTCCTTTAATAATATAGTTTAGTTAAATAATTGAATGTGAGAGTAAAATGTTTATTAAGGTGAATATTGTTCATTTAACATAGTAAATTAGTCAATAATTTATTTTAATATTATTTAAATATTGAAATTAAGGGATGAAAACCACGTCTTTTTGGTAAGGCTTGTCCCCCAAAATATTTATTTTGGTCATACAAATATAAATTTATTTGCATGCATTAACAATAATAAAATACATACTTTATACATTTTAGAACAAATATATTTAAAAAATACATATATTAAATAAAAATAACTAATAATAAAATAATAATATATTTTATTTAATTATGCATTTTATAAAGATTTAGAAAATGATATTTTAAAATTAATAATGGTTTAAAAATAGTGACACTCAGTTATTTTAGACATATCTTTAACAATTATATATATATATATATATATATATATATATATATATATATATATATATATATATATATATAAAAGGGTTTGTTAATTTGGGTACGTTTTTTTTTATTTGGTACATTTTAGCAATGTGTACCGGGTTTTAGTAGACAAAAATATCCTTATATAAATATTAAAGATTCTAAGTTTTAAGGTTAAGGGTATTTGAATAATTTTCATTCTCAAAACTAAAAAAAAAATAAGAAATTTCACTCTTTTGTCATTTCTCATTCTTCTCAACACTTTCTCTTTCATCTCTCTGACTCCAACATTCTCTCTATCATTCCTATAGTAGCCCCAACTGAAAAAATCAGAAACACCCACCTAAACCTAATATACCTTCCTAACTTATCCAATTTGTTTCTCTCTCATCTTCATCATCTCTCTCACTCACACATAGTAACCTACGATACCGCAATTTGTTGCTCTTACTTTGTTTGTTCATTTGTTTTTCACTTTAATAACAAAATAATTGATGATGTTGATGTCTACAATAATTTCAAAACTAAAAAAAACAAGAACCCCCCGCGAAAAGACGTTAGCATCAACCCATAATAGTTGCAAAACATTTAGTTTCTTAATACCAATTTTGATAAAATCATAAAATGAAAGGAGTATAAGTTAAACTATGAGCGTGATGGTAACAAATTTATTAAGTTTAAATTCCAATTTGAAATTTAGTGCATTTTGTTTTTCTTAATTTCACTTCTGCGACAAATGATAAATCACAACATCATGTTTATATTGACCAAACAAGTTGGAGATGTAAATTGTTTAAAATAAACTTACATGATGTGATTTACTTTACAAAGTAATTTTCTGGTCCAACTAAGAGCTAACAGGTTCATTATGCAAAGTTTACTAATTTTGGTTAATTTTTAATTAGTTGGTATATCAATGCAGATCTTCTTGAAAACTACTCAATATTCTGCAATCTGCTCAAATCTAGAAGATGTGTAATTTGTTAGAATATTTTTATTCTTTTTACAAAAATGAAATGAAAATATTCTTATCAATATGAAACATTCCAAAGGGAATGAGCAGTGGTCTCTATTATGAATAAAGGGACAGAGTCAACAACAACAATTTTCTCTGTTCATAACTCTCTTCAATAATTTGTTCCTGATAAATCATTTAGTACGATGTGTAGGAGCTTCAATTTTTTTGTTGTGTTTTGACGTTGGTTATATGCAGGAAGATGAAAAATATATTTTGAAATATTGTTTTCAACGAAAAATATGTTTTTAGAATTATTTTTAAGAGCTGACTTTAGAAATCCATTTTCTTGACAATAACTTACCCTTCCGGAATCCCCTTTCCACATAACGGTTTTTCTCTTCTAAAAAATATTTCCGGACAACTTAATAGTCAAAATCTCAAATTTATGTGAAGATAAACTACTAATTCTAAAATTTAAAAACGAAATTTAATAACAATCAGAAGGGAAATATATAACACAACCTTCGAATCAAAAATCAACATCAACATCATCAATTGTTTTGTTATTAAAGTGGAAAACAAATGAACGAACAGAGCAAGAACAATAAATTGCGGTATCACGAGTTACTGTGTGTGGGTGAGAGAGTATGGAGTGAGAGAGAAACAAATTGGATAAGTGAGGAAGGTGGATTAAGGTTAGGCGAGTGTTTCTGATTTTTTTCAGTTGGGGCTAGGTAGGGATGATAAAGAAAAGGTTGGAGTGAGAGAGATGAAAGAGAAAGGATTGAGAGGAATGAGGGATGTGAGTAAGGGTTTCTTGTTTTTTTAAGTTTTGAGAATGAAAATTATTCAGATACCTTTGACCTTAAAACTTAGAATCCATAATATATGAGGATATTTTTGTCTACTAAAACCCAGTATACATTGTTAAAATATACCAACTGAAAAAAGAGCGTACGCAAGTTAGCAAATCCATATACATATATATATATATATATATATATATATATATATATATATATATATATATATATATATATATATATATATATATATAAATCAAGTCCAGTTTTCTTATCTCTAATGAAGCTCTCGCACAACTTTGCTCACGTTCTAAGTCCCTCTAATAGTCCTAATAAGCCTAAAGACAAAGAGAGATCATTGTTTTAAAGATCCTCAAACATATCCTTGAAATCTTAGAAGATTAGAGATGTTCATTACATCCACGTGCAACACCTTTAGGCTCTCATGCATGCTAAAACAAGAATTTGCTCTAAAAGAGGAAAAATTCGAACTTATTCTTTAATCGAGATTAATCGATTTAGATTGAAATCTCTTTCTACTAGCTCCAAGGTAAGCTTGGATCCTTCTGAAAATGGAAGATGAAATCAAATTGTTAGAGTGAGTTGTGATGTTTCTTAAACCTTCAGAGAGATAAGGGTTTTTTCTAATTTTGCCCCTCTTTTTAATACCTTATATGTTTGTTTTTACTTTCTTAAAAGAAAAATTCACATGCTTGATTAAGATAATAAATAAAAAGAACTACTACTCATTGATTTTCTTGAGTCTCACAGGTTCCCAAACAACAACAAAAATTTTGTCCCCAAAATTACTTACTAGATACCAGAAAAAGTTTTGTCCTTTACGACCTTCTCATATCATCTTTTAGCTCGTACGTCACATCTCATGTCTTAGAATCTCATAACATTTTACCTAGGTTGATTGTATTTTTTTATGTTGTTTAATCTAACACTCCTCAATTCTTATTGATCATGTTTCCACTGACAAATCTTCCTTTAACTTACACTTCATGAGCTTCTAAAACATGAGTAGGGTCTTGCACATACTTCCTTAACTATGAGGCGTGAAACTCATTATGCAACCTTGACAATTAAGGAAGTAAAGCAACTTTATAAGCTACTTGACCTATATTCTTCAAAATTTAAAGGTCAAAGGAACCTAGGAGAGAGCTTCTTAGATCAAATAATCCTTCCCATACCAATGGTTGGGGTTACCCTTAATGACACATGGTCTCCAACTTCAAACTTTAAGAGTCTCTTCTCTAATCAGTATACGACTTTTGTATGTTTTGAGAGGCTTTCATCCACCAGTCTTGTATCTTTTTGAGTTTTTCAATTATTTGTCTTCAAACTTTAAGAGTCTATCCTCTAATCAATATACAACTTTTGTATGTTTTGAGAGGCTTTCATCCACTAGTTTGTATCTTTTTGAGTTTTTCAATTGTTTGTCTAAATAATTATGCTCCAACCAAACTCATTACTCTTTTTGACAAAGAGACAACCATCGTCAACGACCTCGTTGGTCAGACTCGCTCCTTGTGAAGGCGTGGTAGCAGAGATGGAGAAGGTTGAGGAGGTCATGATTGCAAACCTTTGTAACGATGAATTGTTGTGTAGGGTTTTGATTTGAGACTTTTAAGATTTTGATTTGGAGGAAAATTTTAATGAGTATAAAATTATGAAAGGAATAGAAAATATTGAGAGAAAATAAAAAGAAAAAATAAATTATAATTTATGTAAGATATAAACTTCCTTAAAAAAAATTAAAACTTTCTCTAATATTAACATTTAAATAATTCATCAAAATCATCATCTTAAATTATATTAGTTCGGAAAGATTTTTTAAAACTTTCTCAAAATAATTTCAACTAAATAACAATTTTTTTAAATCCTACACTTTGTCCATACAATATGGTATTATTCCAATAATAACATTATAATTTTTCCTATATGTGAACTCCACCCATAGCAACAACTCGCTACCAAGATACCGTCAGAATAAATTCTCAAAAAAAATTTACATGGAAACAAAATTACAATAAAGTTTTAACAAGGTGTCATAATGGAACCAGAAAAACTAAAGTGAGAACTATTAAATTCATTAGTGATGTAAACCTGGTTCAGCGGTGGATAATTCATAATTGTATGGCACGAGTTGGAGTCAAATCATAAAAAGCAAGGTAGGGAGTACGAGCCTACGTGTTGCTGCACAAAAGCTAATTTAGTAATTTTTTTATAATTGACAAACACCAAATTCACACCTCAAATTTTCTTATATACTATTTTAATATCTAAGATAACCTACCAAAAAGAATACACCAGATAGCAAAAGTAATAACTTCTTAAATTAGATCTTATTGTATGTTAGTTCTGAAAAAAAAAACTAAATATTTAAAAAATTAAGATGTTATTTATATTTCGTAAAATTATTATCTCTATTTTATTTCAATCTCTAAAATGAGAATTATATGTTTAAAAACAAAATAAAAAATAACTATAGAGAATAAAATAAAGTCACAAAATGTTTCAAGAACTTTTTTTAATTTTTTTTAATTTCGTAAGATAATATTACAACGGGATAAAATTCCGGTGACTTTTACTGTAAAAAAAAAGTTATAATTGTATAAATTAGCACTCACACAAAAATAGCTTTTTAACATATGTTATTTTAGTCTTTTGACATTTGTTAAATTTTTGACATCATAGCGGAAGACATAAATTGACCTCTGCTGTTTTTGAACAGACATTAATTGAGTGTCTGTTATAACAATAACAAATGTCAATTTATGGGCTTTTTAAGAAATAAAAATTCACCACCGTAAAGGTGAGGAGTAGATAGGTGCCACTATAAGGGTGAGGAGAAAAACATGCACAATAATGATTCGAAAATCATCACTGCAGTTGTCCTAGAATGCATCCAAGAACTGCACCAAAAGCTATTGAAAACGAATTTTAATCGGTGCAAATGAAAGATAATGGTTCCAAACGTAATATAATCAGTGCAAAATGATTTTAAAGTGTGCAAAGTGGAAGAAAACTTACCTGAACGTTAATGGCGAACGAGAGAAAGCAGAGGAAGAACATGAATGCACGCGTAACTGGCGAACGCGAACGAAGCAAAAACTCAAACAAAAACGCGAAAGAAAGTGAGGCTTGCATTCTGAGTGTTTGGGGTTTAAAAGGGCATTTGACGTTGGCCCCCCTCTAGATCCAATGTCTAATTGGTAAAAAAATTCATTTTGGCGCTACTTTTGGTATAATGTGTATTAGACGTCGACCCCTACTATGTTCAACGTCTAATGTATTTAAAAGTGACCTTTCAATTCTGATTTTGCAACTTATGACAGAGGATTTGACGTCTGATCGGGGGGCACCGACGTTTATGTCGTAAAAAAAATAATATTAGCGCTTAAAGTGAGATATTTTTAGACCTTTTTGACGTTTGATCTAGGGGGCCCGACATCTAAAGACGGATTTGACGTCTGATTTGGAAGGCCCGACGTCTACGTAGTAAAAAAAATTAATATTGGCTCTTAAAATGAGATATTTTCGGGTCTTTTTGACGTCTGATCTGGGGGACTTCTATGTTGTAAAAAAAAATATTAGCGCTTAAAATGAGATATTTTCGGACCATTTTTGTTAAGATATGCCAAATATTCTATTAAAGGATATTAGGCAATCAAATATTGTGTTAGTTATAATTTAGATATTATTATAATTTGTGCAGATTTGTGCACCTGTCATTCTTTTAATAGATGAAGGATTATAGGATCCTTAAATGTATATATATGGTACTCTACTCTTTGAAATAATACATCAGAATTATTCTTTAAAACTTTTATTATGGTATCAAGAGCCAACACTGATATCCTCTAAGATATAGGAATCAGTGCTTTTTTTCATTGAATATTTCTGATGGCTTCTTCCGATGACAATCAATCGGAGAAACATGATTCTGGAACTTCCGCTGCTTTCAAGAGTTATATTTTTACTGTTGCCGGATTTGTGACCAAGTCAGGTATATCTAACTCTGCCCTTAATCTTTCTGTTGTTACTAAGGATAGTGATTGGATAATTGATTCGGGTGCTACTGATCATATGACTTGTGATCCTCATATATTTACTAATTTTTCCTCTAATTGTTCTAAAACTGTTATTATTAATGCCAATGGGGTCTCATCTCCTATTGAAGGTATAGGTACTATATCCCTCTTACCCTCCTTATCGATTCCTGATGTTTTATTTGTTCCTACATTAAACTGTAATCTTATCTCCGTCAGCAAGTTAACCAAATCACATTCTTGTGTTGCCTTATTTTACCCAACCCATTGTCTTTTTCAGAACATCCATTCCAAGGAGAAGATTGCTAGTGGTAGAGAGAGTGAAGGACGATATTATCTTGAAAATGTCTCACAATCAAACCATAAAAAAGGATTGACTTGTCTTGCGAACGATCACATACAAGATAAAAACAAAAAAGAAATTTGGTTGTGGCATAGACGGTTGGGACATCCCTCTTTTGGTTATTTAAAAAAACTATTTCCATCATTATTTCATAAATGCAATATTTCTGATTTTTTTTGTGAAACTTGTGTTTTGGCAAAAAATCATCGTGTTGTGTTTCCTTTACGCAATAACAAAACTAATTTTCCTTTTTCATTAATTCACACAGATGTTTGGGGCCCTGCCCCGCAATCTACACATAATGGAAAAAAATGGTTTATCAGTTTTGTTGATGATTGTACTCGGGTAACCTGGGTATATTTGCTTAAATATAAAAGTGATGTGTGTGATGTGGTTCGTTCATTCTATCATTTTATTGTTACACAATTTAACACATCTATTAAGGTCATTCGATCAGACAATGGAGGAGAATATTTTAAGACTGAATTAATAGAGTTCATGAACTCTAAAGGCATCTTGCATCAAACTACATGTCCTTATTCACCACAACAAAATGGAGTGACTGAGAGGAAAAATAGACATATATTAGAGGTGACAAGATCACTTTTGATAGATGGTAATGTCCCATCTCATTTATGGGGTGAGGCTGTGAGCTCCGCCGTTTATTTAATTAATCGAACTCCTTCTAGTGTGCTTAACTTTCGAAGGCCTTTTGATGTGTTGTCTGATCATTGTATCCTTCCTCCCATAGTTTATTTACCACCTCATATTTTTGGATGTGTTATATATGTTCACTTACACCCATATCAACGTACAAAGCTTGAAGAACGAGCGATCAAATGTGTTTTTGTTGGGTATGGATCAACTCAAAAAGGTTATCGTGCTTACCATCCACCATCAAGGAAATTTTATATTTCTATGGATGTGACATTTAATGAGCATGAATTTTTTTATGTTGATTCTCCACTTCAGGGAGGCAATGAAAGTGAAGTGCATAATCATGATGTTGGTATGTTTGATTGTGAAGATAAATTATTGTGTGAGGATCATTCTGCAGGAAGTGAGCCAATCCTAAATATGGACCCTTCTTTTTTGGATAATACAGTGTCTTCTGATCATAACCAATTGGCTCAATCTTCTCCACAGGTTCAACTTGACTCTTCAGAGGTACCTTCTTATCCTATCTCTGATAATACTAATGAAATTGATCATGGAATTGATTCTTCTCTGCGTGAGACCACCAGCACACCAAACACCGAGTCTACTACTGTTCAATATATTTTTCCACCTCGTTCTAACCGTGGTCAACCTCCAGTTAAATATGAACCAGACCTCCAAGCCAAAGTTAAATATCCCATTAGTAAATATGTGTCATCTCACAGGTTATCTCAGTCATATGCATCATTTGTATCTCAATTATCTTCAATTTCTATTCCTAGTAATGTACAGGAAGCTTTGGCAGATCCTAGATGGACCGAAGCAATGGTTGAGGAGATGACAGCTTTAGAAAAAAACAACACTTGGGATCTTGTGTCCTTACCAAAAGGGAAGAAAACCGTGGGCTGCAAATGGGTCTTTACAATTAAGCATAAAGCTGATGGAACTATTGAGAGGTATAAAGCACGACTTGTGGCTAAAGGTTACACTCAGTCTTATGGTGTAGATTACCAAGAGACGTTCGCACCAGTAGCCAAACTCAATACTGTGAGAATACTTTTGTCGCTAGCTGCAAATCAAGATTGGCCTCTTCTACAATTTGATGTGAAAAACGCTTTCCTACACGGAGAAATTTCAGAAGAAATTTATATGGATTCTCCACCAGGCATAACTGATTCAATTGGAATGAAGGTTTGCAAATTAAAGAAGGCTCTATATGGATTAAAACAACCCCCAAGAGCATGGTTTGGAAGGTTTACCAAGTCTATGAAGGCTTTTGGCTATAGAGCAAGTAACTCTGATCACACCTTATTTTTTAAGAGAGGAAAAGGAAAAATTACAGCTTTGATTATATATGTAGATGACATGATTGTTACAGGAAATGACCAAGATGAGATTTCTAGTTTACAACAATACCTTGCATCTGAATTTGAGATGAAACAACTTGGAAATCTTAAATATTTTTTAGGTATTGAAGTAGCTAGATCAAAACATGGTATTTTTCTATGCCAAAGAAAATATACTATTGATTTACTATCGGAAACTGGGCTGCTTGGGAGTAAACCAGCTGATACACCAATTGAACAAAATCATAAACTCTTTCAATGCTCAAATTCAACAAGCATAGACAGAGGAAGATACCAGAGGCTGGTAGGAAAATTAATTTATTTGTGCCATACACGTCCAGATATCACCTATGCAGTGAATGTTGTTAATCAATTTATGCATGACCCACGGAAGCTTCATATGGATGCTGTTGAAAGGATTTTGAGATATTTGAAGTCCGCTCCTGGAAAAGGAATTTTGTTCTCAAATCATGAAAACTTAAAGGTAGAAGGGTATACTGATGCAGATTGGGCAGGTTCAAAAGATGATAGAAGATCTACCTCTGGATACTTTACTTTTGTAGGAGGGAATCTTGTAACTTGGAGGAGTAAAAAACAACCTGTAGTAGCAAGATCTAGTGCTGAAGCAGAATTCAGAGGCATGACACTAGGTGTATGTGAACTTTTGTGGATTAAAAATGTGCTATCAGATTTGGGCTTTACACAAAATGAAGCTATGAGTTTGTACTGTGACAATACTTCAGCTATAGCAATTGCTCACAATCCTGTGCAACATGATAGAACAAAGCATGTGGAGATTGATAGACATTTTATCAAATAGAAGCTTGAAGCTGGAATAATTTCATTTCCTTTTGTAAGATCAGAATTGCAGTTGGCTGATGTTCTCACCAAAGGAGTATCAAGAAGATTGTTTAATGAGTCTCTATTCAAGTTGGGAATGTGTGATATCCATGCACCAACTTGAGCGGGGGTGTTAAGATATGCCAAATATTCTATTAAAGGATATTAGGCAATCAAATATTGTGTTAGTTATAATTTAGATATTATTATAATTTGTGCAGATTTGTGCACCTGTCATTCCTTTAATAGATGAAGGATTATAGGATCCTTAAATGTATATATATGGTACTCTACTCTTTGAAATAATACATCAGAATTATTCTTTAAAACTTTTATTAATTTTGACGTATGATCTGGGGATCCAACGTCTAAAAAAGGATTTGACGTCTGATTTGGGGGGTCCGACGTCTAAAGAAGGATTTAACATCTGACCTTGGAAGAACCGACTTCTATAATGACGTTTTATTTACAAAAATGTCATCGGTCCTTTTTTACGTTAGGTTTTCGATAGTCACAGTTATACGCGTGACGTTGAAGGTCATTTCTGCACTAGTGTAGGTTGAGTAAAATTTATCCAAATATCAAACAAATATATGTTTACTTTTACATGTTTCATTATTGACGATATAAAGTCATGTATAAATTTAAACTTTTTTTCTTATAATGTTTGGGTATATATTAATAATACGCACATTATTTTAAATTTAAACAATGCAAGTATGGTTAAAACCTATTTTACGTTTTTAGATGCATACTTAAAATGTCTTATAATTAATTTATTTTTGAAGGAATTATTTGTTGCTTTTAAACATTACGAATGATACTTCATGTTTTATGTTAAAGTTTCAATATACATAAAAGATTTACGCACGTGTGAGGTGATAATGTGAAAAGAGCAGTTTTTTTAATAAAAATGAATGAAAACACTAATTAAAACGTTTCCATTAAATTTAGATATAGCAGTTGATATTTATAAATATACATACTATATTTCCTATGATATCAAAATGTATATAGGGTATTATTACAAACAATAAAAGAATTAAAAACTATCAAAATATATTTACATATATTACGTCTCAACACACGCTAGGAAGTCAATGCACTTCTTAACCCCCTCCATTTACAATATTAATGTTTCCGTAATAAATAAGATAATAACAAGAGTTAAAGAAACAAACATAGGTAAACAAATTATTTTAGAATCATTCATACCACACCATATACATATATATATATATATATATATATATATATATATATATATATATATATATATATATAATACTACACTTTTCCTAAAGAGCAATTAGAACAAATTACAATTCAACTATACTTGAATGACCTCACGCCACTTAAGTAGTATTAACTACAAAGGACATATAATTATCTTAGTTAATCTCGCTAAAACCGATCACTTAAGTTATATGTTCTATCGCTTTAATTGTATACTCTATTACTTGAACATTCATATCAACATTTAAGTGATATTAAGCAATTCATATAATTATGATTCATTGCTTGAATGTTGCTTGAATGATAATACATAAGCAAATTAACAAGCAAATAGATATATCTTCTAATACATCTATACTATTTTAAAGTTACTTAAAAAAATACTAATTTCAATTTACAAAATGACTATATATTACCTTATTATTTTTCAAACCATACCATGAATCTTTCACAATTATACCTATTTGATATTATGCAAGAATAAACATACCCAATTTGTACTAATTTAAAAGTATTCGGCATTTTGTTCATATAAATGCCCATTTGATATTTTGTTTATCTAAATACATATAATTTGTATTAACTTAAAATTATTTAATCTGTTATATATATATATATATATAAAAGAAAATTGAAGTAATATATATTTTATAAATATGAACAATTAAATAATATTGATATAAAAACCTAAAAAATAGTGTTTTAGAATTGATCATAATTTAAAAATAGTAAGGCTCAATTATTTTAATATTAAAAAGGTTTAGTATAAAAAATTTTGTTATAAATGACTTTCATTATTTTGCAAAATATTTTTTTTTTATAAATCACTTTTCTAGAATTCTTTGACTTCTCTCTAAGAGTTTTCTCTTCTTGTTGATCTATTTGAAGATATGAGATTGTTAGGGTGATCATCACAATAAGTTCTTCAAGTTGGATTGATCAATTTCTTCATTCACGTAAGTTAATTTCTACCCATTTTCTATTTATTCAATCTATTTTGCTGTTGCATGTGGTCATTCTTTTTGTTGCTTGTGGTAATTCTTTTTGTTGCATGTGTCATTTGAGTTATCAATATGAGTCTCTATTCATCAGTGATCATAACGATATGTCTTAATCATTCTTATGATGTTTCTATGTATAAATAGAGCATAATGTGGACTTAGAGGAGTTTTGGTGCTTTTATAGTTGTTTGACCTGAGTCATAGGTAAGGAAGACTAATTGCATTATTATAAATTATAGAAATGTTGAAATTATTATTTATATGATTATATTGTGATTTCCCTGATTGAATGAGTTGTGTGATGAGTTTTATCTGTTGAATTGGGGGGTTATAGTCTTAAATTGCACAATTTGAGTTGTATGATGAAATTTGAGAATATTATCTAAATGGTATTGAAATTGTGATGATTTGAGTTCATGTATGTTATATAATTAGAAATTTGTATGACTTGATCTGGGAATATGTTGTTAGAATAAACTGATGTGGTTGGAATAACAAAAATCTGTAGAATTATGCTATATAGAATTATGCAGACTCGTTGACTCAGGGGTTGCGTCGTTGGACGACTCCAAGAACAAAGAGGCTTTAACTTGGTGGCCGCTAGACAATGATATTCTCATTGAGCGACTCCAAAGTTAAAGAGTTTACTGACTTGGTTATGGCTGAGCGCGACAACTCTTCGGTGGACAAATTATAAGTGATTTAATCTTCGAATGTTCTAGTGCTAGTGTCATTGAGCAAAGCGTCTAATAGTTGGACGAGTTGGCCTTCATGCATTATTCGTTGAGTGGATGAGTTTCAACCATGTCTATGTTCATTTTGTTTCTACGTTTTATTGGATCTTATAAGTTGTTACAAGAATTATCTATGTATGTGATTTGTAAGGTGATGATTAGTACTAATCCAAGGATAATTAAGATGTAGTTTCATTAGTGTACACATTCATGTGGGAGTCCAGATGTTGGAGTTTATTGTGGCGCTCGAATAACCATTTAGTCTTAGGTGGAGTAGAATGAGGTATGTAGCGAGAGGTGCAAGAGATCCTAGTTTAGGGCTTTACCTTGGTCAAATATGTTAATGGATTAACCTTGTGTATGGTAAGGTAAAACTCGTTGACAATGGCTCTGTAGAGAAGTAAAGACCACCATAAGTGCAAGACCCCCTGAGATTCAACATTAATACTTATATCTGGATACTTAAGTCTTTTATAAATCTTTGTACGTAATATGCTTGTTTTTATCCATATTTGTTTGATTTACTAAGTATGTAATATTAATTTTATTTCTCTGATCTGATAACTTTTTTTGGATATTAGTTTATCCTTCTTTTATGTGTTTTTGTCTTGTGTGAGTTTCTTCTTTTGTATGATCACCTTATTGGAATACATGTTTAAGATTTTTCTTGGAAAGATGATGAACCAGTTGTCTAAGTCATGGAACAAATCTTGTTAAGTATATCTTTGGAATAAAATCATAGTTTAGATGTTTGAAACGTACATGCCTTATAATATTATAGTCTTATTTGTTGGATGACTGTATTAATATAAAATATATCTTGAATAAATTGTTTTCTTGATATTTATAATGAAATGTTTTATTTTAGTAGTAATATACTATTAAAATGAAACGTTACATTTATTACTATTAAATTTAAAAGCAAGTCAATTTAAATGATTGTAATGAATTAAAATTCGACAAATTTCTTTTTTAATATATTAAATAAGTTATTTTGAAGCATGCTCCTCTGATAAGAATGGGCAAATCGGGGCTCCTTCTTTCATCTTTCCTTCTTTTCTTTCAACTTCGATTCTTCCCGCACAAATGCTACCAAAATTTATCCCTCTCCCGAAAAAAAAACAACAAAATGTTGTCCAATATGCCACTAATAACTAATAAAAAGTTAATACTAATTTAAAAGCAACTTCACACATTTTGAAATAATAAATATTTAAAAGCAATTTTAAATTGCGAGTATGCACTTACTTCTGGACAATAATACTTGGATATATTCTTGACAAGGAATGATTATAGTCTTCAATTTATGGAAGTTGCTGGATCCTCATCCAAATTCTTCAGTTAAACACTTTCATCGAACATTAATGTGATCTTAAAACAATTTTTTAAATGCATTATTAATCACTGAATACTTATTTAAACATTGGTGTCTTCTGACTCACGGAACAACAAGAAAGATGGTGCTATCATGGCAACGTCTTCAACGATATCTATCTATAATTTTCATCAACCATTAAACTTATTAATCCTAATAGTTTTATGGGGAACATTTGTAACAGACGCATAAGAGTTTAACTTTTTGACTAAAAAGATTGAAAGAAAAAATTAATAAATTGCAAGATCTTGGTCGGTTCATAAGGTAGATAAGATTTGGCAAATTTCATGTCAGTCTTCATATTATTATAGAACAACTATTGGGATTTGAAAGTAACCTCTGTAAATAAAAATCTGCTAAGATTTTGGATACACAATCTGATGCAAGTAAATAGTCTCTTATGGGCTAAAAGCGAGCCGGAATTCATGTTTAAATATATAAAAACAGACCGTGTTTATAAAATTTGCCGAAAATCAAAACTATTTAATACTATAGTGTCCAAATCAACATATGGATAAATATTTAAATTATGTGAATTTTATATAAATATTAACTTTATCTTTATCGTCATTTAGGCTTTGTTCACTTAGGGGAGATCATTTGGGGAGAGTGAGTGGATGAATTTGAAGGAATTTGAGGATAAATTTTTTTTGTTTATTTGAGTGGATTTAGAGGTAAGTGAGAGTGAATTTGGAAATAAAATTTATGAGAATTAATGTAAGATTTGATTGATGTGACAGATAAAATAAATTTGTTTAATTGGTAGAAATTAAAGATTACCAAAATGTCTCTAGTTATTAAAGTAATATAAAATGATAATTTTTAATGTTATATTTAATTGTAAAAATGTTTATAAATAGTAAAAAATTAACGATAATTATTAAAAATAATTTTAAAAATGTAAAAAAATTTATAATTTAGTAAAATGATTTTTCTTAAAATTTAATAAAACTTTTAAACTTCAAAAATAACAAAACTTGTTAGATAGGTTTTAATTAATCTTAAACTAGGTTTTCTTATTTATTTTAACTTTTAAGTTTAAAATAACTTTTTACGTTTTAAAAGATTGAAGTAAAACTGCACTTGCAAATATCTTAAAGTTAAAAGCATGGTTCATTCAAAAAGTACACTTAAAATTGGAAGTGAAATTATATGGACATAGAGGGACACATCAAACTTTTTGACTTGGATCCCTCCAAATCTCACCTTCTTCGCAGGTGATTGAAAAGTACATAATCCCGCAATTTCATTTGACTCCTTTTGCGCATTTCTCTCCATGTGAACACAAGTTTCGTTTCTATTCGTCGCTCGCAAAAATGTGTTAACAGTAACTTTCCTCCAAGTGAACACAGTGTTAAAAATAAATTTTATTATAAATAAGTTAGTGTTACTCTTATTTTTAATTAGTGTAACTCTTATCTTAATTAAAATAAATAAGTTATATTATTAGTCCAAATAATGCCATGTTAATTATGAATTTTGACATCTCAGTTGCGTTGACACACCGAAATTCATCAATGATTTGTTATTACATGAAAAATTATAAAAAAGAAAAATACAAAGCATGAGGGATCACATCAAACCTATGATAAAAATTACACTTCACGTAATATAGAAAAATTGTACCTGTTATAAAAGAAATATAAATAAATGCATGGATTTAAAATATTAAATCACTTATATTGTTGTCTATAAATAAAAATTACATTAGCTAACAGAAAGATTTTCTTCATGAAAATATGAGAAACATCGATACCATTTTTCTTTAAGTCTCCAAGGAACCTCTTGTTGAACCAAAAAATCATGACAAACTAAAAAAGAATATTTCTCTAACTAAAACCTTTGAAAGTTCTCCTTCTAAGCATGTTTCAATGCATAAATGACCTATAAATTTAACATAAATAGAAGCTATTCATATATTCACCCCCTACTTCATCTAAAAAACCAGCATATGAAGTCAAATTAAGACATCCTTTACTCGCACCATCAATATTGCAGGCAAAAAGAGAGATGATGAAGATCAATATATTTTGGTGATGATAAAATCAAATCCAAGAACTCAAACATGCAAAAGATATTGGAAGGCTTAACGTTTAGTATGTTTGAAATTAAAACTTTTGTAATAAGTCTTATTATGAACAAAATATGTGTAAGACTTAGTTTAGAGAATTACAAAGCAGCTTGCACAAAATAACTCAAGAAAGTTTTAAATGTTTCAAAAACGCTTTATAATAATCAATTAACTATAGTAGTAATCGATTATCCAAATTAATTGATTTCTTGAAAAATTCTTTATAATAATCTGTTATCACTTATGGTATTCAATCATCACAGAGAGACAATCATTTTTAGAAAAGTTTCTATGAATCGATTATTATCTTCTGGTAATTGATTATTGTATCGAGAATTTTTTTTAAAAAAACTTTATGTGATAATCGATTATCACTTGATAAAAAAACGTAGTTAACTCTGAAAAAAGTTAATGATTATAATTTATTATTTATTTATTATAAACAAAGAATAACAAATTAAAGATAAATATAAAATAAAATATAAATTTATATTTTTTAATACGTAATATTAATAAAATAATAAATGAAAATATTTAATTACATTTAATACTAATAATTATACAATAAGATTAAAAAAATAGTTATGTGAGTCATAAAACTAGGCAGAGCCTTACACCAACTATCAATATCCAACTTGTTCCACATTTTTTAAAGTATGGATCCACCTTCATGATCCGCCACAGATTCTAATCCAATCAATCTCCAATCATGCCAATCGGGAAAGTATTCGAAATTTAATTCTATTATTATTTTTAATCCATCCATTTAAGAAATGGTAGCTCCTCTTATATCAAATATAACACCATGATATATATATATATATATATATATATATATATATATATATATATATATATATTTAAATTAAAAAAATGAAATACGTCCAAATTGATTTACAAAAGTAGATGGTATGTCTAGACCACTAGTATTTTTTTATTCTTAACGGGTATATGATTTTAAATCACAAAAATTATATATTAATTTGTTATACCTACAAAAAAAATTAAAATAATAATTATTAGTGACTAAAAATAATTAATCACAATGACCAATTTATATATCAAATTATAAACTAAAAATTATTAGGAAATAAAATGGTTTTATTATAAATAAGAAATTATAATTAATTTTTAAATTTGTAACTAAAATGATTTCTATTATGACTTAATATTGACTATCAAATAAGTTAATTTTTAAATTAGTCTCTAAACATACTTCTTTAAATTAAAATTGTCATTATTTAGAATTTTTTTTGTAGTTAATAATAATAAAAGTGCCAACTGAGCCCAAGATAAATTCAAGATCAAATTTAATTAGGTCAAAAAATGTGTGAGGGGTAGGAAAAGGACCGGTGGCTTAATTATTGTTGTTGTGTTTTAGAACTAGTGGTTGACATCTTTTGAAGTATATATATTCTCTTGGGCTTCAAAATTAGAATATTGAGATAAAAGAAAAAAAGGGTATACAATTAAGCAACAAAGTATACTACATAAATAATTATGCATGTTCGATAAAGAATATACCTAAACCATTATTAATTAATTAATTAAGTAAGTAACTGTTGCACTTAACATCTATGATTTCTAAATGATGTTACATCTCGACGTATAAAGCAATGAACATCCTTTGGCACGTGAAATTAATTGACATTGATCTCTTTGTATCTGGCCACCACAAAGCAAGTGGAGAGAGGGAAGAACAAAATTCGTATCAAGGGATTCTTTGGATTATTATCTAAATGACAGAAAATTTATTATCTTAATGATTTGGCTTAAGCACTACTAACCACTACAAAGTACAAACTTATTCAACTTCTCTAACCATAAATCGCCAGCTATGACGTCAGAGATTGTTGTTTCTTCATTTCACCGGAATAAAGTTTCCAAAATCAACAACAACAACAACAACGTGATTCACGTCGAATCTGCACTAACTATTTATGTTGTTCTGTTATATCATATTCTCATACACTTTGATCATTCTCACACCACACCATATCAGTTTGTTGTCCAAATTAAGAAATTGATGCAAGCAATTAATTAGAACTGATTTTACGGCTGAGTTTCTGAGATGGAACTATTCAACTTTTGAGAGTCAGGCTATTAATAGATAGAAGATTTATCATTTAAGTCAATAAAAATGTTAAACGTCTTATATTAATTAAAGATAATTAATATCAATTTAAAATATATAAATAAATGTAAATTTCATTCCATTTAAGTTAAACTTAAAATTTATTTCAAACTTATCTTAGTGAAATTTAATAACATAATATAATATAAGATGATATAAACAATTGACTCAATGAATAATATATTATAGTTGTAGACATATTAAATACATAAATAAACAAATACAAATATGATACACAATTTGTTTTTACGTAGAAATCTTTCTAAAAATTATAAAATATTATATCATATATATATCTCTGAGATGTTCGTTAGTTCCAAATATCACATGGATATTAATTCATTTAGAATATATGGAGACCTGAATATTTCGACATACGTATTTAAGTATTTGAGGTCAACCATTCGTAAAAAAAATCATATACAAATACGTACATACAAATATATGTATACAAATATATATTGATGCATGGTTAGCAATATTGATAACTTGATTCGATGACTTGTGAATGTGGATCGGTTAAGATTGTTCCAAAATCCAGAGAGTTTGAATGGTTTGCCAGTTATAGTGGTTTGAGCACCATTGGTTATATAGTTTAATATGATAGGACTGTGTCATTGCTGAGCTTTCACAAGATATTCAGTATCATACTATTACCTTACATGATATTCAAATTATTACTCATTTCATATGTATGTGAGATTAAAACAACTTCAGCTAAAACAAATACACATTATAATATATATACAGCTAGCCAAGAGTTGTAAAGGTTGACTTGACAATTTTGACTCTGGGAATTATCGTCACGTGCTTCGCATGCTACGTGCCCATGACTCAAGAATCTACTAGCTCAACAAATCAACAAGTTGATGTTTTTCTATCTTTGGTTTCATAGTTTGACCTAATTATTTAGGGAAATAACGATGGCATATATAAGGTCAACCATACATTATTGAACTTCTTTGCAAAATAAAGCATAACTGAGGTTGTGAAGAGTTTGCATACATTTTTTAGTACAAAGTCCATGTGACATAAATTCTCACTTCCTTCTATATATGCATTGGTTTAATTAACTTAACCTACATACAATGATGTAAAAGGCTTTGCTAATCACTAATCATAAACCAAGAACTTGAACACCCATTTGTGTATTAGTGGTGTGAACCCTGCATGATGAATTTAATGATGTTGCAATTAATTAAGAAAGAAAAAAAAGGATTCAAAAGCAGAGTGGTGGAATGCTTATTTTTTAAAACTCAGAAAGGATCTTGATGATGGGAAAAATCATGGAAGGCGTTTGAAATGACTAGTTTCTTATATATATATATATATAATGTAAGATGCTTGACAAATCAAAACCTTGGGTATCATCATTATGAGTCATATTCTTTCTAAGTTTTAAATATGCACCCCAATCATATACGACGCACGAAGGATTTAAAGCATCATAAGTTGATGAGAGAAACTTTTTCATCACTTTGGAATTTCATTGTAATGAATGAATATAATCATAAGGCAACCAATTATTATAGGAATCACCATCGATGCCATGAAATAGTAATAAGCTTTCCTACAAAACTTGTTTGATATCAATCCTTTTCGTTACTTAAAAGAATTCTCAATGTGCATGCTTACTTAAGATCATCAACTTCACCATATATCCATGGCCACTTTGTGAATTATATAAGCTTTTTTTTGTTTCTTCTTTCATTATATAAAAAAAATATTTCAATATTTTTTCAATACTAATTGCTGCTTTAGACTAATAAAATTATTTAAAATTCTTTTAGTACTAATTGTTTTAGTTCTCCAAACAAAAGCTTTGAAAAATAAAATTTTAATAAAATTATATATATTTTAATATAAATGATTTTATTAATAAATAAAACGATTTCATTCTAGCCCTATGTAGCTTTATATGGAGAAGTAAAAGGTAGTGACAGTGGATAGGGTTGTTAAAGGAGAAATTTGATATGATAGATTTTGTTTGAAGAAGCACTTGATGATTTGTGCAAGTGCAAGTGTGGGTCAAAAAGTAAAAGAGAACCATATAGATACTTGTTAATAATCAAGCATTTCCAAATAAAATAAGTTTTCTATCATGTTTAGATTCAATTGCAAAAGCCATCAATTTATATTTTATTTCCATGCAGTACAAAAATTGAGTAAATCTAAAATTAATTAACTCAAGTTCATAATTAGAGCTGGCAAAAACAAATCAATTTACTTCGTTTTAGCTTATTATTGGTTTCTCAAAAATTGCATTATCCTACCGATCCACAAATTAAAAATATTGAGAATCTTAATAGGCAGACCACATGTGCCAACCCACCATTTTTGATTAATTTATTTATATATAAATATTAAAATTATATTTAATCGTATTAATATTTTCTAAACTCTGAATAGATTATTTAATATATCTAGTAAGATAAATCAAATGATTATTGCTTTTTTACATATTAAATTACTTTATTATATTTAATAATTAAAATTTATTTTGTAAGTCTTGATAATTCAAATTATATTGTTTCTTATTTATATTCTTGAAATAATATAATATAATTTACAAAAGTTAACTTTTATATTATTTTATATTTTAATTTTTAATTGAAAAAAAAAAGGTGACTGCACTAATCATTCGATTTATCTTTAGTTCATTAGTTTGAATGTTAGACAAAATGAACCAAAATATTGAAAATTCTAACCTAATTTGTCAAATTATGATGAGTTGGCGGATTTCGTAAACTGGAACCATTTTGACAACTCGGTGATAACGTGCATCATGAAAGGGTAATTAAAAAACATGGAAAAAAAATTAGAAAGAGAGTGGGGGTTAATTTGTTATATACGCATCTTTTGGTTTTACCACAATGAATCACCGTTCTCTTTATGGAAAAAAGATTAATATCCTAAACTAAACTGAAGTTTAAAGAGAAATAGTTGAAGTGTGCAACAGTTAAAGTATGATTCCACTAAGGCACAGTAGGGGCAAAGATGAAATGAATATAAGTGGGCTTCTTCTATCCTAACAGATTATGAATCAAATGGGCCTGTTTTTCTTATACTCAATAGGAGGCTGGCCCAATTAGATATTCCTCTTAGCTGCCACTTTCTGCATTTATTGGAAGCTTTTATATGTATCTCCAATCATTTTTCTCTACAACTCCAAACTTTTTTTAAATCTCAAAATTATTTCCTGTAATTTTTTTTAACTTAAAGTAACTTTTCTTAAAGCTTTTTTTTCTCTATGCAATTCAAAAACCCTACACGCTGTGTTTAAATGGATTTTGAAATCTATTAAAAACATGAACGAATTTCGAAATCTGTTGACAATTTTTTAAAGATATAATAAATTTCGAAATTTTTCGAAATCTTCAACATATTTCGAAATTCGTTGAACTCTTCGAAAAAATTTTCAATAGATTTCGAAATTTGTTGAAGTCTTCGAAAAAATTTTCATCTGATTTCCAAATTCGTTGAAGTCTTTGAAAAACTCTTTAACGAATTTCAAAATCCATTGAAGACTTTATCAATCTCATTTACTAAGGGTTATTTTTGAATATTGGAGATGCATGAAGAAACCGTTGAAGGTGCATGGAGAAACACCATTATTTATTCTTCACCTCTATAATTTTTGTAATACTCATTCTACCCTAAGTAAAAAGTAAAAAGATAATCTTATTTACTTATTTGTACCACCCCTACACCTCCTCTTTGTTCCCATTCTGTCTTTGCATTAGGCCGACATTATAATCGATGCACCCATCTCCATTTGTTTTGTCTTTATAGGTGGATTATGTTGATAGAGAGAAACAACAACTCTTTCGTTACACTCGTAAGGTTTTAACATTTTGCATCGAAGGTGAGGTGAGGGTTTGCTAGGGTGAAAATTGTTGTTATTCTACACTGTGATGTTGAGGGACACCTTGGTGGGTTGTTTTGTTTCTTCCAAAATGATCAATTTAGAACGTATTTCTAGATTTGGAATTACATTCTAAAATACGAAAATAAATTTCAAAATAGGTCTTTTGGAAGTAATTTCTAGATTTGAAAATACATTTTGTAATACTTATTTTGGAAAACCAATTTATTCTAAAATAACTGTTTCGAGACATATTTATAGATCTAAAAATACATTCTAGACTTAGAAATATATAATTATATTAATTGTTTTTAATTTTAGATATATTGAAAAGGGACCGGCATAATGTAATTTCATCTTAAAATTACAATAACGATGTAGGTTTTAAAAAAAAAATTTAAGTTTAGGCAAGTCATGCCAAGTTGACACGACTTCAAAACATACAGACAAACACACACAATATAACATACACACGCACACACATGCACATACACACAAACACACATACAAACATATACACCCATACACAATCATACAAAGACACATAGACACACATAGACACAAAGACACAAACACATACAAACATATACACCCATACACAATCATACAAAGACACAGAGACACACATAGACACAAAGACACAAACACATAGACACATAGAGACACAAAAATATAGACACAGAAACACACAGAGACACAACCATACACATACTCATATATATATATATATATATAAATTAATTCATTAATTATATTGATAAATATCATTTTTGTTTGGATGAAGACTATTATTTCAAATAGGTTATATTTATAAATGATAATATTCAATATAGGAACTATCACACGATTCATATAATTCTTTTTTGAAAAAAACTTGAACTAACTTTTAAAATTATATATATATATATATATATATATATATATATATATTTATTGTATTCTTGATTTATGGGTAGAGGTAGTTAAGAATTACACAATAATATAATTGCCATTGTTTTGAAAGTTTCACTGTACAAAACAAAGTGCCTATAATATGATAATTAATAATGAAAATGTCTTTACGAAATGGATTTGAATATGTTTGTATTCCAAACTAACACATTTTGCTTTATAAAGAAAAGGAAGGAAACATTTGTATTCGTTTGGTGATTTTGTAATAAAAACATATTTATTCTTCCTGCTAGTAGTTCTATGGATGTTAATCATCCACAACCTATAAAAAAATAAAAAGAAAGAAGTTAAACCTTATATTCTAAAATTTGATTAATGCCAAAGGTCCTTCCATCATTAACAATTCTTCTTCACACTATGATTACTTTGAGACATATCTTTAAAGCATAAACGATATGATTTGTAGCCTATAAAATAAACAAACATGTACATCAAAGAATCGAAAGAATACATTGGTTAGAAAAACAGAAAAACATCACAAGTAACCAAATACTTCAACCAAAGTGTAGTTATAGTCGTCATCATCAGAATTGATCAGACGAAGGAATCAACTCTGGGTGCTTTGTCGCCAAACAGTAGCTTCAAATCATTCTGCAGAGGGGTCAAGTTCAAGTCCAAGCACATAACCCTCGTAGTATTCGACCTTTTCAGAATGGGGACCTTTACCAGAGCCTGATTTATTGAAGAAAACCCTTCGTTTAGGGCAATTCTGTGCCTTTTCATGTGTCCTCCCAGTGCCTGACCCAGAGAGAATTTTTTACCACAAATGGAGCACTCGTGCTTTTTGGTCTTATTTCCCAATCTCAGAATTTTTTCTTCTTCTTTCACGTCTTGCTTGGGCGTTTTGTGGCTGGCCCTGTGGCCACCAAGAGCTTGAAACGAAGAAAACTTACGGTTGCAGGTTCTGCACTCAAATTCCTGAGGACGGAAAAGTTTGTGGGGTTTGATTTCTATGGGACGGGAGAGTAGCACTAGACAATTTGCCAAATCTACGCTGTCTTCTCTCTGTCTCTTCATGGACACTTCTCACGTAGAATTAACTAAGACAATGAAATAGGAGAAAGAAGGTGTTGAAATTGAGATGTCAAACTTAGGGCATTAAGATTGGTATTTATAGGCCGTTTGAGACAAAGTCAAGGTCTTTGACTCGTTTAAACAAATAAACCACTTGTTGGAGGCTAATTTTGTCTAAACGAATCCTTCAAACCTGTTGAAACTTAGAAAGTAAAAGTGTTAACGGTTGTTGGCCTATCTGACTTTGTATTTCCTAAACGGCCAAATCCCTTACTTTAATATCACTTTCAACATTAAATAACTTTCTTAAGAACATCATTGAATTAAGAGAAGAGTGTTAATAATGGTCATATTCTACGTATTTTACACACGCTGTTTTAGAAAATATTTTAACTGTATGATGAGAAGGTGTGTGCGTGTTGGGGTGTGCTGCGCAGTGACAAAGTCATGCGCGGTGAGCTATTCAACCCAAGAAGGAAGTGGTCCTTCTTTTTGAAACTTAGGAATGTGTTCTTACATAGGCAAACGTATCTCGTAAATAGATTTTTCTTGGTACTTATTCTCCCCAAGATACATGAGCTTTGTGTATATAGAAAATTCTTCTAAATAGATTTTTCTGGTACTTATTCTCCCTAAGATACATGAGCTTTGTGTATATAGAAAATTCTTTGACACTCAAGTCAATTTATTTTGAGATCAATAAACTGTCAAAATAGTAATTATAATGTCAAAAAATAAGTAAAAATCAGGATTACTATTATATTTATAGCATAATTTAATACTCATGGATCCTTACCTGAATGGACTTGGATGTAGGCCTAATGACCTAATGAACCATTTACCTTGAATGAGGTGATGATTAGCCAAATTTTACTAAGTTACATAGAAAACGGTATATCATCAAATGTGGTAGGCCGACACGTACTCGACTAGGCCGCTTAATAGGTGGTTTACAATAATCTTCGATAGACGATACATAGTAATGATAAACAACATGCAGTCTTTGACATGCAACGGTTAGGTATTGGTAGACGACACTCAATTCTAGCATACGACACATAATCCTTAGCAAGAGACACATGACCATCAGTATGCAACACTTATTATTTGATAAAGAGCACTCAACCTTTGATATGTGACACATAATCTTCAACAGGTAGCTCTTGACCCTTACCGACAATATATTGTAAAACATGACAATAAAATAATAAAGATCGCGAACAAAGAATTTTCTGAGACGTGTAGATCACTGTCCTTACACTAGTACAAAAATGGTTTTTTATACCTCTTAAAAAAGGCTTTTTATACCTATTTTTTAGTAGGTATAGAAACAAGGGGTATAGAAAGTTCATCATCTTTTATACCTATTTTTGAATCGGTGTAGAAAGTTTTACTTTTTATACCTGTGTTATTCATAATAGGTATAAAAGTCTTATATTTACACCTCCTAATACTATGGGAGTTGTTTCAGGTATAAAAAAGAGAAAATTTTCTTTTTATACCTACTAGTGCTATAATAGGTATAAAAAGTGACGTTTTTTTTTAAATATTTTATTTGTATGTACTACTATCCATATTCAGACCTGCATAAGATTCAATCCCAAAATACAGTTTAAATAATCAATAACAAGTAAAATAATCAATATTGTTTTCATCAACACATCAAAATATAATATCTACCTAACAAAGTTTCTAACTATATTTACCTAACATAGTACACATAAAATAGTTCCTAAACACAAAATGTAATATTGAAACATCCAATCATTTACAAATGGTTAAAAGAAATGCAGCCCATTGCTCCCGAACATCCTTTATGACATGTTGTTCCATTGGAGACGTGTCATCAAATATCTACACAATGAATAGTTTGAGTAAAGTTATAATATTAATGACTTAAGATCTTAGTTATAATTGTTCATGTTACCAATTTCCATGAGTCAACGACATTTGCGGATATAATTTTCTGCATGTGCCTCATGACATAATATCCGCACTCAAAGCTTCCCGGTTGACGTGAGCACTACAAGTTAAATTTATAAAGTATCATAAAATTTATAATTGTATTTATAGTTTGAAAGATTAACTACTTACAGTTGGTGCAATGAACTGCAACTTCTTTCTAGAGAGGATATGTGTTCCCTGCAACCTTGAATATGCCTCAACCACTCTATAAAGTTAAATGTACATTGAAATGAGTCCTAAGGAACTTAGTAAGATCATATATGTCTACACTACAAATAAATTATTAAAAACTTACAATATTAGTGTATTTTTAATTGCCAAAGTGTGAGGTTTTTTGTGCAATGAACATAAGAGAACTACAAGAAACTGTTGAGGAAGAATTAGTAACAATTGCCAGTGACCCCTGTAGATTCAAACAATAATAGTGTTAAATAACATTTACATAAATAAAATTTTATTAATAAAAATTATATACTTACTGTTGCAAATAAGGTGCTAAGTACACTTGCTTTTTTCCGTTTACAAAAGCCTCTAAGAGGTAGTTTTGGACCTCTTCACCTTTATTCCCAACTCCTTGAATGGCAACAGGGTCAATAAAACCATAAATGTGATCATTCTTCTTTTCAATGGTCAACCGATGTAAATACCTTAAACATTGAAAATGAATAATGTTAGAATAAAATATTGAATATATTTAAACTTCATAAATGTAGAAATTTACTTACAACAACCAAAGTTGTAGTACTGATATACATAACATATCAGTGCCAGAGAGAATTTCAAAAATATCCCTTTGACATATGAAGAAAGAGAGTGAAGATTTCCTGTTTGTGACTTCAGGAGGCATTTCTAACTCTATAGGAGAAAGGGAGATCTTCACTGCCAACACACCAAGTTGTTCTAGAATTATGTGTTGTGGCGACTGCAATTGTTGTTGTAGTGATTCATTCATATCTTCCTGCCCTTGTGCTTCAACCTGATATACATATTTAAAAACTTACAAAATATTAATATTACTAATAAAAACAACAAAGTGCATAATTAAAACAATTACCTTCTTTACAATTGCTCTTGATAATCTAAGGGGCCAAAGGATAAAATTTCCAAGGGCCTGTCCCACTGTCTGAACATCCTCAGTGGGCACAGGGACTCGAGCTGTAGCATTTCGTATGTCTACAACCACAACTCTCATCATATCAGCTGTAATGGTTTCATGGTGTATGGTTGACCCCAATGTATACATTTTACCTAAGTTATCCAAATAATATTTGTAAAATATATCAAAGAATATAATTCAACAAACAAGTATATCTAGACAATATAATAAGATAAATTACCTAAGGCCACCAAGCACTGTAGGGCATCATCACTAAACAACTCATAGTCTGCATCAATAGTGGGAGAAGCGTTTTGAGGAGAAACATCACAACTCTCCTTTGTGCTTATACAAGGATGAGAAGGTTGAGGAAGATTCCTAGGTTGGCTTGAGGAGGAGGCTAATTCTGCTCGCACATCTGCTAACAATTGTGCCCGCATATCAGAGTACTCCTTCTTCAATTGTGCTCTCATATCACCGTACTCTTTCTTCATCTCGCTGATCTCCTCCCTCATCTCCTGTCTAATTTCTTCTCTTATACCCTTGAGGACCTCCTCACTGACATGGGCTTTACTATGATGACTTGTTGGAGGACCAAAGAATTGACGAATGCCAATAAATTTACCAACACCTCGAACACGTCCAGAATGCTCTGGACGACCAATGGCAACTGCCAATATGTCCTCACGGCCCTCGGGAGTGAATGTACCTTGTGTGCTCTGCTCGACCAACTCATCCTACAACCAAATATTTAAAGTTAAGTTAATCACATATGGGAGATCATATGTTGTTATTATATGAACTTACAATGCGCCTAGCTATGCTCGCGGTTTCCTCAGATGTGTACTCCCCAGATGGTCTTTGACGAGCTCTCTTCCATGTAACATGGCGTGGAAGACGAGTTATGGTACTCGTATCGGAGGCCCCAATAGGATTAGAGGCAGATGCCTCTTTCATCATCTTCTGCTCCAATTTCTCATAACCCCCACGAGACAATATATGAGGGTGGACATTTTTCTTTGCAATCTCTTGTGCAACTCTCCTCTTAGCCTAGTGTATAGATAATTAATTATGTTAGCAATATGTTAACATAAATAGTTAAACTATGATATAAAATGAATTTACCTGAAATACAGGATCTAATCGCTTCAACTTAAAGGCTTGCCATGTTTCCTCATCAAGAAATTGATACTTTTCACAAGGGTTTTTATCAGTTTTGGAGCCATAAATATAATGACTTGTAAGCATAGTCTTGAAATTCTTCCATCTTTCCCCGACATATGAAATCCATTTTGTCCTTAATAGATTAGTGTTTGGGACGTCATATGTGACCTGTGCAATAAGAATGAATGACATGTTAAATATGAGTTAGATATGTTAATGACACATTATATCAAAGTTAAGATTTCATACCAGGATGCTTTGCCATATCTGGTTCTTCACATTCTCTGGAACATGATCCCAATCATCACAAAGAATGGATGCCTTGCTTCTACCGAGCAAGGCCACATAACTAATGAATTTCGTGCTATTTTCTCCCAATGGTTTACATGTTTGCATATCAAAATGAATGGGAAGCCTATGATCAGCGTTGCGGGTGGCTACCAACTCTCTCAACCTTGTCCCAGACCTACCTTTTTTTCGGGTAGACGTATGAATGTCATCCGCACCTTGTGAAGGTGGGAGGTCACCAGATGGTGCGTCACTAGACATTTCTCTACATAAATCATTAAGTGTTAATAATAATTAATAGATACAATAACAAAGCAAAATATATAATACATTTAAAATTTTAGTTTATACATTGTCAAGTTGCAATGTTCTCCCACAACCCTTCGTGATGATCATCACGTATGGCATGGACGTCGTCTACTTCATTATCGACATTCAAGGTTGGCATATTTGATGAGAAAGATGGAGTTTCACTAATATCAAGAACAACTTCATTATTGTCATCAGTATAATGCATTGGTCTACCTTGGAGCACCACTGACCATCTATTGTCTTCGGGATCAGTGACATAAAACACTTGTTTTGCCTGAGACGCCATGATAAATGGCTCTTCAGTATAACCTTCCTTTTCTAGGTCAACCAATGTAAAACCTAGATCATCGGTCCTCACGCCAGTATTACCATCAACCCATTTACATTTAAAAACAGGTACTCTGAAACTTGTGTAATCTATCACCCAAATATCTGTAATTACACCAAAGTAGCACATGGATGCCATCACAGGATTTTTGTCCTTTGAACTCGAGAAATGCATTGACTCGGCCACAACCATTACTCCACTATTTTGAGTGGTGCTTTTTTCATCTTCTTTTTGTGTATGAAATGTGTAGTTATTTATATCATACCCACACCAACATATGACATCAAAGTTTGGCTCACTTGATAGCCAATTTAATGTATCAGAACTTGTACGGTCAGCTTGAACTTGTTGTTTGAACCACTTTAAAAAGGTTCTGTTGTGTTCATTAATGACCCACTTTTGAGGCATTCGTGGATTATTTCTCTTAACTATATCTTTATGAGCACTTAAGTAGGGGATGACTTCTTCAGTGTTATTCAATATATACATATGTGCTCGTAGAATTTCAGCTCTATTTAGGGTGACAACTTTTGCACTTCTAGTACCCTTACCGACACCTCTTCCATGGTAACGAGACCTAGGTACCCCTATAGCTTCAACATCTGATAAGTAGTCTGTACAGAACTCGATAGCTTCCTCAGCAATATATCTTTCAACGATTGATGCTTCAGGATGATATTGGTTCTTTACATAACCTTTTAATATCTTCATGTATCGCTCAATAGGGTACATCCATCGTAAGAATACTGGACCACAAATTCTAACTTCTCTTACTAGATGAATAATTAAGTGCACCATAATATCAAAGAATGATGGAGGAAAGTACATCTCCAACTGACACAATATGACCACAACCTCATTTTCTAGTTGATCCAACTTCTTAATGTCAATAACTTTACTACATATTGCATTGAAAAAGAAGCACAATCTTGTTAATGTGTATCTAACATTCTTAGGCAATATGCCCCGAATAGCCACTGGTAGTAGTTGTTGCATCAATACATGACAATCATGAGATTTTAACCCAAGTAATTTATGATCTTTCATGGATACAACTCGTTTAAAATTAGAAGAGTAACCCAGTGGAACTTTCACACCTTGTAAAAATTCACAAAAACTTCTTTTTTCTTGTTTACACAATGTGTGACATGCTGGAGGCAAGTATGTCCGCTTACCATGTGATATTGGAGCTAATTGTTCTCTTATACCTATTTCAACCAGGTCCAAGCGAGCATTGAGTCCATCTTTCGTTTTCCCTTGAATATTGAGGAGTGTTCCGATAATACTATCACAAACATTTTTCTCTACATGCATAACATCTAAACAATGTCTGACATCAAGAACCCTCCAATATGGGAGATCAAAGAAAATTGACCTTTTCTTCCATATGTTGCTTGAAGTGCCTTTTTTTTTGTGTCTTTCCAAGAACAACCCCAATGTCCTTCACACGCTCATATACTTGTGATCCACTTAAAGCCATTGGAGCTAATTCATTTTCTTGATACCCATCAAATGCTTTCTTTAATTTACGATATGGATGGTTTGTACTAAGAAACCTTCGATGTCCAAGGTATACTGTTTTCCTTCCATGCTGTAATTGACGATGACATGTGCCTTCTTCACATATAGGGCATGCTTTATGACCCTTAGTGCTATAGCCACTTAAATTACCATAAGCTGGAAAGTCGTTGATAGTACAAAATACCATGGCATGCAACTTGAATGAATCACCAGTGTACCCATCAAACATATCAACACCTTCCTCCCATAACATCTTTAAATCTTCAACTAATGGGGCTAAATAAACATCAATGTCGTTTCCTGGTTGTCTTGGACCCGAGATCATCAAGGATAACATCACATATTTGCGTTTCATACACAACCATGGAGGTAAATTGTAAATCACTAACATCACAGGCCACGAGCTATGTTTACTGCTCAAGTTTCCATATGGATTCATTCCATCTGTGGCAAGTCCAAACCTAATGTTTCTTGAATCTTTACAGAAATTAGGGAACATGGAATCAAAATTCTTCCACTGCATTGCATCTGCTGGATGCCTTAAATTCCCATCTTTTATACGTCCATCTGCATGCCATCTCATGAGTTTTGCATCATTTGAGTTACTGAACAAGCGTTTCAATCGTGGAACAAGAGGAAGATACCATAAGACTTTTGCAGGAGGACCCTTACTATCACATTCAAACTCACCCTCTTTTTGTTTGTATCGTGATACCCCACATTGTGGACATTGATGTAACTTGGCAAACTCGCTCTTGTACAAAATACAATCATTTGGGCATGCATGAATTTTTTTATACTCCATACCCATGGGACACAATATCTTCTTCGCATCATAATTGCGTGTTGGCAATGTGTTACCTTCTGGAAGCATGTCACTCAACAACTCAAGCAACTCTGTGAAGCTTTTATCAGTCCACCCATTTCTTGCCTTTACATTGAACAATTTTAACACAGCTGACAATCGAGTATACTTAGTGCATTCTGGATATAAAGGTTTTTCTGCGTCACTGCACAAGCTGTCATACATATGAGCACGTTGGAAGGAATCATGTCCGACATCACATATCATGTCCTCTAACCGATCACCCATCTCTAAATCAACTTCTTCTATTTCTACTTGAGAGTCACTTACACTTGGCATGTCTATTAATTCACCATGCCATGTCCACTTTGTGTAGCTCTTTAGGAATCCATCACATAGAACATGCTCTCGAATAACTTCAGTTGGTAATTTTCGCTCATTCAAACAATTAACACACGGACAATAGAATCTTCCGTTATTGTCTGGAACATTCATCTTTGCAAATTCAAGAAATTGTTCTACTCCACTCTCATATTCATTTGTTGTACGTATCAAATTTATCCATCTCCGATCCATTGTTATCTGTGAAAGCAATCACCTTTATAATAGTCAAAAGTATAAATATGACTTTTACAACAAGAGCAAGAGAAATGAGATTTTTTTATAGTTATCCCAAATGATTTTTTCTTTAAAACTTTCCAGGTGGTGAGGTGGTATGGTGGCTGGTGGTATTACTATTCTTGTGTTATTTTCTCTTCCCATCACAGAAGAGTTCAAACTAATTAACTTTTACCAATTTCCTTTATCACCACATAATAATAATGAACAGGTAATCTAATAAAATAGTAAAATTTCATATCAGTTTTGTTTAATTTTAATTTTATATCAGTTTTGTTTAATTTTAATCTTCTTTTAATTAATGGGAATGGGTTTTCTCTTTTTCTGCGTGGTCCAAACGCCCCCATATGGCTTCTACACATTATTCCACGCGTTAAGCATCATAATTTCATATTCCATATTATTATAATATGGAAACGAATAAATTTTATTAAATAAATGATGAAAGATATAAAGTTGAAAACAGCAAGGCACGTATCTTCGGACACTTAATAAGTTTGGAAAGTTTTGATATGGGCAAACATATCAAACGGTACACTACTACCTTTTATTCACTCAATTTTATAATTAAAAATACGAATTGTCACATACCAAATATTTACGTATGGTCATTTTTCCTACTTTCTATGTTACTCTTTTATTATATATCATGTCATGAATAACAATATTGCACGAATAAATAATTGGATTTTGTTATACTCAAAAGCTATACCAAACATTGCAACAATTTCTTTTTCTATACCAAAACTGCCAAGTTTGCCCTAACCCCCAAATTGAGTAATTCTTTTCACAAAACAACAAACATAATATTCATATTAAACTTCACCGAAACAGCAATGGCAATGAGCAAAACTGAGCAGTTCTTTTCAAAAAATAACAAGCATAATGACTTACCTTGTTGTTGTTGGAAACCCAGCAGACCACGCGATGAAGGTCAAACGTACAAGCCAAACGCACCACCACGAAAGCGAAGCACTATAAAACCACCACAAAAGTATATTTTCCACTAGTGATATTATTTTGAAACTAAAAGAAATGACAGATAAAAAGTAGCATTTTTACCAAAATAAAAAGGAGAATTAAAAAGAAATGCCACATCCTACAAGGATTGACTTTAGACTAAATCCCAGAATTCAAATGAAAAGCATGTTGAGCATACAAGGATATATGGCAGACTTAATTAAATCCAAAATATCAGGCATAATAATTATGATTATAAATTTCAGACGGATGCAATTATTAAATCATGCAAAAATTGTAAGGCAGAATCAATAGTAGACCAATGGCACGCTCAATGTAACAGGCAAATTTGGAGAGAAAAGGAAAAAGAAATAATAAAATGCTGGGTAGTTAGTATATGTGGATAGACAAATAGTCAATTCCACACAAAAAGTCAGACAGAAATCACAATAACCATAACACCCATATGTTGTTCATGGTATATTTGAGGGTGAGGCAATAGGGGGAATAGAAAAGGATTAAACCATAATTTCTAATAAACCTTCTCCATTTTGATATTATTTTTTGCAATATAATAATAGAATTTTACCATAAACCTAATATCCTCGTCTTTTATTTACTTTTATAACATTATATAATTCTTAATTTAAAAATAAAAAGTTGTCTTCTCCCTGTTCCCTTTCCCTTCAAAACTACACATGGCAAATAGCAGATGTTCTCTCATGTACAGATTCAAAATTAGAAACTACACATGCAAATCATTGCAAAGAATGAAAACATACTTGAAGTTGCCCAGTTGATAAGAAAAAGTTCTTCAAAAATTCATGTTTATAGAACCTGAAATTGAGATGGGTCATTATTCCAAGATGGCATCCCCTATTAACATTAATAATTCAAATAAGAACACATGAACACAAGTATGCCAAAACAAAAACACAAACACTGATATAGCAAACGCTGTTCATTTTCTATTTTAAGTTCTGCGTTTCCCCCTTCTCTGCCTTTTTTTCTTTATTAAATGTGTACCTCCCAACTATACCCTTTAAGACATAGTAATTAATGAATGGGTGATATATTTTAGGCGATTGAATACGCAAAAACTAGGATAGTAGCAAGAAGAGATTAAAAATCAGGAAATTGTAGAATTACAATAGAGAAATATGTATCTTTTGTTGATCAATATTGATAAAAAAGAAGGATGCACAGCAGTTAACAAGGATCGTAGTAGCAAGAAGAGATTAAAGATCAGGAAATTAGAGAATTACAATAGAGAAATATTTATATGTTATTGATCAATATTAATAAGAAAAGGAGGATGCTCCTTCACGGCAGTTACTACTTCTCAACTGAGTCCACAAATCCAACTCAGTTTGAGAATATTTTAGCATCCTAACATACAATACATCTTCCTATTTAACTCCAATTCTAACTGCCTTGCGACTGGATTCCCAACTACTGCAAATGCCATCCAACTGTTTATTTTTTCATTGATAATAAACTTAAGCCATCTATACAGAATGACTCACGCCAATGAAATAGTGAACTTCTTAAATTTCTGTAGATTCTTTTATTAATTCAACCTTGTAAACCTTAATGACTGAGTGAACCTATAAACCTTTTAAATTATAACAGAATGAGTAAACTTGTTAACATTTGGCTAAAAGTTAAATTTGTTTTTTCATTAATGGAAAAGTTACATTTTTAACGTTGACTGAATGTATTTAAAAATGTATCCAAATCAAGCTAAATTGATGATAAACAGAATAAAATAAAGTTGTATTTGAAATAGGATGAGTATAGATAAATATATACATGTATATATGTGCGATAAAGTAACCATATTTTGGCCATTGTAGATGCATATATATGACATACTAACCTGGTGATGAAGATTTTTAGTCTTGTCTACTAGAAGCTCTATCTTTTCCCCTATGTCCAGAACCTACATTAAAGTACGACATATTCATGCAGAAAATACATTTTATATCTTAAGCAAATTAGAAAAGCCATTTAAGAAAGATGACTTTTATTGCAGAGAGCAATTTATGGTGTGGAGGGATACTAGAACTAGATGTTTATGAAGGAACATTACTGATATTGCTTCTTTGATTAGATGAAAAACCAGTTAGAGCCAACAATGTTGTGTCAGGAAAAGAAAATATTCTTCATGTTAAAGATAAATAGAACCTACTTTAGGAACTAAGTCACACAGATAAACAGAAAACGCTGATTATTTCCAACATTGCACCATGCAAGTGCACTCTTATAGTTGAAAATACGTGAAAGGGAGAGACTACCACAGATATTGGTGGTTTTAAGATGGGTTGATGATATAATATAATAGTTTCATACAACAATTACAGAGGCATTTTATATTTTGGTATAAAATATTATTTTAAGCAAGAAATACAAAAAAAAAATATTATTTTGGTATATTTTGATTTTGGAAAATAATAAAAAGATGATTCTTGTCCTCCAGACTTATTTTTGAAAATTTGAGAAATAATAAAAAGGGCTTTTACTCAATTAAAAAAGAAAAAAGTGAAAGACACGGGTAGCTGAGAGGTAATGAAGTTGAAAAGATTGTGTAGATTGAAAAGAAGGAAATGTGCAGGGAGCAGAGGCCAAGCATTTAAAAGAGAAAGAAATGGAATAAAAAGTGTTCTTTTAGTTGACTTGGTTTAAGTCATTCAAATTAGAAGTATATGGGTTTTTCTTCTAGTAGAACAAAAAAGATGGAGACCATAGTGGTTGTAGATAGCCATGGATAATTAGAAGATAAATTATTAATGTGATGTGATTTAGCATAAAAAATGGGAAATGTATATTGAATACATATGTATTAATACGTCAGTGAAATAAGAAGCAAATAAAAGATAAGGAAGAAAAGTAAAATAAGAAAATTTACTATTTATATGTTGAGTAGCATACAAATCAGTGACACAAAATATATAAAAAGAAAATTGAACATCAATATGGATGGTGTTCCCTATAGGAAGAAAACTTAACATCAATGCTTATGATAGCTATGAAAAACTCTCCTCTGGTGTTGATGAGCTCTTTAGAGGCCTACTTGCAGGTATCACTCTTAGCCTTTTAGTGCAGTGGATTTACTCATGTTTTTTGTTGACACAATTGTTTTCAATACAGAAATTTGTTTCTACAAGAATGAAAGTAATTCATTCTCCTTGTGTTTTACATCAATTAAGAATGAAATTAATGAAAGTAATCTTTTAGCACCTCAGAATTCTTTTAAAGCTAAATTTTGATTTTGTAATTAATATTGGTTTTATAATATAATTTGTATTCATATAATAATAATGATGAATACATTATGACAGTGTGTATAATTTATCTATGCTAAGATGAAAATACAATTGGAAAAAAAAGTGAATATGAATTCTTTTCTAATTGTGTATGTTTAAGAATACATGAATCTGAAATTTTAAAATACATTTAGTGTAAGAAACTTAAAATCAGAAGTATGATACAGATGCAGAGTAAATACACTGTAAATATGATGCTATAGACTACTGGATATAGACAAGCTTTCAAAAAATTCAAAACTAGCAAGCAACCACTACTCACAATACTAAACAAGTTGTAAAGACAACAATCAAAAGAACTTGTTCAGAATTAAAAAAGAAAAAACCAATGACAGTAAAATACAGAACTCATTCAACAGAGCAAAACCCAGAAATGAGTATTTGATCTATTTGGCCAATTGAGAATACATTTTAGGTAAAAACAGGCCCACCTTAGGGTCTGCAGATTCTATTTCAGAAACTTGATATGTGCAGATTCTCATTCAATTCCCCAAACAAATTAAATTCTCAATTTTGAATCATGCTTGGCCTAAAAGAAAATCAACATGGCAGGGTACCTACTACTACACTATAAACCAAGAAAATAAACTTCACAAAACAGCAAATTGTTTAAATGCTTGTTTAAATGCTTGTTACTTAGTATAATGGTCAGAAACGAATTTAAACTGTGTGAGTTGATCAACCTCTCTACTCTACTACTTTTAGGATAAGGTTTTTAGTTTCTTATAATGGAGCAGTCACCGAGGGATACCCTAGCTTAGATCTAAAAGAATATGTATGCAGTTGAACACTTCCTCAGCCAAACAACATATAAAACAACGAAACAGATGTCTGCAACAGCATAAATATTTTGCACACAATGATACAAGCGAAATTGATTGCCTTAACAGAAAATTTGGAGAAGAATTATCAGTATAAACCCTAATTCATAAAAATGTACCACCCACGGCAGACCACCTGACGACGGCACACCACGGCAAGGGTTTCACCCACACAGCTTGAAACGCGGACGAACAACTTCAAACGTGGACCAATAGCTTCACCCAACCACCTCGACAACTTCAATAATAATAACGAACGATAACAATGGCAGGAGAATGAAGAAGAATGGAGGAGAACGAAGGATGGGGAAGAAAGGAGGGAGAACAGGAGACAGAACAGGAGACAGAACGAAAAAGAAATTGCACAGGAAGAAGAGTTGCGGGAGGGAAAAGAAATTGAATATGTAAATATTCCATACCTGTTATAATTTTTAAGCGGTGTAGATCAATAATTTATACCTATTTTAAGATTAAGGGGTATAAAATAAAGGATTTTTTACACCTATTATCATTGCAACCGGTATAAAGCTATTTGTATTTTTTACAATTTTGCCATCGTATCAGTTTTTATACCTGATTTCATTATAACCGGTGTAAAAAAGTTTCACATATTTACAAAATTGCCACCACATCACTTTCTATAGCTAATGAATTTTAACAGGTATAAAAATTAGCTATAAAAAGTATATTTTCCACTAGTGTTAAGGACTTATCCGCGGTGTATTACACAAACTCCCAAGATACAACATGACTTCTCAAAATTTCTAAGGATATCAGAATTAGTAAGGATCTCTAAAAAGAGAATAAAATAAACTTAAAATATTTTTAGGAAAAGAAAAAAAGAGAAGAAATGAAACTAAAAGAAGAGAAATTGAAAGAAAAGTGATTTTTTGACGATGATTTTGGAGTGACTGAAATGTTCTATTTATAGAGTTAGTAAACCAAATCCATGATTCAAAAATTCAAAATATCTGCTAGAAAAATAATTTTTTAATAAAATCAGAACGTTGCGAGCAAAAGTGCCTTGACTTTGTTAATAAAATCAGAACATTACAATCAAACGTCCACGTTCAAAAACATTATAATATTCAAATTTAAAGCACCAACCTTAAGAAACTTTACATTTTGCAATATAATATTCAAATTTAATCGACCATAGACAGTTCTTTACCTTTGATAGGTAATTCTCAATCTTGGGTCGACAACTTTTAACCTTTGGTAGGTAGGTCTCAACTCTTGATAGGTAACACAGGAATGCTTAACTTTGGTGAGTAGCATTCAGACCTTTGCATGTGACATCCAAGATGTGCCCTGTACTAAGCTGTCTTAAGAAATCAATGTAAATAAAGTCAAAAGAATATTCGATGTACAAAATAAAATCGATAAAACAATATTATTCTGTATTGTGACAACATACACAAAAGGAAACGAAGGTTCAACTATATATAGTTAACCATGTTTATTTTCTGTTGATTTTCTGCATGAGATACTGACTTTGACCAAACTAAAAAATGCTCCCAATATGGTTCTGTGTTCAAGTGCAGTAACTAATATATGTTGATGGGTTGAAAACCTGCATTTCGCTGGAAAGCTAAGTGAGTTTAGGTGAATAAAATTGAAAAAAATTCATAGATTATTATACTAAAATTTTGAATTAAGTTGAGTTTATGTTTAATAAGGATTTTCTCTTTTCAATAAATCATCTCTTAAACATATTTTAATTTTTATTATTATTATTTGTCTTTATTCACATATTTTCATTAAATCTTTTGAATACTTCATCTTTCAAATTTTGTTTCCATCTTAAATGCGATTTCTTTTTAGTAGGTTAGAAATATGTGAAAGTTGTTTGGAGATTTAAAATTGTCAATTAAAAAGGCATAATTTTTTTCGTAATTTTTTTGGATTTTGAATTTCAAAATAAAACTGTGTTACCATTTTTACTTTTACTTTTAGAAATTTTGAACTTCAAATTCAAACTTTGATATTATATATTTCAAAATTCAAATATAGCAATATAAATATTAATTTAGAAAAAAGATTAAAATTTAAATTTTTATTTATTTTTATATCTTTAAAAGTTTAAATTTACAATTTAAATTTTTTAATAATCCACTTATGTTTTTGTTATTCAAATTATTTTTTAAATTATTTAAGTTTAACATAACCTTTTTACCATGAAGTATTATTTTTAATATTTTATTATTTTGTTTACTTTTAGTTTATTACTTATGTCATTGTTCAATTATTTATTTATTGTTTTATATTATATTTTAATTTTATTATTATTATTTATTATTATTATTCACATATTTTAATTAATAAAATTGAAATTTTCATCTTTCAAGTTTTATTAAAAAACCAACTCTTCTAATTGGTGAGAGACATGTGAAATTTGTTTAAAGACATTGAAATGGGGCATTAAAAAAATGTCATTTTTCTAAATTCCTTTTTTGAATTTTGAATTTTAAATTCAAACTTTGTTACCATAGTTTACTGTTTTTATAGATTTAGCATTTCAAATTCAAACTTTGTTACCAATGTTTATATTTTTACTATAATTCAAATATTACCGATAGAAACTTATGTTCAAATAAAATTTATTTGTTCTTTGTTATTAATCAAAATTTGAATAACTTATATGAAATAATAAAAAACCAATAGAAATTATTTTAATACGAACATGCATCTAATTTCGCTAATGTCATACACTAGTACATCATCAAATTATAAAAGTTGAAATTTTTTTATTAACTCTAATAAAATTGATTTCTAACATCAAAAAATTAAAAATATTTCAATTGAATTAATAAATAATATAGTAATTCTTAAATATTGTCAATTATTTATTAATAACTAAACAATAAAAAAATAAACATATAAATGTAACAACATAGAAAATAGAGATTAGAGTTGATAGAGTTTTAAAATAATAATGAGACTAATTGTTTTAAAGTTAAAATAATTTAATAAAATAAATAAAATTTATGAAACTCATCTCATTACCTAAAACATCAATAATCTCTATACAACTCTTTCTTTTCATTTTCTTTCGCTTTTCTCTAAAGATTTTACCTCTTCGATCATCTGTTTGGTGATCGAGAAGTTTCTAAGAGATCACGGCGGTGTAATCTCCACATCTATTCGATCAATTTCTAGAATAGAGCAAGTAAGTTTCGACTCATGTTAATCTTTCGTTCCTAATTTGAAATCAAGTGAAGTGATTTTTCATTGCATGCGTTGTATTGTTTTTCTTTCTAATTCTCTTGTATTATGAGGTTTTAAGGATTCATTTCCTTTTAAATTCGGTGTTTTTGTAGACGTTTCTAAAGTTTCTTGAACTACTATAAAAATATTATCGACAAAGTTTTACCAACGGAAATATATTCATTAATAAATTTACATTATCGATGGATTTTACTGCGGATCTGGAAATTTTCTTTATTAACGAAATCATTATCAATGAAAAAATTCATCAAAAAATGCATCGGTAATGCATATTTCACTTATCGACAAAAGAATCTATCAGTAAAATTCGTCGATAAATGAAATATGCATTATCTATAGAAAAATCCGTTGGTAAAAAGAGTGAGAATTTTCTATTATTTTACTTACCGACAAAATTTTTCGTTGAAAAAATTCGTTGATAATACATATTTCACTTATCAACAGAGAAATTTGTCAATAAAATTCGTCAATAAATAAAATATACATTATCAACAAAAAAATATATTTATCGCAAGAATTTTGTCACCCATTTTTTCACTTTGTCTGCGTGAAAAAGTTATTTATTTTTTCACTTTGTCTGCGTGAAAAAGTTATTTATTCTTTCTCTCACACGTATTTCTCATTTGCCCGAGACAAGGTTTCTTCCTCTCTCTTTGACCTATCTTTCTCAACATTGAACAACACAAATCCAGCTCTTGGGTCACACGCTCATGTTCTCTCACCATGGATTACCAGAAGTGATGCCTATAACCGGTGGGAGTCTCATCAGTGGCCCCTCTTTGTTTCATGGCCAGAGGTGCCCATAGGTAAATAGAAGAAAGAGAATGATGGAAACCTCCTAGGCTTGGAACTTCAATTCCAGATACTGGAAGCAGCGAAATAGATCATGTTTGAAAGAAGAAAAAAGAGAGCGAAAACATATATGAACTATATCACGATATTTCCAACGAATTTACCAACAAATTTTTTTAACAAATTTATCGAGAAACGGATCAAAATCTATCCATATTTAACTAACCGTAAAAAAAAGTCACCAAAATCAACCTCTGACCAACGTTTGGTTAGAGATGATAATCAAAATATTGTTCAAGTATAAATTAAATCTAACGACCACATTTCACAAAATGATGAATTACTAAAAAATACTTAACTTTTACATCCAAACGTGCAACGTGAATAAATCTCTAAAAGAAATTATTTGCCTCTTAGATAACTAAATACTCGAATAGTTTTTTAATCAATTGTTTTTTATCTATTTTTAATTTATTCTACGTTATAAAAGTATACCAAACAACCCTTCAATTTTATCTATCTATATATATATATATATATATATATATATATATATAATTTTAAGATTTATTTATATTAATAAACGTAATTATTAAAATAACGATGATAATAATATAACGATGATAAATAATAATGACAAATAAAAGAGAGAGAATAATGTTACTTCAAAAATATTTCTACAATATATTATTTTTCTTTGCATAGTTATTTGTAAAATATTTTATTTAATTTATTTATGTTTTATTACATTATTATTCAGAAATCAACAATCAAATTGTGTAAAACACTTCCCACTATTTTTAAATTCTTTCTTTTTTTAGTTAACAAATTTACATAACTTTCTAAATTATTCTTGCTTAAAATCTGTTTTTGTAAATAAATATTTCCTTAAATATTTTTATTTTTAATAAATAAATATATTTTTTTCAAATTATTTTTTAAACTAGTTACTTTTTTTCAATTCTTTCTAAAAAGATCTTTTGAAAATCCCCTCCTTTATTTTGAAGTCAAAAAAACAAAATCAAGAATCGGATTCCTACTATCTTTTCATCTACTAATCAGGTTCCTGGAACTTCTTGTGTTTTAAGTAATTGGATGAAAAATTTACGTTTCTAACGTTAGAGTATTGATCCACGTTAAGCAACATCAAAACGAACACCAAAAGAAAACGCAACGTGAATTTATCTGTTTCACGGTTCTTCATCAGAAAGCGAAACAGAAATCCAGCGTGAGAATTCCGGATCAGTTACCTATCTATCTACACACACTCTAACATCTCAAAGAAGCAGCAGAGAGCCGAATTCAATCAGTGAATAAGGAAAATTTGTACAAAAAATAATGAAAAGAATGAGAAAAATCTACAAGGAAAGATGCACCGTAGGAGCCTTGTTTCCGAACAACAACTTCAAGTCATTTTCCAACGGCGTTAGGTTGAGATCCAACTCCAAGCACATCACCCTCTTGCTGCTATTCGAACGTTTCAGAAGCGGTGCCTCCGCAATAACTGAAGAAAACCCTTCGTTCATGCCTCCCCTGTGTTTTCTCATGTGCCCTCCCAGGGCCTGGCCCAACGAGAATCCCTGCCCGCAAATCGAACACTCGTGGGTTTTGGGCTTCCGGCTCAGATCCTTGCCCTCTTCTCCCTCCAACTTGGGCTTCTTGTGGCTCGCCCGGTGACCTCCCAGCGCTTGGAACGACGAGAATTTCCGGTTACACGTCTTGCACTGGAACTCCTCTGATTCGTTTTCTCTCTGTCTCTTCAGAACGGCTACCATGTTTAATTGAACGTGGTTATGTGGCAAAACACTTTGAGGCTGAAACGGAGTATTTATAGGCCATAGTCAAAAAGTGAGATTGCGAATAAAAGTCCGTTTTGTTCACCTCATTATCAATAAGAACTTTGACTTTCCTCCAATTACGTCACTACCCCTTTCTGCTTCCGTAACTGCTCACTTAAGCTTCTATTAGAAGATTAGGAAGTGAAATATATTATGTTCTATTCAATAAAATTTTATATTCTGTTTTTTTTTTCACGCATAATATATATATATATATATCATTAAATATAGACAAATAATAATGAATTTTATCTTAACTTTAAGAAGTAAGAGTTAAATAAAAAACGTTTTCTTTAAGCAGCGGAATAATAACTAAAGATACATTAAATTAGAAGTAAAATTTGAGATATTTTATGGTGCAATTGATTCTTTGACTTGAGGCCCACGCACAATACTACGTTACGCGGTATAGCAACCGAGTGAGAGGTTCGTGAGCACTGAGCTAATACAGGATATGTACGGATAAACAACGCTTCCGATGAAACTTCCGTTTCTTTAGAGTATTCCAATTTTAGTATTAATAAGTTGGTGAAGAAAAACCAAAGTTACTTCTTATCTCAATGTACGCAACAGGGTTTTTCTCCTATTTATTATCATTTAATTTAATAAAAAAAAAATGTCTTCTTATGTTAAAATTTGTAATTTTAAATATTTTTTCTAATTCTAGAATAACTTTTAAGAAATACTACTGGCTTCACCTTTTTTTATAATAAAAAAAATAAAGTTATTATTCTTATTATAGATAATTATTTTAGTTTTAAAAAACAGTTAAATTAAAAAGATGGCCAAATTAAAAAAAATTAATTTAATTTTAAAAAAGTTACTTAAAATTTTTAATTAAAAAAACAACTACTTAAAGGATAAACTAAAACCAAAGTATACAGCAAGCGAGATAATTTCTATAATAACCAAAGTATATACACCAAACATATAATAGTGTACTGGAAAAAATAAATTGGTATTTCCAAAATTCATATTTGTTTGAAATAATAACATATTATTATTATTTTACTAGCGAAAAACATGTGTTTACGCTCTTTTACTTTATGATAATAAAAAATTTAAAAATTTATTTTATTAAAATAAAAATGTTAAGTCATTAGGAAAATTATACTTTTAAAAAGTAATTGTAAAAGAACAGTTACAAAGTTTAAAGAATTTTAATTATTAAAATAGTTTATATTGAAAAGGATAAAATAGATAATAAAATGTGTACATCATAAAACGAGTTGTTATTTATTGTATTCCTTGTTTAATGTAATAGATATTACAAAAATAAATAAATTTATTGTAGCAAAGTTAATAGTGATATTGTTATTTGATGTGTGAAGATCCTGATTAGAAAGTTCAATGTAAACGCTCACGCATTGAACACAGACTTGGGCGGAGTACGCCAATTTGGTGTGATAAAAATAGGTTTTCTTAGTGTCTAGGAAAACGGATTTCATAAAAAAAGGGATCGAAAAAACATGAATTTGTTTGAAAGTTGTTTGCGTGGAGGCACCGGTTAGATCCGATGTTTGTGTTGAAAAGCAGCGAGTTTCTAGAATGGTAGAAAGATCAGTGCTGGATCATGCTTTAAGGGAGTGGGAGAAAGAGACGCAACGTGGGCTTCACGCGGAAGTGAAGTTTCTTCACACACTTCACAAGGGAAAAGGAGCAGAAGATTTTGAAAAACAGTGAATGTATGCAAAGAACACATGTAAAAGGAGGAAACTAGAGAAATGGAGAATACATATAACTACAAACAAATTGCGTGCAGAAGCACACCTCAACTAAATAGGAAAATTCAAATAGACCTTTTACACTAAACTACAACTTTAGTCTCTACGGGAGGGTACATGTTAGAGAGAGTGCTCATTAAGTGATGAGCTTTGTGGAGTTTCATTCTCATATAACTTTCTCACTAATTGACTGAATTCACGTCTGCAAAAGGAGTTCGATTTGGAGTTTTGCTTTCTGCATGAATTAATTTCGGCGAGTTCTCGGTGGACTTGTCTTCTGTGATCAGTGTTCTCATCTCCTCAAAGGAAGCCGGGCTGGGAACTGATATAATTCTTTTCTGAGATCTTTCATTCTGATCAACCTTTTCACATAAAGAAGAGAAAAGCTTTAATACTAAAACTAAAGAGTTACGCAAAATCTCCAACAACGAAAACAAAATGTGACCATAAGAAAGTATGTACCAAGTAATCTTTAACCAGGCTTTTTTCTGCTTGAACATGGATATTTGATACATCTTGGCCATGCTTATCTTGCAATGAGTTAAGCTGCTCCAACCACCTTGTGGTCATGGAATCAATTGCCTTCTTATTCTCATGGTCCATCATCAGTGCACCTGGAGTAATGCAAGTTTATATACTTGGTCCAATTTCAGACAAACGAAAGAATGGGGTAAGACATGTATGTAAGGACTAGAATTTACCATTTACATCTGCCAGCAGGGTGCGTGTTACTGCATCATAATCTGAATCCATAGACAATGATGCAGACACAAATTCTTGCTTAAGAGCATGATTTGATAAGATGTTTTCCCTGTCATGCATTAATAAAAGTTGAAAATTTTAACTTCCTGTGGCTCATTAAGATCAAGTCTGCGACATGAACAAGCAAAACTTACTTCACTGTGGATTCTATCTCTGCAAGATTGTTCTTGAGGAGATTACAGGAGGACGAGTTGGCACTTTCCCACTGCTTCCTAGAACACTCTACAGTCTTTGAGCTGCATAACATTTCAAAAATATACAAGTTTGAAATTTCGGCAAATTCATTGAAATCACTGGCATAGTTCATTGAAAACAGAGTTTTACTTAAATGGTATAAGTAAAACTGTGTTTGTCTATTATCCTCTAAACAAAAGAGAGAAAAACTAAGAGAAAAGAGCAGAACAGAACAAACGAAAGCTCACCACTCAAGGAGGCAATTCTCCATGGTAGTATTAATATCACTGGCCGAGAATATTTGCTCCACAAAGTGACTTTTCACGTTCTCTACATACCCACTAACTTCCTTGGTACCATCTTTTGAAACTTGCTGCATGTTGAGCATCTCTAGCTGTAATCTCTTGGACTGTTGCATGCTTGTGTCCTTGATATTCCTTGATGCCTCTGAGACCTAATACATATTCTTCAGAAGTCAGTGATCCTGTACTTAATTAATACAATATGTACAACTCCAAGGAATTGAAACAATAATGCACTCGACTGACCATAACCGTCCTATTAGATGTCATGGTTCCCAAAATCGCTGCAATTTTCTGTAAGGCCTGTGCCTCCTCTCTCTCAACCTCTTCCTGTTTAAGTTAAAGGAAAAAAACTAATCATCATGAGTATGACTTTAGAGATCGCGATATATAAGTGGCTCAAAATCCACATACCTTAAACTTCTTCTCAAAGTTAGCTAACTGCTCGGACCTCTCATTTTGAGTTTCTTCAAGAACTTTCATGACACTTGAAGAACGTAGATGAATGTCATTAAAAAAGTTTATAGCAGCCTCTGAAGCGACTCGTGCTGAAGCTATGCTTCGTTGCAATCCCTAACATTGGTCCATGAAGTTTTCAATGGCATGATTAAAACTATAGCTCTTTATTTTATACAAAAAATAAACTTAACCAAAAGAATAGTTTACAAATGAAACATACTTGCTCTTGCTGTTGAAGTGAGAATGCTAGCAGCTGCTTTTGCTCATCAATAGAATTCTGGATGTTGCATATAACATCCTTGGCTTCAGAAACAGCAGTGGCAAGAAACTGTAAGGAAGCAGAGTAATCAACTTTAGATAGGAGCATATATAACTAACAATTAGAGCAGATAATGCCCTCAATGAATGTTGAAAATAAAGAACAATCAACTTATGTCTTGTATTTTTACATTTTCAACTGCCAATGTTTGTGATGACACTTTAGATTGCATCAGTTCCACATCCGATGTAGCTTTCATGTGCAATGTATTAGTTAGCTCCTTCATGGTCTCTACCCCTGAAGTGTAAATTCCCGTCATTTTCTTGATCCTTGATTCTAGAGTTTGTGCAGCCTGAAAAAAGATTATCATAAATCAACTCTGGTGGAGACGTGACAAACATAATTTGCAACTGCAACTAGATGTTTTCATTTGTCTTACATCACTTTTACTGGCAAGATAGGAGCTGACATGGTCTTCCATACTTTTAAGTTGTTTCTGTTGTTGAGAAACTGATCCCATAATGGTTGTATGCAAGTCCTTTAAGCTCTCATTTAGGAGAGACCCAAAATTCAAAATTATTTTTTTATTTTCTGCCTCCAATCTTTCTTTGTGATCTGAAAAAAAGATAATAATACATTAATACCACAGATTGAGGGAAAATAAAACATCTAGGAGGTGCACAAACACATCGCATTCCTACTCCCAGAAATAGGGTGTATCATTATTTTCAAATTAATAGTTGATATTGATAGTTCCATTCAGAAACATGTCAATTTCTAAAAACGAGGAGCATATGAAGATATATCCTTAATTTCATTTTTCACATTTGATGAAGCAGATTTCTTGTGGAAACATTTCAAATCTTGATAGATTAAAACATACCCAAATTTGAGGACAGTGAATTAATATCATCAGATGCATTCTTCAGATCAGTACACATTTCCTTCGCACGATCAATCAAGGCAGTTTCTGTTTACAACAAAGTAAATAAAATCACAATTGAATAAAAAATAAATAAATGTTACTCCATAACCATCAATTGAATTACCTGACTTCATTAGCTTGGAAATGGTGTATTCCTTCTCCTTCAAGGTTGAAACTACTTGCTTGTAGTTCTCTTGGAGATCATGTAAGGTGTTTCTGGTTTTTTCCAAATTCCCCTGAGAGAGTAATTTAAAGTGAGAGACAATATTTTTCAAGAATAATTTCTGAAGGAAAACATTCTAGGTATTTAGAGAACCTTGCAATCCTTAAGCTCTCTTTCTAAATCCAGTTTCTGTTCTTGCTCTGTTAAATAGAGCTCACGGAAGCTCTCCACTTGCTGCAAAATATGAGAGAAAGAACTAACTTATCCACAAAGTTCTCCATAGACAATAATAGAAATGTCAACCAAAGAAATGTCAGGTAGTACCTTCTCACTTAGGCCAAGGTCATTCTCTAATTGCTCTATCTTCTCATTCCTTTCCTGAATTAGGATAGGGAAATTGAAACAAATATCATGAAAAACGGAATACACATATAAATATAGTTTTCAATCAGAAACTGCGGTATTGCAGGAAAAGACGCAAGCACCATATTCAGTTATATGAATATTAAAATAAAATTTTGAAATAAGTGTTTTTGTTTTTCCATATGATGCCATCATTTGCAAACTTCTTTATCGTATTATTGTTACATTATGGCTTTTTGGAAAACAAATGTAAGACCTTCTTTTCTGTTTCTTCCTTGGCAAATCTTTCATGAGAAATATATACACCGTTCTTTTCCCTTGCTGCTCGAATATCTGCATTCGATATTCACATAGACAAAGATGAGATACAAAATATTCTTCTACAATCCTAAACTTACAAATTGGTGATGAATGTTACCTTCTTTCATCCTCTCAATTTCTATGTACAAGTCCTTCAGCAAAACGGCCTTTGAAACCTTTTGGTTTGCCTATTAAAAGCACACAAAGTTAAAACTGCTTTTAGAAGAATTGTACGCAAAGGACAATAAGAGCAGTGGCAACAGACCTCAGGCTTATTCTTTATGCTTTTTGCACGACTAGCATAGTCTAGTGTACTTAGTGTTTCATCCATACAATAAGCAGAAGGAGAAATAGTAGCAATTATGCATGTCTTTGTTTTCCCTCCTAGGGAGTCTCGCAAAATCCTTGTAAGCTTACTGTCTCTGAAACAACACGAACATGACATTGATAATAAGCCAAACGTTTTCAAATTTTAATTAAACAATAGTAATTGAATATGTTGTTAACATTAACCTGTAAGGCACATGAGCAGAATGTTCCACAAGTGCATTTATGACACGTCCCAGGGTGAGTAAGCTCTTGTTTATCTCCCCTGCTTCTCTAGCACGCCCCTGTAATTTTATTACTCAGCATGATAATATATCCTGGTTGTAAATGCATATAAAATAACAGGGGTGGAAACTTAATGTCAATCCAAAAATAGATCCCAGTCAGGCTTCATATGCAACAATCCAGAAAAAAGAGAAAGAAGGGACACCATGAACAATCAGTAGATAAAGAGCTTCCTGAACACTGCTAATCTTACAACTATAATCAATAAGTCATAATCATTTAAAAGTTCAAGTAATTAAATAGCATGTTAAGAATAAAATGATATCTCAAATTATCTATATATGATCACGATGCATTTTGACCAAATGACAAACTAACAACCACTATTAGTCACTTAAAATAGAGTCAAGTAGAAATTTTTCTTTTACCTCACGTGCTCCTGAACGCATTATATTTTCTGATCCTGCCAAGTCGACGAGATTGAGCTTGCCACATTTAATCAACTCCTCGTCGCCAATCACTGTCTCCTTTACATACACAGTAATGGTGAAGACTGAATGAGAACGGCTGCACCAAAGTAACATTTCATTAAGCGAAACATACTTCTGCAAACATGAAATACTTATACAACTTCAATAAAAGAAAAGGACCTGCTTCTCTTGTTGAGCAAAGTTTCTGCAGTGCGCCTTTTGGACGCTCCTCGTTCCAATAGAGTGTAAATTTCATTGACGCTGTAAACTGATTCTTCTTCAAGGCCTCTCACAAACACACAGCCCTTTCCATCTTCCATAAGGGTTATAGGTTTCTTCTGTTTTTCCTCGGTAGGCCTAGAATTCTCGTCTGGGGACAACAAATCGGTTATCTCTTCATTATAAAGCTCAAGGAATGTCACTTTCATGTTATAGTCGGCATTCTGTGCTTCTAAAATATCAAAAATTTGACGCACTGCTCTTGGAATTACACCAGCCTCAGCAGGTAAATCACCACCCTGTATAAAGAAATCTCATTTAATGACACTAACACACTTTCTGTGAACACAAAAAAAAAACTACACATTGCTACATATTGAGTGAGAAAATTGTAATACCTTATTTCGCATGCCACCTTCCATTGTATAAGTTTTGCCAGTACCTGTCTGGCCATATGCGAAAACAGTGCAATTGAAACCATCGAGAACTTCATTCACAATTGGGGCAATTGCTTGCTCGTATATTGATCTTTGCTGTGCTTTAGGTCCAAAAACCTTTAGAAATGTAAATTAAAAAACGTTAACTATAAGATCGTACCAAGATATTATTATTATTACTTGTAAATGGTCACAAGATTCATATAGCCCTACCTTATCAAAGGTGAAAACTCTATCTACTTGCTTGTTACCTAGAGTGTGCATAACAGTAACTTCCCTTTTGTTTTCACTACATGTCACCACCCTGGGAACGTTGGATCTGAGCTCATCTTCACTAAATGGCCTGACATTATGCATAAAAAAAATAATTATTCAAAATTTAATAAAAAATCTGGGTCCATTTTATAGCTTCAGCTCGTCATGAAATAAAATGAAACCTGCATCGAAGCAAAACTTGGACGTTAGTCTCTTTGTCCTTGTCCTGACGATTGGGGCACCATTCAGAACCTCGTGAATCAGGACGGCGTCGTTCCGGGCGAGGTGTGAGAAACGGCGACGGAGAAGCCGTCATACCGGACCCAACTTTCTTGCTAGACTGATCAGGCGTCAATGGCATCATTTTCTCACTTTAAAATTACGAACCCTAAATCAAATGAAGCCCACCGTGAAAAAAAGAAAGAGTATACATAAAAATTGGAAACAGATTATAATATTTGCATCGATTCGATATGAACATCCAAAAATAAGAAGAGAGCGTACTTGATCGGAGAATCTGAGAAAAGAGTGTGGGTCGAAAGGGGAAGCTTTTGTGATTATACTTTTGGCGTTGTTTTGGTGTGAATGAGGAGTTTGAAAAAAACTGTGATGTGAATGAAGTGTTGTGTTGCTTTGGCAACGGCTACTTGAGACTATATCTAGGCTGGGATAGCCGTTATGTTATTAATACTCAGCTGCGCGTAGGACTTAAAATTCAAACTCCTCTTTCCAAAATCCGAAATCTAATACAATTGGTTCCTTCCACTTTTTGTTGTCTAAAGTTAAAAATATTCACTTGAATTATGTTTTCAATTCTAAAAAGTGAGACAATTCAATGGAATATTAAATTAAGAAAACTTCGAAAATTTAAAAAAACTATTTTAGACGTTAAATACAGAATTTATGAAATTAAAAATAATTTTAAATTCTAAATTTTGAAAGTTAAATCATTAATCTTAAATTATACACTCTAAAAGACTTATTTTTTTATTTAGTATTCAAGAAATAAAGCAATGTATCTAGTTTCTTCCGAGCATTAGTCCACCTCTTCATTATTATACTCTCATTTTCATCATCATTATTTCATCATCTTAGTCTATCCTCTTCAATATTCAACTTGTCTTCTTTATTGTTTTACCCTCTACTATTATTGCTTCACATTTTTTTCCTTTTTTTCATAGACAACATAATAAATTACAATTACTTTCATGTGTTCCAATGTTGGCATCTGATTCTCCCTAAGTGCATTTGATACAATTTAAATATGAAATGATACGCTTCAATGCTAGATGATACGATCATATTTAAGAAAGAGTATAAACACTCCTGAATTTGCATCCTCAAAAGGCACAAACAAAAATAAATTGAAGAAGAACACAAAATTAAGAAAGAGAAGGGGACATCACAATCTAACAGATTGATGAGTCAATAAAGATTCACCACAAATATTTTCATCTTTGATAATATTCAGAGTTTTATGACATGGACCAAAAGAATCCTCTTACTGAATTCAAAATTCATATATTAATTAACCAAGGTGTTTACAAATGTATTTAGTGTCTCTATATACAAGCAAGAATGTTGAAGGAACCTAAGAAATCCTACAAGAAAGCATAAAAACCAATTGTTTGCCCAATGAACTTACAAAATCAAAATAAATTATATATGTTCTAACTATTTAAAAATCATTCTATAATTATGTTCCAAGTCATGATCTTCATGTCTTTATTACTTTGAATTACAAAGGTTCTTTCTCAAGTTCTTCTTGTATTAAATTAGGAGATAGTCATCTATCATACCCTCCTTCTTAAAGAGAATTTGCCCTTAAATTTGTATTGCTTGAAAATTCATTCTCTTTTATATTGGATCAAGAGATAATCCTCTATCAACATTATTCATTTATGAAACATCATCCATTATTCATTTTTGAAGTTCATTTCAAGCAATTGATTAAATATTGGAGCATTAATACTATTAAGGTAAAGTTGTCAAAGCGATACAACAGAATGGTTAGTGTTAACAATAGATCAAGAGGGAAGGTGAATTGGTTTCTTATCGCAAATCGTGCCTTTAATAATTTTCTCATAATTATTTAAATTCCTTAATAATAAATTAAACAAATAAGATAGTAAGGAAGAGAGAAAATTGCATGGGTGATTTTATACTAGTTCAGATCACACAGATCCTACATCGAGTTGTTAATCTCAATAGAGAATTAACATTTCACTATCACAAACCAAAAAAGTGTTACAATCACAAAGAAAATAACCAAGTTTAAGGTTAGAAAACCTCTCTTGTTACCACAAGAGATGAACACCTCCTTTTAATCTTCACAAAGGATGACAGACTTTAACTCAGTAACAACAACACTCAATCACAACTCCCGTGAAAGTTATCGCTTTATGCCAACACCAAGCTCTCAAAACCAAAACACAAGGGTTACATAAATCCTATAACACACTTATCACTGAAAACAACAAAGAATATAAGCTTTTCAAAATTCAAGTATTTCATATTTTAGAATGAGAGTCACAATCCATTTTATAGAGATCTCACTCATGGATACCTCCAAAAGCCTGTTGTCAGCTATTTAACGTGAGATAATTGATTATCCACTTATGGTAATCGATTATGCATTTAATAAATGCACAATGGTTAAAAATATGCTTAAAATTCTCATAATTGCTCGTGATAATCTATTATGGGAAGTAATAATCGATTATTGGTAATCGATTATCATTAGTTAGTAATCGATTATCCTTAGTGAAAACGAGATTTTCTAATTCAAAACAAATTTTAACACAACTAAAGGCAAACAATACACGGAATCACAGATAAATCACAATCTATACATGATTCTACTAAATTACAAAAGCTTTAACATAAAAACAAGTATTCACGAAGATCTTCTTACAATAAGAGCACTTGAGACTTGACTTTAAGACATTATCAAAACTTCTAAGATTCATTTTTATGCTAACAAAAGTTATTATGTCTTATTACTTTCAAGTTAAATTGAGTTATCTACCTTCATTGTTATTTTCTCTCATTAAAATGTAGAGAAGTAACAACAAAAGAAAATAAGGCAAAACAAAAGTACATTCATCATAAGTCATCATTTTAAGCAATAATTTTAAAATTGTTGTCCTACTAAAATCATTGCATATTACCAATGGCCATGCTCACCTAAAATCATTGGAAACTAATGCCTAAACTTTGGACCATAATTTTATGTTGTTGCCTAAAATGAGTTTAACAAGTGTTTTAATTCTCTTCAGAATTGCAATCAACGATTGCTTACAAGTCGTTTAAACTATTACTTTCGCCGAGAGGATTGAGTACAATACAATGTAGTGTAAACACTCACAGATGTTTCTCTCTTTTCTCTTTCTCTATTTCTTACAATAGTAAGTAAATATTACAATGAAGCTCTATGAAGTACCTGAAAAATACTATAAGGGAGGTGGTTGAATAGTATTAATGGAAAACTTTTCGTAACCCTTCTAATATAGCATGTTATCGAGCTTGAAATTCTTCTTTTAAATGCTTAGACGCTCAACTTGATAAATGTTGGAAAATAATAGTTGTTTTTATTGTGCTATTCAGAATACATATACTGCAGCGTTTTGTAAGAACTTCCCTTATGAAAGGTAATCGTTTAGCTTGGAAGATTCTTGTATTTGTAAATAAAACACAACTACAGGTTTTTGCAAAAGGATCGTTTAGATAAGAGAAAAGATACTTGCACAAATATTTTTATACCGGTTCACTCCAACTGAGTAACGTCTAGTCTCCTCCGTAGAGGATTCCACTATAATATTCACAAGATTACAAATGAGTATTTTCACCACTCCTGGTTTGAGTATTCGCACTACTCATGGTATTAGATTACGACACCTAGATTTCCCTTGAGTATTCTCACCACTCTTGGTACTAGACTACTGCGCCTAAATTTCCCTTGAGTATTTGTACCACTCCTAGTACTACACTACCACGCTTAAATTTCTCAACTCAAACTGAGTTCAATTTTAAGTGTTTTGATTTTCTTCAGAATTGCAATCAATGATTGCTTACAAGTCGTTCATACTATAACTCTCTTTCTTTTCTTTTCACTTGACTATCCAAGTTATCCTCTTTATTTTTCTTTTGAAAGCTCTTTTATTAAAGACTTCATGGATATATGTCCGTTAGACTTTAGCTTTTAGCTTTGATACTTCTACTTTCTCTTTCTTTAATACAACAATCGTTGGGTAAGTCAACTTGTCAAAGTAGGCATACTTTTTCAGTACTTTGCTTGAAGTAAGTTGTATGTTCTTTTTAGGCATGACTTCAAGTGAAGAACATTTTATGAATATCTCCTTTGCCTTTAATGTCCACTTTTTATATTTGATTTATAGCTTTGTGGATGCGTATAGAATAACTTATCTGCAAAAAGTAGAGTAAACTGTGCATGCAACAAATACGTCTTTTCTTATCATCTTTGTTATTTGTAAACGTTGATCTTTAATGTCATTTAATGTTTGCTCAAAACAACAAAGTGCTTTTTGATTTTCTATCGTTAGGTAGCTTTTTGCAGTTAAGCTAGTTTCTAAGGATACTAAGTGTTGTATACAGACTTCATCATTGAACAAAGTATGGTTTAAGCTCATGGTATCGTTTAGTCAAGTAAACACTTTTCTTTTTTTTCTCTCTTCTTATATAGATAGCATTTAGTTAGTTTCAAGCTTTATATGTTTTAATCTTTTTAATTCTTTTAGTCTGTTTTGTAAGAGACATCGTCTTGACTTATTTTGATTTAGATAAGTTGAATACCTTATTCAGGTATAATAAGAATTAAGCGTGTAACTCTAACTCTCTTAAACGCTTTAGGGGTAATAGCATTTAGTCGTACGTCTGGGTGTTTTGACCTAAATGTTTTCCTAATTCCTAAGAACCTAAGTGTTTTCCTAAGTTTTTCTATGTTGAGGATTCAAGTTCTAAGTTTTGTGTAGGTTTCTTGTGTTGAAGATTCAGGTTTTAAGTCTTGTGTTTTCATCCTAATTTTTTTCAGTTATTTTGCCGTTTTAATGTTATTTGATTAAACTTCAAAACATGAGAGCGTTTAGGAACATAGACGATTTTGTCTTAACACTCGAGAGTATTGTTTGACTTCTTTTCTTTTCTTCTGCTCAGATGTTTTCTTTTCTTGAGCTTTTATGTGCTTTTCTTTTGAACGCTTTTCTTATGATGAATATTTTCATTGTATTATCCTCTTGATTCTTCATCTGAATAATCTCCTATTTAAAGGATCTTGGCCTTTATTATTGTGTCTTCTCTTTCTTCGTGTACAATAATCGTTGTTTAAAGTCAACTTATCATAGCAGACTTGTTTTTTTAGTACTTTGCTTGAAGTAGGTTGTACTTCCTTTTAGACACCGCTTCTTAAGTGAAGAACATTCCGTGAATATCTCTTTTGTCTCTAACGTACACTTCTGATTTTTTAAATGAAGCATGTGTATGTGTGTATAGTAGGTTATCTGCAAAGAATATAGTAGATTGTGCATTTAATGTAATTTAATGCTTGCTCAAAATAACAAAGTATTTTTTATGTTGAGATAACGTTTAACAATTAAGCTTTTCTTATAAAGATAGCAAGCGTTGAGTAAAAACTTTATCATTGGACGAAGTAACAATTTTAGCTCATGGTATCGTCTAGACTAATGTAAATACTTTTTGTAATTTTGCCTTTTTAGAGCAATATTGTTTAGCATGTTATGTTTTCTTTTGCGTTTTAGGTTTAGGCTTTTAGAGTGTTTTTGTCGAAGACACTGTCTTGACATTTCTTTATTTTCCCGAGAGTTCAACCTAATACCCTATGGGCATAGTAAGCTTATGGGTTTAACATAACTCTCTTAGACATTTTGACTTATCATTCATTTAGCATTGCATTTTAGTGTTTTGATTTAGGTGTTTTTATGTTTTCTACAATCCTAAGAGTTTTCCTAAGGTTTTTCTGTGTTGGGGATTTTTTAGTCTAAGTCTTATGTTTCATCCTATGGTATTTTCATATTCTTATTTCGTTTAATATTATTTTGTTAAACTTCAAAACATGAGAGCGTTTAGACGTATAGACAATTTTGTCTTAACAGGATTCATAACTTGAAACTAGGTTCCACTTAATCTCAAGCCAATGAAATAAGATGAGTAATTAATTAATTCAATAACAAGTATAAACCAATTTACAAACACGTAATTAAAAGCAAACATTCATAAACAAAATAGAACCGAATGCAAGAGAGTTCACAATGGTTTACATCTTATTTCAACACCTAGAAGATTTAACTCCTCATGATATATACGAAGAAGTTAATACAAAGAACGAACTCAATCTCTTAGTCCTCTAATGATGTTCTTTAAAGTAGAAAGGAAATGAGTGAGAAGACTTTCTAGAATTTCTCTCTAAAATTATGTAGAAAATTTTATGAAAAGTATCTAAAAAGACTATTCTAAAAAACTCTATAAAACAAATAGGAGATTTTGTTTTTATAGACATGGACAATGTGACTTCAAGGATGACTTTCATGAATCCAACCATGGGGTTTCTTCACAAGGTAGATTTTTTCTATATCTTAAGCTTTATATTTCTTACTAGAGTCTCCTGAAATTACTTCTAGATAAAGAATTTTTCATGACTTCAACTTAAGGTAAGAGTTTGAGGTTTTCCTTTGATTTTTTTCATGTGACTCAAATCTCAAATTTCACGCTACATGCCAACGTTGGTTTGAGAAAATTGTATAGATCATAAATAATGTTTCTAAATATAAAGATTTAAAAAAGCTTTTATAACTATAAAGACTAAACAAATAATTAAACTATTTAAATATATATATATATATATATATATTTTATAAAATAAAAATATTAATATACTCACTAGTACAATAACAAGAAAAGGCACCGGTTCTTTTTTATTATTGGTATCGGTTCTGCAACCGAGGTATATGTGGACGAGGTAAAAAGACAAGATTTTATGCCTCGGTCATAGACTGAGATAAAATCAGATATGAATATGCCTCGGTTCTTAGATAACCGAGGTAGTATCATTTTTTTTTTCATATGCAACCCGTTTCAGTACGCAACCAGCATCCATAAATTGTTTCAGTCCTCAACAACCAGAAATTGTTCAGTTCTCAACAATAAGAAATTGTTCAGTTCTCAGCAACCTCAACAACCAGAAATTATTTCAGTGGTGGAAGTCATTGTTTTTCAAACAACCGAAAAATCTTAATCCCAATCCAAGATCAAAACAGACCTAACATATGCCAAAATCTACAAAATTTCTTCACTGGGCTGGCCTCAAGAACAATGCCAAAATCTACAAAATTTCACAAATCTAACATGGTTAAACTTCTGCAACGAACAAGATATGAAGAAGAGGCAGACGAACAAGAGTAGATGGACGACGGTGGATCTGGAGCGGTGGATGAAGATGAAGATATACAGGGGAAGAATGGCGGAGGCGGATCGAGAGCGACAGAGCCAGCAGCGGCGGAGGCAGCAACGACGGAGGGCTCGCCGATCTGGAGCGGTTTAGCGATCTGGAGCGGCTTGGCGATGGCGATCTGGAGCGGCTTGGCGATGGCGATCTGGAGCGGCTTGGCGATGGCGATCTGGAGCGGCGGATGCACTAGTGATGGAGGTAGCAGCGGAGGAGGCAACAGCAGAGGAGGCAGCAACGGAGGAGGCTACAGTGGCGGAGGCTATACAGTTGTGACAGAGGGGAAGAATGGGAGAGAACGGAGGGGAAGAATGGGAGAGCACGGAGGGAGAAGAAGTGAGAGCACTGAGGGAAGAATGGGAGAGCACGAAGGGAGAAGAAGTGAGAGCACGAGGGAAGAAGAAGATGTTGGGTCGTGGAAATGAAGAAGATCAGAGAAATGAAAGGGTGTATAGGCATCGGTTGTTTGGCAACCCGAGACCATTGAACCTTTTCATAAAGTTGTCAGACAAAAAAGCAAAGTATAAGTCTCGGGTGTTCTTCTAACCGAGGCAATATCATTATTCTGCCTCGGGTTAAGATGTAACCGAGGTATATAGTCTTTTACATTTCAGGTTTTGCATAACCGAAGTGTATATGGCGTGTTAGATTCCATTTTTTTTACTAGTGACTCTTCTAAACATTATCTTATCCATTATTCTGTCACTTAAAAATATTTAGTGTAAATGAAGGTAACATAATTTAATGATACATTAAATATATCTTTGGTCAAAATACATTTTTGGTCTTCCTGTTTTAAAACATAAAAATTAATTAATTTCACATAATATTCATATTTATTTGTCCATGTCTTAATTTAGAGAGTAGATTAAAATTCAGTAATTCAAAAGATAGGAAATAAAAAACTATAATGGAAAATTCTGTTAATTGGTGCTTTTTATTATTTTCACGGGACTTTAATGTATAAGCAGTCCTTACCACACAAAAATTTCCTTATCTATAAGCACGTCAATACCAATTCTGTTTATGAATTGGACCCATTGCCGCAGTTTCCGGACAAAACTCTCATATGTCCCAGTCTCTGTTCTTCTTTATCTTCAATTTAAATAAGGCTCTTTTATATCAATTTCTCAAAAGTTAGATTTTTAATTTATGTATAATATTAATAAAGGAGTTTTCACTTTTTTTATGTATATAAAATTTTATTAATTTTATTTTCTAATTGATTCTTTTAAATTTAACATTTTTGTAAGTTTAACTGTTTTTTAATTTAATATTTTTAAACTAAAATAACAATTTACAATAAAAAAATATCTATAAAATAAATAAAATTATCTACAATAAAATTATAAAATTTACATATATTTATATTTATTTTATTATAATTTCTCTATTTTTATTATCATAAATAAAAAAAAGTGACTCACACGAAATATATACACTTTCACTGATATGTATAAAATAATTTTATTTTATTTAAATTGTCTGTTCACGCTTTTAAATACTATTTATCAAATATTTTGTCCATTCAGTCTTTCTTTTATAAGAATATATTAGACACTTTCAAGTTGAACTTCTATTTCCCTCAAGATTAAAAAAACTCTAAACAATTAGTTTTATTAAAAATAATATAATATAAAAGGAATTGTTTCTAGCAGTTTCCAATAATTTCCAGACAATTTTACCTGGAAACCGTACTATTTATTTTTACATTCATATTGCTCTTAATTATTTGATATTACTTAGTTTTTTTATAAATTATAATTCATTTTCCTGGAAAATAGAATTCAAATCTTTATAAATTTTATTTATAAAATTTTATTTATTTATATATTATAATTTAACTTTCCTTTTAATTAACGTGAAATCTTTAATATTTATACATAATTATTATTAGTTCTTAGAAAATTTTCCGTATAACTTATATAAGGTTTTACTTTTAATTTACACATAAATTAATTTTGACTAAAAATGAACTTTTATTATTATTATTATTATTATTATTATTATTATTATTTACTATCTTCTAAAAGTATGTATTAAAAAGTCCCCAGACTAACTTCATAACTTTTTCAAAATTTTATTATTTTTTATGTCTTCCTTTTTCATCTTACATTGTAATAACACTTTCTTAGAACATTGTATTAACATATTCAATTGCTCCAAAGATCAAATTACATCAAGTTTCCTGTTAAGGACATTAACCTATACAATAAAAGGAAATGAATATCTAATTTTAGTTTCATTTTTAATGTTAAGTTATATTTCATTATATTTATAAATTTGTGTTTAGGTTGACATCTACCGTTTGGTTTGGATCACCATCCAACCGTACAAATAATCAATTACATTTGACCCCACTTCTATAAACCAAACTTCCAGAAAATAAAAATGAACAATAGTACACATATATTTTGATTTTATTTACACTTATTAAATACTTTATTTTTCCTTTTATCTTTGTCTGCTTATGACATCATATACGGTCTGTTATTTTTTTATGTTCATCAATATTTATTAAATAGTTGTAAAATCATATTATACAACTGAATTACATAATTATAATATTACATATTTTTCTCATGTGATGACAAAGACAGGTAACACATGAATATATTAATATATGTGATGAAAATCTCACAAATTTTGTGGGTATAATAACTTAATAAAGAGTGAAATATCATATTAACAACAATAAATCTAATTACTTTTATACTATTTCATATACGATGAAGTATATAAAAGAGATGGTTAATCTTATAAAATAAATTTATAAAATAAAATTTATATCTTTTTATATATTTTAATTTAATTTTATCATTTGATGTCACATTTCCAATTATTTAACTCTTAAAAAAACTTAAAATTTATAAATTAATTTTGTATTTTTCTTTTTCTTTATGTATTTACAAAAATATTTTTTTAGAAAAAGTTACTTTACACCATTTAACTATCATTTTATATTAAGAAATAGTGTTAAATAATTATAAAAAAAAAAAACTTGTGTAAAAGTGATATGGTCAATTATGAAAAGATATTTTCATCACATTCATTTTTCTTTTCAGTCTTAATGATAAAAGAACAGTATACAGAGAGCATAAATTAATGATAGAAAGAACAATATACAGAAAACATAAATTATACTTTGACATACAAAATTTTACATTCATTAACATTATTTTTCTATATTTTTTATCCCTTTTTTTACTTTCTGAAAATACAAAGTTTTACTCATGTATACCATATATAAACCCAACCATTTCATCATCTGCATGTGGTTTTTCTTTCCTGCATAAACACGACTCTCTATTTCTTGACAATCATCCTTTTTGGTCAGTTGTTTTCTCAACTTTTTCTCTTCTCCTTCCTTTTCCAATCAATTCAAGAAAATATCTAACTCTATCTATCTGGCTATGTGTGAGCCATATTCAGCTTAATTATACTAACTCATCTCACACCATCTTTCAGATCTTTCTCTTGCACAATATATACAACATTCATGGAAGATTCATCCTCAGCAGCTTATATCCACCAGGTGCGTGTTAATTAACTTGTAAGAATTTTAAAACTTAGTCAATTCACTGGATCATAATCTCATGATATGCCTCTCTAAGTATATAGTTTTTTACAAAAACATAAACCTGAGATTCTGAATATCATCATCTAAGTTTACATAGTATTTGATGCCATTATAATAGGTGCACCGTCTGATAGAAGAGTGTATTCTATTCAACATGAATCAAGAAGAATGCATGGAAGCACTTTTCAAACATGCAAATATCAAACCGATTATTACCTCTACAGGTAAAATCAATTAATGATCTATCAGTAACATGCTTGTTTTTTCTACATGAAAAATATTTAAGAAAAACTCTACTCCTTCATGGCCTTTTGTTATTATAAGTCCAATCCAACAGTAACATGTTACGTGCCGATCATAAATCTGTTACCTTTGATCCTCTTATACTTTATTTGCAGTGTGGAAAGACTTAGAGAAGGAAAACAGGGAGTTCTTTCATGCCTATTCGAGGAGCCAAAAAGAAGGAAATTCAAAGACATCGAAGAGGGAAAAGATACTCGACATGGTTTCAGCATCAAAAAAATCGTCAAACTGACAAGTTTAGGGTTCAAAACCAGCAACCTTAGTTGTGGAATGAACTAAAGTGGCCATAATGGAAGGATTAAATTAGTTTATCTATACTATTATGTAAGAAACTTATTTATTTTTTCACATTCTTTTTAATTTTATGTTTTAAGTCCTCATTGTTTTATTAATTTAGTTTTTTAAATTCAATTTTTTAAAAATAAAATAAATAAAAATAATCTATAAAAATAAAAATTATTTATAGATGTGTGTGTTAATATTTTAAACATTGAAAATGACAGTGTTATTTATTACTGAAAAAATAGTTAATGAGTTACTAATCATAAAATCCGACAACAGACGAAGCATAAAATCGGAAATGAAACCCATGAGAAAACTCTGGAGACTAATCATAGTTGTGTCGGTCAGGAGACACAAATTTGAATGACATATAATGTCGATCAACTGTCGCGAATAAAAAATTATATAAAAGTACGGCTGGACGAAACTTAAATAAATAAATTTTTAAAATTACCATGGATTAACTCACATTTAAATAAATATTTTAAAATATTTAGAGTTAACGTGGACTGGCCAACACTAAAAAAACAAAAATGGTAAAATAAATACAGCGTGAATTAACCAATACACATTTTATTATAATATTTTTATCATATAATTTATTAGAAAGAAAATATTTTTTTATCAAATTTTTTACGACACTTATGTAATGATATGTCATTAGTATGTTTCAAATATTTTTTTAAAAATAAATTTAAGTCTCTAATATTAAAAATTATTATAAAAAGTTATTAACAATAATTCTCCTTTTTCCATATGTAGATTAGCTTAGTTGAGTTGGAACAACACATTAGCTACTGAATTCTTGCTTTACAAATTTGTTTTTGCGTCAATCTCTAATTGTTACAGTTCTTTATCATTTTTTTACACTATCACTATCAGGATTAAAATTGAGAATCAATTATCCAATACAGGAATGACAGAATCACTATGTAATGAAAAACAGATGAAGCAGAAGAAGGACTGATCTTTTAATCATTGTGAGTCCCAAGTCTAACTTCCTTTGCTAACAATTCATTAACAACATCATCAGATGCAGAATTAAACCACGCAATCATTACACAAAGCCATAAGAAATTCAACTAAACGTTGTAATTCTCTACCAACACTCAATTTTAGAGGCTCAATCCTTAATGCTTGAGTCATTTTGCTTCGGTTCATGAATATGTGTCAAGTGTAAAAAATTCATACTAAACATTCGATAAATCTAAATATCTCAAACAAGCACATTTAATCATATTTAGATTTATAAGAAAGAAAGCGGAAGCAGAAAGACCAACCTCCAGCCATTGTTGTATGTTTGCTTAAATTCTGGTTTCTGAACCCTTACTCTTAAAACACGATGGTGATGTATATGAAGTAAAGAGTAGGCTCAGTGACCTGATATGAAATTTTCTGTAGTGCTCCAAAAACTATCACAGAGTATTTTTATAACGTTAGAAGAGATTGTTGTGGGAATAATGGCACACCCACACGTTTGAAAACGGTTTTTATTTAAAATGGACCACTTTCAGAATATTAACTGCTTTTAAAATATTAACTGAAAAGGAAATAAAATAAATGGGATAGATATATTCTTAAAATGTAACCTCTTTTCTGTATAAGGCTAACATTCTCCCACTTGGTCCATTTTATTCAACCATCAAACGTAATAAGAGACCAAATATATGAATCATGGTGACAATTCCTCTAATAATGAGTATTATCTCCCATGTATTACGATGTATTTAGTCTCACATCACAAGCTCTTAACTCTAATGAATAAACCATATGTCTATTCTAGGTCACAATTAAATGAGTTTTCTCAAAGTAACTAATTATGTGCACAAATAATTGAGAAAACATTAAACTGAATAAGAGTTTTATCAAAATGAAAGTACTTACAATGATTGTCATATCATGGAACCAAGTCCCATTCGTGTTACATGATCCTTAAAATTCTTTGGTGGCATGCCTTTAGTTAAAGGATCAACAATCATCAACTCGGTGCTAACGTGCTCAATGACCACTTTCTTTTCTTTAACACATTCTCTTATGGCTAGATATTTAATATCGATGTGTTTACTTCGACTTCCACTTTTATTATTCTTAGCCATAAAAACAACAGCAGAGTTATCACAATACAACTTCAGTGGCCTAGCAATTGAGTCCACAACTCTAAGCCCAGATATAAAACTCTTCAACCATACACCATGTGAAGTAGCCTCAAAACAAGAAACGAACTCAACCTCCATAGTAGAAGTAGCAGTCAAGGTCTGCTTTTTGCTACTCCAAGATACAGCTCCACAAGCTAGCATGAAAACATAGCCAAATGTAGATTTTCTGGTATCAACACAACCAGCAAAGTCTGAATCAGAGTAGCCTACCACTTCCAAATTATCAGTTCATCTATACATGAGCATGAAATCTTTTGTTCCTTGAAGATATCTGATTATTTTCTTTGCAGCTTTCCAGTGGTCAACACATGGATTACTCTGATATCTTCCTAAAACTCCAACTGCAAATGCAATGTCAGCTCTAGTACAAACTTGAGCATACATAAGACTTCCGACAGCTGAAGCATATGGAATATTTTTCATCTGTTCCCGCTCAAGATCATTTTTCGGGCATTGACTTAATTCAAGTTTGTCACCCTTTACAATGGGAGCTACACTTGGTGAATAATTCTTCATGTTAAACCTCTCTAAAACTTTGTTGATATAGGTCTCTTGAGACAAACCCAAAATGCCTCGAGATCTTTCTCTATGGATCTTAATGCCAATGACATAAGATGTCTCTCCCATATCTTTCATGTCAAAGTTCTTTGAGAGAAATTGTTTCACTTCATATAGCAAACCCTTATCGTTGGTTGCAAGCAAAATATCATCCACGTATAATACAAGGAAACAAATCTTACTCCCACTGACCTTTTGGTATATACATTGATCCATGACGTTTTCTTCAAAATCGAATGAAGTGATAACATCATGAAATTTTAGATACCATTAGCGGGAGGCTTGTTTTAATCCATAGATGGATTTATTAAGCTTACATACCAAGTGCTCATTGTCTTTAGAAGAGAATCCTTCAGGTTGTTTCATGTAAACCTCTTCCTCTAGATCACCATTAAGGAATGTTGTTTTCACATCCATTTGATGTAACTCAAAATCAAAATGAGCTACTAATGCCATAATTACTCGGAAAGAATCTTTCTTAGATACAGGAGAAAAGGTCTCTGTGTAGTCAATTCCTTCTCTTTGAGTGAATCCTTTGGCAACAAGTCTTGCCTTATGTCTCTCAATGTTGCCTTTTGAGTCTTTCTTGGTTTTAAAGACCCATCTACATCCAATGGATTTTACACCATTAGGCAACTGAACGAGATCCCAGACTTTGTTGGATGCCATAGAATCCATCTCGTCTTTCATGGCATCATACCATAGTTTTGATTCTTTAGAACTCATGGCTTGTGAAAACGTTTCAGGATCATTTTCGGCTCCAATGTTGTAATCCGATTCTTGTAAATACACTTCATAATCACTAGAAACTGCTGGTCTTCTGATTCTAGTAGATCTTCTTAATGTTGTGTCAACATCTTGATGAGAAGCTTGTTGTTCAACTAGTTGTTCAACATTTACTTGTTGCTCCTCATCAACAACTTGATATACCAATCTTTCATTTGATTGAGAGGTTTGAGCTTCATAGTGATCTTTTTCAAGATCAACGTCTTGATTTAAATCACTCCCACTAATCAAATCATTTTCAAGAAACTTTGCATTTCTTGATTCCACAATCTTAGTGTTATGAGTTGGACAATAGAATCTATAACCTTTGGAATTTTCAGCATATCCAATGAAATACCCACTAACAGTCCTTAGGTCTAGTTTCTTCTCTTGTGGATTATAAATTCTCACTTCAGACGAACATCCCCAAACGCGTACATGTCGTAAACTAGGTTTCCAACCTTTGAATAACTCAAAAGGTGTTTTTAAAACAGCCTTAGTTGGGACCCGATTTACTATATACACAGCCGTCTTAAGTGCTTCAGTCCACAAGAACTGAGGAAGTTTTGAATTACTCCTCATACTTCTCACCATATCCATCAAGGTTCGATTTCTTCTTTCTGCTACACCATTCTGATCTGGAGAGCCAGGCATGGTATATTGGGCAACAATCCCATGTTCTTGAAGAAATCTAGCAAACGGACCAGGTGCTTGTCCATTCTCCGTGTATCTACCGTAGTACTCTCCACCTCTATCTGATCTCACAATCCTAATTTTCTTTCCACATTGTAACTCTACTTCAACCTTAAAAACTTTAAAGGCATCTAAGGCTTCATCCTTAGAACGAAGTAAGTACAGATACATGTATCGTGAGTAATCATCTATAAAGGTGATAAAGTATTTTGGACTACTTGCGTCCATATCCGAACAACAAATATATGTATGAATAATTTCTAGTAAACTTGAACTCCTCTTAGCACCTCTTTTGGACTTGTTAGTTTGCTTACCCTTAATGCAATCCACGCAAGTCTCAAAATCAGTAAAATCCAAAGTACTAAGTACTCCTTCATTTACTAATCGCTTAATTCTCTCAATGGAGATATGTCCCAATCTACGGTGCCATAAAACAGAAGAATCCTCATTCATAACACATCTTTTTAACCCAGCGAAAACATGCATAGAACTATAAGCAGCGTTGTTTTGCAATTTAATAAAGTAAAGACCATCGCATAATTCCCCAAAGCCAATAACTCTGGATTTATTCAATAAAGTAAAACCAGAATCCATAAAATTAAAGGAAAAACCCAAAGGTGCAAGTTGTGAAATAGAAATCAAGTTCTTGCTAAAACTAGGAACATAAAAGGTATTTTCTAAACATTAAACAAAACCACTGCTTAAAACTAAATTGCACGTCCCAATGGCTTCAACATGTGAACTCATCTTGCTTCCTGAATAGATGTGTTGCTCACTTCCCATCGGTTTCCTTAGGTTTTCCATACCCTGCAAGGTATTAGAAACATGGATTGTAGAACCATAATCAATCCACCATGTGTTATGATTAAAACTAGTCAAATTAGATTCATAACAAACAAAAACAAACAAATTACCTTTCTTTTCAAGCCAATCCTTAAACTTTTGACATTCCTTCTTCATGTGTCCCTTCTTTTTACAAAAGAAACATCTGGACTCCTTCTTAATAATTGGCTGAGCAGGAATCTTTCCCTTCTTATTAACTTGGTTCTTCTTATTCTTAAATGAAGTGGTCAAGTTCACCTTCTCCCCTTCTTCAATCAATAGCCTTTCTTCTTCTTGAACACACATGGTCAATAATTCATTAATAGACCACTTGTCCTTATGTGTGTTGTAAGAGATTTTAAAGGGAGCGTAATGGTGAGGCAAAGTGCACAAAATATAGTGCACTAGGAAAGAATCAGACATGGTAACTTCCAAAGCTTTTAGTTGAGCCACAATGTCCCTTATGCGCATGATATGATCACGCACTCCCTTAATTCCAGTGAGCTTTAAGGATGAAAACTGCATTATAAGAGTGCTGGCAAGAGATTTATCAGATGTCATAAATTGCTCATCAATAGCCCTCAGTAAATCCTTGACATTCTCATACTGATCAACCGAACCCCGGATTCCAGCAGAAATGTTGGTTTTTATGAACGTTACGGAGAAACGATTTGACCTCTCCCATTTTTCATAAAGTTCAATGGCATCTGGAGTGCTAGTCTCATACCCGGTGGTTCAGGTTTTCTAATAGCATAGTCTATGTCCATCCAGCCTAAATGAAGAAGAACTCTTTCCTTCCAAATCTTATAATTATCTCCTTTCAACTCGGGAATACCACACTTGATATCAGAAATATTCACAGATTGAGAAACTACAAATTCAAAATATTCATGTTCATTATCATAATTTGAGACTAAAATAAATGTCATGTTTTACCAATGCAAAACATGTCTTTACCAATGAGTCTATTAACATAAAACTTGCCTGTGGGCTAAAGTCTTACTCAATTAGACTCATTTAACCTTATGATAAAACTATTAAATTATATCACATTCCTAATTCCTGTGGGAAAATTAAGAATTATAATAAATATTTTATCCTAATTAATCATACAAATGTAAGGAAAATCCTGTGGATATATTTCATCACATTATATATAATTAATTACAATTAATGTTTCAATAAAGTGATCTTTATAATATAATTTAATTAATTAAAGATGTTGTGGCTACTCTCTAATTATTAAAAATTATATTTATCACTAAACATTAAATTCTCTCTTATATTTAATCTAAATAAAATATAAGAGTCATATTATAAATATATAATATTCAAAAAATTATTATACTAACATTAAATATTAGTATAATGTCCACGCACACTTTAATCCTAATTGCATGTATATATATATATATATATATATATATATATATATATATATATATATATATATATATATATATATATATATATATATATATATATATATATATATATATATATATATATATATATATATATATATATATATATATATATATATATATATATATATATATATATATATATATATATATATATATATATATATATATATATATATATATATATATATATATATATATATATTATACGCATATAATAGGAAAAAGGCATCCAATATAAAACGTAAACAATATATAATATATATTTATATATATGAAAAGCAATCCGTGTGCGCAGAATGAAAAGACAAGGCAGAGGAGATAAAACCAGAAGCGTACATTATTAATTAAAACCAGAAGCAGCGTACCTTAATCTCCGGTACGCGTATGTGTACAACAGATAAAGAAGAAAAATAAAAACTGAATATATTGTTCTGAAAGATGTCCAAAATGAAACGGAAAAACAAATGTCGTTTCGATCATCTTCAACCTCCAGCATGGTTCCAACAAGGCGTATTCAAACACGAACCCAATAATATGTGAGGGTTTTAGCACCAAAATTTCACAGAAAACTTTCTTCTTTCGATTCAGTTTCAAAACAATTGATAAAACTAAAAACACAATACGCAGAGGAGTGAACCAGACAAGGCAGAGGATAAACGGCTCTGATACCAAATGTAAAAAATTCATACTAAAGATTCGATAAATCTAAATATCTCAAACAAGCACATTTAATCATATTCAGATTTATAAGAAAGAAAGCGGAAGCAGAAAGACCAACCTCCAGCCATTGTTGTATGCTTGCTTAAATTCTGGTTTCTGAACCCTTACTCTTAAAACACGATGGTGATGTATATGAAGTAAAGAGTAGGCTCAGTGACTTGATATGAAATTTTATGTAGTGCTCCAAAAACCATCACAGAGTATTTTTATAACGTTAGAAGAGATTGTTGTGGGAATAATGGCACACCCACACGTTTGAAAACAATTTTTATTTAAAATGGACCACTTTCAGACTATTACACTAGTGGAAAAATGACATTTTATAACGTACAAAAATGATCTTTTATAACGTAGTTACTAGGGACATAGTTCTGGGCGATATAATAAGTCTACGCATTTTATAAAGTAGCAGAAATTTACGTTATAATATGTTCAACATATTATAACGTAGTTTCTGAAGTACGTTATAATATGCGCAGTTTATTATGACAAATTTTCATTTGTCTGTTATAATAGGATGGAAGGTTTTGTGACGTAGAAGTTTTTGTACGTTATAATATGTGATATATTATTACGTATATATTATTGTACGTTATAATATGTGATCAACTATCATAACATACATTGCTTAGTACGTTATAATATATGTTTTTTATTTTAAAAAAAATTGATTATTACATTTGACATCCAATAAAATTATAATAATATTCCTGTATTATGATTTCATTCCATCAATTTATAATCAATATAACTTCAAATAAACAAATTTAATGAAATTAACAAAATAAAATTCATTTCAAATATTAAATAGTCTAATATTTAATACATCATTTATACATCAAACTATACATTAAATCCAAATATTACATTAATATACATAAACTATTGAATTGTAGCCAAGTTTCTACTAATACTTAAAATAAAAGAAGCTCAGTTTCTTCTAATGTCTTCAATGTCTGCAACTTTCATGGGAGATGAATCATTAAAGATCTACAAATAAAATAATATAATTAAAAAAATATTCTAATGAATAGTTCAAGTTACAGTAGAGATGTTAAATTAAAACCATTTGATACATCTGAATCTGATTATTAAATCTGAATGTAAGAAAAAATTTTACTATATCACAAAATTATGTAAGTTTGCATGTGAATAAATTTAGACAAAAATATAAGTTAAAATAGATTGACAAAAGGTAAAATAAAAAAATAAGTACAATTAGATATAAAAACAGTTTTAAAAGTTTATACTACCATTATGCCTTCTGAAGCGGCCCATGCTTTCAAGACATCATGATCCACTGAGACAACAGCTACCAAAGAAGCATTTAGGCTATCACCTAAAAATGAAAAAAGAAGCATCAGCAAACTAGCAAGGAGTAAATTAAGAGAGAGGATACAAAGATCACACACCAAATTTGTGTGTTGATTTATTTCCTTACCGTATACAAAGTATTGCGCCACAAACTTGCATTTGGCATATACATTTTCAATCTTCTCAGTACCAAGGAAAATAACATTTTGAATAACTACAAATGATGAGATGTTGCAACTACTTAATTTTTTAAATAGAAAAAAAATTAACCAGTTCATGAACAAGTTGATTGGTACGTCACATACTACCTAAAATATAATACCAAACAGGTTTTGAATCACGAATGTACTGCAAGCTATTAGCTATATGATGCAGAATTCATACTTAGTACTCACCACAGGCGGGATTAGTGAAATTAATAGAAGAAAAACATAACAAATTAGGAAAAAATAAATAGTAGAAGAAATTTCGGCGATTTCGAAGTATGAATCATAAACCCTACTTGTCAGACTTTGGAGATTTTGACGAAGAGGCAGCGGAGGCAGAAACAGTCTCCCAAGGTTCTATAACTACTTGGTCAGCCGTAGGAACAGTGCTTTCAGTTCGCTGGCCTTCGCCTTCCCCTAACCTAGCTCTCCTTCTCTCTATAGCTTAAACCACAACCACAGTCGCGCGGAGGGAGGAGTGTTCTCGGAGCCGAGAAAAGCATGGGAGCAGAGCAGTGTTCTCAGAGTGTTTGGAGGGAGGAGTGCCGAGAAATTAAAGATGAGAGGGAACAAGAGGGAACGTGATAATAGGTTTTGAACGAGAGGAGTCTTCGGAGGTTTAGAGACGCGGAAGAGAGGAACGAGATGAGAGGGAAAATTGAAATGAAATTAGGGAAATGTGAAAAATTAAAAAGGAGAAGATATTATAACTGATTTCCAAAACTACGTTATAATATGTTTTAAATTTATTTACAAGTTTGCCATCGCGTTTCAATTTTATAACTGATTTTCAAAACTACGTTATAATATGTCTTAAACTTATTTACAAGTTTGCCACCGCGTTTCATATTATAACTGATTTACAAAACTACGTTATAATATGTCCTATTATGATGGATAATTTTTATCTGTTATAATAGGTTTGTTATAGAATGTCATTTTTCCACTAGTGTTAACTGCTTTTAAAATATTAACTGAAAAGGAAATAAAATAAATGGGATAGATATATTCTTAAAATGTAACATCTTTTCGGTATAAGGCTAACATCAAGTTGATACTGCTTTGCAAAATTAGACTATGTATACATTAAAGATAAATATCCCATACATCCTTTGCAGTATCATATTACAAGAGGTGTGCTATTAATACAATCATAGCTAACTCTAAAAGCCACAAGGAAATAGGCCTAAAACATGGGCCTGCCTAAGCTAAGATCTTTGAACTCTCACGAGAAACCCACATTACAATGGTTAAACTAAACCATTTTTGAATCAGTCATCCGGTCGATCATATACTTGGAAATTTATCACAAAGCGATCTGTAAATTAGTTTCAACAGAAGCTAACAGAACTACGTGATTACGATTAGAAAGATGTGATGTTGGGGTGGTGATTGTGATCAGATATGTGATTGCAAAGGGTTCTCATTGGCGTAGTTACCAGGAGGATCGTATTCGCACGCCATGAGCATGCCCAGATCAGGGTTGTGGCAATTCTGAAGAGCGCAGCCGATTCGGTCAGAGTCGCGCCAGACTACCTGGGTGAAGTGGCCGCAGGATTTTGGCGGCGGGGCGCACGTGAGTGTTTTGAAATCGTACCACTGTTTCTCCTCGTACCAGTAGAAGGTAGCTTCGGAGGGATTCCAATTGCGCGTCTTCCCCCAGAAGATGTTCTCGCCGTAGTTGGAGTTGGAATGGATGAGTTTGCAATCCTCGTAACGTTGCATGAGGTACTCCCGCGCGTAGAACGCAAGCTTCTCGTCCCAAGCGAACGAGGGAAGCTTGTATTTCTTCCTTACCCAGTTGTGCCCGTGCAGGAACTCCTCAGCCAGCAATGTTTGGTTCGTTAAGGAGCAATCGTCGGTCGCGGGGACGTAGCCGAAGTATTTTCTGGCGTCGACGCGATCATGGGCTGAGACGGCTGTGGCGAGGAGGAGGAGGAAGGTGGACATGACTGGGAATGAAGACATGGTTGGAAGAAACCCCTCCCGCTTGCGAGAGCAACGACTAGAATCGAACAAATATCGGATTCAGGGTTTAATATGTGTATGTTACTATTTTCAATTTCCTATTTGCAAATATGTAGGGTATTGATAGATAGGGCGTGTGAATATTTAAGAAAGTAGAAACCAAATACAACCAACGTATTCACGTTATTTCTGGCTGTCCGCACACCATCAATGGGTCTATAAATAGTCTAATTTTACTGAATTTCGTTTTTCTTTTCCGTCTTTTTTGGTCATCTCTTTTTCTAGGTCATAAAGTAAATTTTCAGTACAAATATTTTCAAGAAAGAAATATGAGTTCTTAAGTTAAAATTAATTTAGGTATAATTACAAAAAAACCAGAACAAGATAAAAATCTTGAAGTTGTCGGGTTCATGTCGAATCCTTTCACTTGGGTTAGGCTATTCACTAATGCAGCAAAATAATACAGCAGCAATTATTTGGATATTGGGTTTCGGTTGTACTACAACTCAAACATATAGTAAAAATTGTGTATTTTTTTGTTTTAGTTAAATTTAGCATTTTGTTTTAGTTTAATAAAAACCGAAGTATTAAACAATAAATAAATAATATATAAATAAATAAATAAATAAATAGATTTAACCTTGATTATAAATGAATCGAGATTATATGTCCTTTTTATATAATAAAGAGTAAAAAAGAACGTGAATTTGGTCTTGATTATAAGAAAAATCGAGGCAATATGTTATTTTTAATATAATAAAAAAATGGATTTTTTCGAGTTTATATGCCTTATTTTATATAAAAATATTATTTAATTTTAAAGGTATTTAACTTTGGTACCAAAATTAAAACTAAAATATCCTTAAAATTAAATAATATTTTTAAGTCAAAAAGAGCATATGACTTTGGTTCGTCTTAAAAACTAAAGTCAAATCTCCTTTATGTTTTAGTTATAATGAAAACCAAAGCCTAATGTAATTTTTTTTCAATATTTTTTTCTAATTTGACTTTGGTTAAATTGTAGTTGAATACTCTTTCCTGCTTCGATTTTGCCTTTAACTAAAGCTAAATGTGCACTTCTTTTTTTAAAATATATTTTTTATTTTTTGTTTCTCTCTATATGTTAAACCTGCATAAAAACCCAACATAGAAACATAATAGAGACATAAAAACTTATATATTCATCACACCCAAAGTAAGTTAGAATATAGATACAAGTAAATGTGTTAAATGTTATTATTAGAACATTGTGTTAAATCCTTCATAATATAATGTCCTTAAAACAAGTAAATGTGTTAAACAATATTGTACATTTGTATTATGTATTTGGAACAAGCTTTCCCTAAATAATGAATGAACTTATTGAGAATTTGTATAGGACTTTTGAATTTCTACACAAAAAACAACAATTTCAATTAGTATATAAAAAGACAAAGTTGTAAAGTATTTTATTCAACAATGTCAATTATTACTGTATTCCAACTAGTTATAATACCAGGACAAACAATGGTTGTCATCTAATGCATTACATAGTAATCGCACTCATATGAGCTAGTTTGCCTATTACACTACAATATATCAACATAATTATAAATAATTGAGGAAGAAAAGAAATCAAACAATTATAAATATATGGACCAAACTACTGAAACTATAGGGAAAATCATGCAAGCTTTTTAGCCTTAGTAATTGATTTCCCTAACAACATGTCATGTCTTATAATTGAACTATGAAAAAGGTAATGCTTTAGATACACTTATATGATAAAGAATGTTCATAGCATTGAAGTTTTAACCAATCTATTACTTGTTTAAGATGGTTGGGAGAAGAATTGTGCAAGGAGAAAATTCACATAGCAATGTTGTTCATCAGGAAAACCACAAGTAGTTGTCAATGATGCTTACATTGAAAATAACTTCATTATTGTACCTTAAAATGATATATTATACTTATAAGTCAACAAATTACACTTACACAACAATATAAGGGACAACTATATTTGCTTCCCCTGTTCAAAACAATTGGTGACATATGTCTGGATGTCACTAAATTAATTGTCTTCGTTAGTGAGTTGTTGTATTGTTACTGACACCAAACATATACCTGAACACAAAACACTTATTTGATATAAGTAACTAGATAAATCATATAATATAAAGAATGATTCAAAGGCTTACATCATTCATAACTGAATAAGGGTAATATTAAGTTCTTAATGAAAAAGTGACTTGCCCAAAAACTAAATTATGGAAGTGGACCAAGGCCCTATTCACTAAACTACAAAATCGACATCAATGATGTAACATGACCTAAATGAAGGAACAAGTTTTGGTGTCAAATTATACAAACCAATTTCACAAAGTTGAAGAAGACTCCATGTATATAATGCGTCTAAATGCGGAAGTTTGTAATGATGAATGAGAATGTGTTTGGAGAGTGCTTTGGATGTGTGTCTTGATGGAGGTTAGGCCAAACTTCAAGGAAAAGGTCATGAGAAATCAGATGTGGAAGTTTGTAATGATGAATGAGAATGTGTTTGGAGAGTGGTTTGGATGTGTGTCTTGATGGAGGTTATGCCAAACTTCAAGGAAAAGGTCATGAAAAATCAAGAAGACAACTATCCTAGTATACTTAGAAAGAGAGAGTTGCAAAGTTGTCAGAATTCTCTGTATTATTTTCAAGTTGAATTTACAAGAACACTCCTGTTTATAGAAAAAGGGAGTGGAAACAAGTCTTAACAAAGAAAAAAGAAATAGATAGTAAATTTGAGACAAAAAAAAGCTCTAAATCTTTTTTCAAGAGTGACTAGTACATGTATCTTTAAAATTAAAGAATTTAATAATCTTAATTAATTTCTAATGCATTTTTCAGAATATTTGGTTCCTCAAAAAATGTTTCAAGGGTTGCTTGTGAATCCAATATTACAGTTTTCGATGTCAAATTGATTATTAGAGGCCATCTCCCGATTGGTTCATTACCATATATACTCTATTTATATTACCATATATAATGGAAATTGTATTTTCATAGTACTTGCAATTATATTTTGCAAGATATATTGGCATACATCGTTTCAAAAATGTAATTGTTCATTGTAGTATTCGAACAAGGGTTACCAACGTGAAAGGTAAATGGGTTCTAGGGAAGAGATCATCTTCTATTCCAAATTGAGAACTAAAGCAGATAAATGCACATTAAGTTTTCTAATGAATAAACCTGCTTTATTTTTTATTCAGTATTCCTCATCTTCAATTTAGAAGTTTTCTACTATAATAAACTTTGTTTAATTCACAACTTCATCTAAAATTCTGTTTGTTCTTTTGTATTGCTGAATAAAAAAAATCACCTGCGTTATCTTTTTCATCTTTTTTTGTCGTATAATATGTATTGATTTTATATTTAAAAACAGTAATAAAAAGAATTCATATCTAATTAACCTGTGCCTCCGCACGCTACTAAGACTTGTATACTAATATATGCATATCGGATTGAAAAAAGTGCAAACTCTTGCAATGCACTAGAGAATAATTTCGATATTTTTTAAACTAATATATCATCACACGAAAGACATTCTTAATGTACATGTCATAAATTAACTCATTACCAGAAGACATCCGTATATATTAAGGTATAATGTATTTAAAAAAAAACACTCAATATTTTCATGTATTTTATTAAAAGACAATTTTATTTATTTATAATCTAGCTAACCCTTAACTTAAAATAACTTCTAAACTGATTAAAAGAAAAAGTTAGATAAAAAATACCATAATATCCTAACGCGTAAAAATTAAAAATGAAATATAATAAACTGAAGTCAAGCTTTCAAAACTTTTAACTTTTTACTTATATTCAATTTCATATAATTTACCTTCTAAAGAATTTACTTGTTTATCTTTTAAGTTTAACATAATCCTTACTTCAATAACATTAACACGGTTACAAACAATGATTAAAAACATTATACCATAAAAATGATTAAAAACGGTTACAAATAATACTTTAGGATCAAAACCTATTTTGACGCCTATACTTAACAAAATGATTATTTGTAACAACCACAATAATACTGAAATCATAAATACAACTTCACAAGAAACATTAAAGATTGTTATGATCAAAGTATTTTCATGAATACTAAAACTGATTAAAATTCATGTTTCCTATATAAAAAAAAGTATTGTATTTTGCAACACGTGGATGCCTAAATAGAATGAATTGGGCGAATTTTATCAATCCCTTACTATGTCTCCCAAAACTTCCCAATTTTATTCTCTAAATAGAAGACAACTTTTGAAAATGTTACTTGCTTGAATAAAACCAGACATGTATTCAATCAATTTCAAAACACACATGGACTAAGATAAAAATATATAGAAACCATATAAATGTTTTTAAGTCTCATTTACATCTATCAAGTACAAAACTTAACATTTTTCACCAAAACATGTATTTTACAAATCACATGTGCAAATCTGGTTTTTAAAAATGATTAGAAGTGTTAATTCTAAACTTCTAAAAGAATAAAACTAAACTAAATTTAGAAAACAATTATTCACAATTAATATAAACAAAATGACAATATCAAACTCACAATAAGTAACACACTATATCTTTCTATTTTATTTCCTAAATTTTGTTCTATGTAAAATTTCATAACCATACCAACAAATTATCTTGTGGCCGCAGAGGATCATTCGAAGATACAACCTAACATTTCTTTCATTTTCTCTAAAGAGACCATAAGTGAAGATCAGGTCCATGCATTGCAAAAATCTGCACACCACTATATTAAACTACCAAATCACTTGGACCATACAAAATTCAGGAGGTAAGGGCTAATCGGAGTATCGCACTAAACACCTTTTTGCACTCAAAGCATCATTTCTAAATATGAATATACAAAACATAGGCATCATAGCAATCAAAAGATGACACTGATATAAGGTGACTTCAAAACCAGAAGCATGAGTGTACCAAGTTCAATGGATGAGTAAACCAACACAAATTGTATCTCGTGCCTTAAAAATTCATAAACTTTTCCGTTGCATCAACAAACTTCAAGAACTAGAAGTATACTCTGTTTCTGCATGAGCATTCACCAACAGAAGATTATCCTCTCACGCAGAACTAGAACTACACTCCATTCAACTCGTACGGTTGGAGAAACACTACGAATACCAGAGAGATTATGATGTAAAAACCAACATGGCCTATCTTTTACAACGTAAGGTCGGGCTTTTTTTCCTAAACAAGTGAAGTTCACTGAGACAAGAACAGACATAAAGTGACTACTTCTAAAGCTTTCAAGCAGGAAATTCTACACTGAGTATCCGTTTTATATGAGTCTGCACAGTTTATATATCAAACAGTAAACACAACAGCATTTCTAGCACATCTTTCACAAAATAGAACAAGTAAATACCAAGGGCGAATAAAAAATCATACATACATTTAATACGTAACTAGTTACGCAGTATAGTTAAACCACAAAATCCCCACTTGCCCATCAATCAAGTCTTGCTTTGCTTCAAGGTACTCTGAAAAAAAAATGCGGAGCCAGGTATTACTCTGCTCAATTGCATCCTTCACTTGCTCAATATGTCAATTTTCTCCTAAGTCATCCACGCATGCAACCATGTTGCACTGATAAAAAAACATCAAAGCCCTTGTGAATTAAATCTAAAAATCAATCAGTAATACAAATTATGACAGGAATGCCTTTTATAATAGAAGGAACACACACATAAAGAAAACTGCAAGCCATCCCATATAACATAAATCAAGAAGCAATTGCTAGCACTAATTAAATGACAACCCTGAAAAAAAATAGAGAACAGCAAGAAAATTTGAGATTGAGAACAGTAAAAATGGCATTTGAGAGAAAAGTAACTAAGCGTGTACAGTACGGTTCCTAAAGTGAAAATGGCATGGAACATGATCACACTCTTCCTTCTCTTCTATTCCGCACATTAATTGCAAACATAAACACAAAAACTTAACATACTGACACAGTATTCAAGTATCGACACATCTCTAACAGTAGATGTAGCAACTATCAAGTAGGAACAAAGTGATTAAGAACCTCAAATGTAGTCAGTGAATTTGTTTCAAAGCTCAAATTCTTCGTCCCTGAGGGCAATCTCCGCGGCCTCTTCTTCCTCCTCATCGAGGACAAAGTATTCATTCCTCTCCACAGGCCTAAACATGTAGAACATGACCACATAAAAGGCGAGGCTAGCAGTCTCCTCGGCGAGATTGCTCACCCACTGGTACTTGTACGCCGCAATGGTTTTAAGTGCAAAGACAACAATGCGCGTGAAGTACAAGTAGCCAATGACAACGATGTAGAATTGTCTGAAGAGGGTTAACTTGGCCAGGTTCCTGGCGGCTTTTCCGTCGGTTTTGGAAGTTTCCCTGAGAGACCTAATGGACCAGACAATAGGGAAGATTATGGCGCAGCAGCAGACGATGTCGACGAGCAAGAAGACCTGGTTCCAAGTAACCCAGTCCTTGATGAAGGGGCCGGTTTCACCGATGACTACGGAGGCGACGTTCGCGAGGAGCTGGAGGGGGATGACGATCATAAGGACCTTTTTCTCGCGCTCCTGGAGGAAGGGTTTGAGGAAGGACCAGCCAGTGCCGACGAGGACGATGACGGTGAAAAGGAGGACGACGCGAATGAACTGGAAGATGTAGAAGAGGACGTCCCAGCCGTGGGGTGTGCCGGTGATTTTGACGTAGTGCTTGTCCTCGGCGGCGCAGAGCAGGTTGAGGGCCTTCATGAGGAGAAGGGCACCCATGAGGAGGTGGATCCGGTGAAGGGAGCGGCGGTTGGAGTGGCAGAGGTAGAGCCAGAGGGCGAGGAAGGCGAAGTAGGCAACGGAGAATAGGAAGAAAAGGGAGGGAAGCTGGGTCTGGCCGGCGGAGAGGTAGTCCCGGGAGTTGTCGGGGTCGAGGTTGTAGAGCTCCGTGTGGACCGCCATGGAGACGGAGGTTTCCGGCGCGCAATTGGCAAAGAAGAGACTGTATTCATTGGCGATTGTAACGGGGAAGATGCGGTTGACAGAGGCGGCGGGTGGGGGAGAAAGTTCCCGGAAGGTGAGGAGGCCCTTGATGTAGCGCGAGTCCAGGACGCAGAACCTGGGGTTTTGCTGGATCTCGATTAGGACTTGGAGAAGAGACTCTTCGCTCAGGAGGAAGAACCCTAACCGGGAAGGGTCCGGTTGCGACCCCGACGACGCCACAACGGACACAGAGGAGACCGCGATCGACACGTGGCCAGTGTGCGTGAACCCGAATTTTTCCAAGAGGATCATGGGGCGGGTGTCGGAGGTTATGGTGAGGGTTTTTATCTCCGCCGTGGAAGGGGGCACCAGAAGGAGGAGCAGGAAGGCGGCGACGGCGGTCGCTAAGGTAGTTTTCCCCATTTTTGACCGGTTAGGTTTTGAGCGCTGGAAATTGTAAATGGGAAATTAGGGAAAGAAGATGACCTGAAGATCGAAGTAAACGAGTCTTCCTTTGGGTTTTTGGCGTATGGTTGAAGGCAAATACGGTCGCAGTGTCGATGATTGCAATGTGGACAAACAATGTCGCGTTTGCAAACGACGTCGTGAGAAATGAGTCCTCACTCAATCCGAATAGACCAACCAATTTGGATATTCCCAAAAAGTGGCAATTTTTACATTGGGCTATTATAGCCCAACTTGTTCACTGACCCAAATTTATTACTATTTATACCTCTTTTAAGGTCTTTTTCTTTTTCTTTTAAGGTACAACTCCGTCTTTCACATCTTATTTTCGTGTTCGTTGGTGATTTGTTTTTCGATTTGGGATAGGGTGGTGGTTCTGGTATGGCTGGTTCGAAATTTGATCATGCAAGTTTTTGGAATGTTGGAATTAGGGATGACACGGGTATCCGCGGGTAAAATTCGTAGCGGTAATAACTATCCGCGGATATTTACTATCCGCGGGTAACGGGTAGTGGGTATTTTAATACCCGCTTCTAAACGGGTTGGGTACGGGTAGTATACTACTCGTCCCGCGAGTACCCGCTACCCGCGAAAAATTAAAAAAAAATAATTTATATATTTTTTAATTAAATTAATTAAAAATAAAATAAAATTATATTTTATTAGGTTAAATTTAATTAAAATTAAATTTTAATTTATATTATATTATATTATATTATATATATATATATATATATATATATATATATATATATTTTTTGTAATTTTATTTAAATTTTATTTTAAATATGTATTAAATATTTCTTTTTTATTTTTTGCGGGTATCCGCGGATTTTAAAATACCCGCGGATATTTTTTAAACGGGTATCCGACGAGTAGCGGGTCGGGTAGCGGGTACAATTTTATCTGGCGGGTCGGGTTACGGGTAGGCACTACCCGTGCCCGACCCGACCCGTTGTCATCCCTAGTTGGAATGGACATTATGGATTTAGAAATATTTTTCAAAATCTACACTTTAGAATATAATTTCGAAAATTACATTTTGTAATATATATCAAGATTTGGAAATACGTTTTAGAATGCATTTTTAATAATGTAGTTTTTGGATTGCATTCCAGAATGTGCATACAAGAAAGTATGTCCAAATCCATACATTCTAGAACGTGTATTTCAAAATTATATTATATATTTTGAAAGATATTTTTGTCCAGAAATATGTTCTGAAATGCATATTTGAGAATGTATATTTTGTAAATTTTAAAACACATGGAACATATATGTGATATATGATGTATATGTAATGTCATTAATATATTGTTAATATTGTTATTGATATTATACCAAGTTATGGCTAGGACGAGAGGTGGCCTATAAAAAGGATCCTCACATCTTGTAAATTCAACTTTAGTTTAGTAATGAAATATTGTTGAAATTATGTTATTCACTTGACTTAAGTACTCTCTTTATATTAGTCTTCTTCTTCTAGATTATTCTAAGCTTCCTTCCACAGAAATTGGTTTTACCTCTTCTAGAAAAAACACTCGTTGAACCATACCTCGCCATTTCTAAGTTTTTGCATCAACATTCATCCATTGAAATTCCATTCTACACGCATGTCTTCTAGGCATTAGGATGAAGACCATCAAACTCTTAATTGTTCAAACAATTACAATTAAGATTCTTTTTTGACCGAATGTATTTAAAATTCTACAATTTTCTTTTAGCTTTCTAGTTAAGCAAATAAATGTTTTAAATTGAATTAACTAATTCGACATTAATCAATTTATCTTAGTTTCTTACTTGGTCAAAATAATGAAAATGTGAAACTAGTACACTACATTCGTTCTAGAGTATATGAATGCAATGCAAAATATACTTCATAAGTTCAAATGGATGCCTATGAAGTACAACTTAATCACTTAAATAAAAGGTTAACAATTCTAACTAAAGAAATAAAATTAAAATCATCCTATGAATAATTAGACTTTAAAAAGAAGAAAGAAAAATATGCTCTGTTTAATGAAATAAAAAATATGTTTATTGCATAAAGACTCCAAATCAATCATGAAATTACAAGAGTATCAACCAAGACATTATTTTACTTAGAACCAACTACTGCATGTGCAAAGCCTGAGTCCAAAAGCGGTAGATGATGTCCTTTTTGTTAGAATTAGACAAAACAAACCCTATTAGATGAATAACTTTAATTAGTTTTTATGATAACAAATATTATTGCTATCAAAACGATACAAACTATATGCACTAAACAGTGGATCATAATCTAGAAATTTATATTTAGCATATAAATATTTTGTATAGTCTAATTTTTTTTTTCGTATCGTTGAATCTCATTCTTATACTGATTAAACAATTCAATCCTAAATAAAAGAACATGCAACCTCAGACTTCAAACATCAAACAATTATAAGCCTTTGGCTAGAACATTGTCAACGCTTTCAGTTTACTTTATTATTGTGATTATTAATTATTTGATTACTTAAATATAAAACCTCAACCTTCAAATAATTTATCCTAAGGTTTTATTAAAATTAATTTAAATTACTATAATTAAAAAATAATAATTTATGTGCTAAAGTTTCTATTAGCAATAAATAAATGACTATTTAAGTTTTTTCTTTAAGAATCATCTTTAAATAAAATAAAAAATCCAAATGGGTGAATTATATTTCTAAATCATATTTAAAACACCACTTGATAGTTATAATTTTTTAAAGTAACGTTATTATTGAAGTCGTGTTATAATTCATCACTTTAATTTGGAGACTTAAGTTAAGACACAATAATTTTCTAAACAATAGTTTTTCTGATAAATGCATTTATTTAAATAAATAAATAAAATTTTGTTTTGAAAATACAATTCAGCCATTTTATAAAAAAAGAAAGTATAACTTTATAAATTATTTGTTATTTTTACATTTAAAAATCACCTCCAACATATATATAAAAACAGTTGGTTTATGAAGAAATAATACCGTAAATTTTTACTGAATTTATGGTCCCCAATTATCATTCAAAATTTATTTATTCTCAACGGGAACATTGATATTTGTGTATTGAGAAACATAGAACACGGGCACACGATAATTAAATTATAATTCCAACCTTTTTCTTATCTGTTTTTTTTTTACCTAAAGCACGTGGTCAACGCGTGGATATTTAAAAATTCATAAAATTACTAAGCAAGTTATAAATAAGGAATACTGTGAAAGAGAAAATTGAGAATAAACCTTGACTACTTATAATTTAATGTGATGATGGTTAAGTCATGGATGTTTATAAATTGCATTAATTTGTCTAGATATGAAGATATTATAGATTGTTTAAAGATAAGTTAGTATATATTTTAATTTATTTCAAATCTATATTTTGATAAAAATATTTTGTGTTAAAATAAATATTATTCTTTTATATATCATCGATTTTATTATTTTATTCAGTGTAAAAACTTTTAATTCATACTTAAATTCTTAATATTATGTTGATATTTAATATTTTAACTTGAATTAATTTCATATATTTATGAATATTTAAATCCAATGTGAGTTTAACTACTTAGCATTATTATAATGATGATGAGTGCCGTAAGAATTAAAATAAATTCATCTACTTTTGTTTGAATAAATGAAAAATAACTGAGAAGATATAAAAGAAGAGAGTTTTAAGACTCTTCTATAGATTAACCTTTTCATACTAGAAAAATACATAAAATAAATTATTTTTATGTAACAAAATTATCATGTGTTCTTAGTGGAATCCGAAGCATGAATTTTTGTATAAGTGGCAAAATACAAGTGGTTACTTAATGCTTCTAATGGTTGATTCAATTGAATAAAAGAGTTTTAGGATTATTGATGTATGGTATTAAAAGATATTATAATGTAATCAAATTATTGAGATTTAGTTACATATTATATTATGTTAATATATGATAGTTTTACCATCAAATATATCTTAGAATATTATTTAACCACTTTCGATCAATAATATTAAATGAGTGTTATTGGACCATGCTATTTAGTGTATTTGTTGGGTTGAGTACGTAAGTCCCACAAACTTATAAGTTTGATTAGTTTTCTCAATCTCTATGACTTGTTCCTATGAAACCAAGATCGAAAACATTAAGAATAAGAAATAGAATTGTTTGATTTGATTCGTTCTTAATAGCCATGAGATGATCATTTTAGGGTGATCCTTTTGTTGACGGATGTTCCTATTATACTCGTAGTCTTTGAATGATGAAAACCAACTATGTAGCATCTACATTGGGAATTCAAGTATTTGTATACGTCATTAGTCTAATCTTTTGTAGGAACTACTCATAATAACGACCTTACAAAATGAATATGTTTATCATAAAGGGATGTGTTGTTCATGACTCTACTTCACCTCTATTGTTATTTGAACAAGTAAAGTTATGTCTTGGTCGGAGAGGGAATAACATTTCTCGGTATGTGGTCGTCTTTGACTTTGAAGGAGGATTGATTATATGACTTTGCAGGAGGATTGATTGTTTGACTGAGCTGTGAGTGGTCGTCTTTGACCATGAATGTTGTCTTGAACGCTTTAGAGATCAAGATTTATTTTCGGCGTTGTGGTTGCCAGAGTGAGTAGGCAGTTCCCAAATGTTTGGATTTTAGACTCCTTTTGGAATGTTTGGATCAAGATTACTCGTACTTCATCTTCTTTCAATTGAGTTTCTTCTCATACCTTATATGTATAAGGTTGATCATTTATAAATCTAACAACGCTCAAACATCAGGGATTTGGTGAACATCATGATTAAGACCAATTTGTAAGTTATCATCATTGTGAGTTTCTTTATCTTTGAGTTGGAGTATTAGACTCTCAAAAGACATGTTTGTCTTTTTGTCAAAAAAATTGAAGTTTTAATAAGAACGAGATTTTGATGACAGAGGAGAGATCCACCACTTTAGCCACCTTTAAAAAGAAACTGTTTTTTTTATTGACCTTATGCATTATTCTTAACGTCTTTGAAATAATTTTTAAATGACTTTTCATTTGAACTTATGTGTTATTATTAACATCTCTCAAAAATTTCTAGAATGACTTTTCACTCGAGCTTATTATCTCTTAAATTTGGACAAGATAAAAAAATAATTTTCTTATTATTGTGGTTGTCAAATATTCTTATTAAGATCTAGAGTGTAAACTTTTGTATAGGTGAAACGATCTAAGTGGTAACTTAAATGCTCCTGATGGTTGGAATCAAATCTCTCGTTGTCAAGAGTTGAAGATCTACCACTCTAATACTTAAGTTAATAAGAAAGTTTTATGATATATGAATATAATAAAAAATGTGTATTTTTTGATGAAATATTATATGTATTTATAGGATTTATGAATCTTATAAATTATGTTAGATAGAAAATATAAAAAAATATCAAATAATATCAATAAATATAATAACTTATTATTTATGTGTTATATTAACGTAATAATAACAATAATATTATATTTTACCTAATTAATATATGATATTAAAAAATATTATAACATAATTAAACTATCGAAATTTAATTATATTTTTATTAATATATAATAATTAAACTAATGAATATCTTTTAAAATATTATTTAATCACTCTAGATAAATAATATTAAATGAACCTTAGATAAGTTGATATATTTGGTGCCTTGGATATATTAATCATGTATATTTGATTTTAACGTAAAATCTTTTTCGTTTAGCTTATTTAAAAGTTAAGATGCATGTACTTTTGTTCATAAAGAAAAAATGAATGTATATTCTGCTTTTGTTTCCCTTATGGAAATATCTATCAAAACACCCACGAGTACAACGTGATTTTAAACTAAATTTAATAAGCTTATATATTAAGAATAAAACTTCAAACTATATTTTGATTCGATTGTACTTTATTTTTACTTTATATTTGATAAATATATATTTGCAACATGGAAATATGTTTTTAATGTTAATTATTTTAAAATATATTTCATAAGTAGTTCTTAATTCTAATTTTATATTTTAAATTCTTTCATTCACTTGCTTATCATTAAATAAATCTTATATTATTTGGTTAAATGTTGATGGAATCATATTCAAGTTCAAATAAATAATTAAATGAAAATATAAAAAATACCCAAAATAAATTTTTTAAATCAAGAGTGAAACCTATGTTAAACAAACCATGGAGGGTGTTCGGTGTTGTGATTCGTCCATGCTGAATCACAAAAACGAACGAAAATGACGAAAACCCCCCGCGCAGGATTCGTTTTTTATGCATTATCCTAGAAGGTAATTCTGGTAATATGGCTGCGAAAATGGAGTAATTGAGGATTTTCGTGTTGGGAGTAACTATTTAAGGTGTGGAGTGAGAACGGTTGTTTCTGAAACCGGGATATTTCTTTCTGGATTCCAAATCCTCCACAAGTTCAAACTTTGAACCCTCCATGAAAACGTTCACAACGACCTAGGACAAGGAGGTGGAGGATTCACAGCATCATTAGATAGAAATAAAACAGAAGGGGAGAAAAACTTGAATCGCCATCAGTTTTTGAGTCCACTGATTTTTTATTTTCTTTTTCTGAATCTGTAAGTACCACCCTCTTTTATATTGATTATTCTGTTTCCAACTATGGATTTTAAGTCACCCCTTCATTATTCTCTTCATGGGTGGGAAAAGTCCTTTTTTTTGTGCATTAAATTAGTCATGGTGTTTTTTTTTTTTAATTTGTTATTTTTTAAATAAATTTTATTTATGTTTGCATGCAGTGGTGTTGTTGATCAGGAACCGTAATGCTAATCAGTGGGAAGAGACAAGAGTAGGGGGAAGGATTTATGTAAGACGTTGGGGTTACATTCTGAGGTCTGTTTTGTTTTTTGACCACTCTCTCTCTCTCTGAGAAAGAGAAAAAATATGAATGTGGTAGGAAAAGTTGGAAGCTTGATATCTCAAGGTGTGTACTCAGTTGCAACCCCTTTTCACCCCTTTGGTGGAGCTGTTGATGTGATTGTTGTTCAGCAACAAGATGGGACATTTCGGAGTACGCCTTGGTATGTTCGGTTTGGTAAATTTCAGGGTGTTCTCAAAGGTGCGGAAAAGTATGTTAAGATAAATGTTAATGGTGTTGAGGCCAATTTTCATATGTGTCTTGACAACTCAGGGGAGGCTTATTTCTTGAAGGAGGTGGATGATGATAAAGTGATCGATTCAATTGAGGTTGTTCAAGATTCCATTGACAAAAAGAATGGCTATTTTGGTAATGTTCATAGACTTGATCATAGCATCTCGGATTCTGGGGTTCTGAAGTTGAAAGAACAGTGCGATTCCTTAGTTGTGCATGCGCCTCAAATTCAAAGGTCAGAATCTGATGTTGATAGAAGATTTTACGAATTCCCAGATGATCGATCTTCTTTAGAAGATTCAGTTGAGTTGTCAGAATACGACTCTAATTCATTCGGGAGCCTAGAGGGAGACAATTTTGCAGAGTCACAGGGTGCACATCCAGAGATGGTCTTGGTGAGTGTTGATGGTCATATATTAATGGCCCCTATCTCAGAAACAGAGCAAACTGAGGAGAATGTGCACTTAAAAACTCCTCAATTTCACCTGGGACCAGGTGAAGAGACTGACTTATGTGAAGGCAATGGAGAGATTGGTGAAAATGCTTGGGCTACTGATTATATTAGTCAGCTAGATGCTCAAACAACTAATGTCCATCCTAGATGTTGTAACATTAATGGTGACGATAATACTTTTAAGCACTTACACGAAGTTTGTCAAAGAGAGGAGGCACATATTAGTCAGACACAGGAAAACTTAGAGATTAAAAATCCGGAGGTGAAAACTGATTCAGAAGTGGCTGCATCTGGTATCAATAGGGAGAATGTTTTCAAAAGCTGTTTGGAGCTGCAACATTTTGGTCAGCAGGCTGGAAATGCTGCCGATTTACAAGATACAGGTTCTCCATTGGGGATTCAAAATTCAGCAGATCAATCTAATGGAAGTTGTTTTGTAGTTAATGAAGATGAACAAGGGAGGATTGTGCAACCTAAAAGCGGCAATGAGTTATCACCTCCTGGTTGTTGTATTTCTTCTAATGGTTATGGATATCCAAAATCAGAATTGGAAATTCAAGAGGTTGAGAAAAATGCATCTGGAGAAATTGAAATGGATCCTGGCTATCGTTCAGTTACTACCGAAACAGAACAGAATAATGAACATGTTGTCAAGTCAGTGACAAATAATACGGGAGATGAGAGTCAACAAGCCCCTTCACTCAAAGATGTCAGGGTTACATGTGAGGTAGTCGAACCTCAAACAGAAACTTCAAATAAAGGGGATCAAAGCCACTTGGGTTTGGGTAAGACCAGTGCTGCAAATGGCTTGCACTTGGATTCTTCAATTATTTATTTAATATTAATGCACTGTTTATTTATTTTTATTTAACTATTAATTTGAAGGATTTGAGATTTCACTTTGTGGTCATGAACTTAAGCTGGGGATGGGTTCAGTAGCTGCTGCTGAAGTGTTTGAAGCACATCGCATATCTTCAGTTGACTTCACAAGTTCTGCTCCTTCAATAATTAAAAATCCAAATCTTATTATCAAGTTTAAAGAGAGGTACATGACGTGGGAAAAGGCTTCTCCTCTTGTCCTTGGAATGGCTGTTTATGGTTTAGATTTGCCTGTTGAGCCCAAAGATACGGTTCCTGTGGAACAGGATCAAGCATTGAAGTCTAGGGATAATGATCTAGGATCATCTTCGGCTGGGCGCAGATGGAGACTGTGGCCTATTCCTTTCCGAAAGGTCAAAACATTTGACCATACTAATAGCAATACATCAAATGAGGAGGTGTTTCTTGATTCTGAGTCTGGATCTTTTGCAGACCAAACTCCAACATCCAGTACCCAGGGATCTCCTGGAAAGCAATTTCTAAGAACAAATGTTCCCACTAATGATCAGATAGCATCCTTAAACCTCAAAGATGGTCAAAATTTGGTAACATTCAGTTTCTCTACAAGGGTTCTCGGTACACAACAGGTTGACATTTATTCACTAACTTCTAAACATTCATTTATTGACATTTTTTGTTTAAGAGAGAAGTTTTAATTGCATTACAGGTTGATGCTCATATCTATTTATGGAAGTGGAATGCAAGAATTGTTATTTCAGACGTTGATGGAACTATTACCAAGTAAGGCTGCTAATAATTCTTTTTAGGCTACAAGTATTGTTTTAACTTGACCTGACATAGACTCTACTTCAATATTGTTATTTTTCTTTACAACTTCTGTTTGGATTAAATTAGATGTAGATGAAATCCGTGTTGTCCATAATGCAAACTTTGGTAATTGTTGATGCTAATTAGACTGTTACAAAGTGAAAGGCAACGGAGAAGAGGGGCGCAGGATCTGCTTTGAAGTGTGAAATTTCATATTTGTAGTTGTTCCTCGTCTTGGATTCAGGCTTTCTACAAGCTTATGGTGCATTAAAGGACTTTTAGTCTGAAGCATCTGTCATTAGCTTGTGCACATACTATGTAAAATTATGTTGCTGATCCTTTGACTAAACCTTGTAGAGAATGGACTTCGTTTCTTTACATTTTTAGATTGTCTCCCTGTGATGGTAGTTATAGAAACTGCATCATATGCAAAAAGGGTAGATAGAGAGAGAAAAAAATTATGCTTATTGATGAATCCCTTATCTGGGACAATGACTTTAAGGAGAAGATAAAATCTGAATGGGTAGCTGGTTAGTTACACTTTTTACAAAGCCTCATTAACTGTGGTGACTGTTCAATAATTGGACCTAACTCTATTTCTCCTTTGGTACTGCTTCTTCATAGGAGGCCTTACAGATTGCACAACATTCAAAATATTTTGTTACCCATACCCAACTTGTCTTTGTAATGATAGATTAGGGCTGTGCAAAAAAAAGTTAAATTAAACCTAACCACTCTTGAAAATTTCGGACAATACGCATAGTATTTAAGCCTAACTTGTTCAATTCTTTACTAATGGTTTGGTTATCTGGTTTTAAAAACTGATTATAAATAAAACTAATTCTAAATCAGTTTTGGACCATTTTAAAAATAAGTTTTGGTTTTAAAAACTGTTTTGGAATTAAAACCCAGTTTTGTTCATAAACTGGTTAAATAATTTGAATCTGGTTTGGTCAAAAACCAAACTAGTTTTTAAAAAATATAGTTGTTTGATTTAAAATCCAATCTATATACTCTGTTTTATGTTGAATTTGGTTTTCGTTTTATGTACAAAATCATGTACACCCCAGGGCTATAATGTTCGTTCATGACAAAATGATGTTAAACACGATTGCATTTCCTCTTACGATTAGACAAACATGTCTGAATACAGAGGGAATATAAGTCAGTTACACTATGATTTCAGAACCACAATAAAAAAAGGCTTATATTTTCTTTCCTTTTAGGTCTGATGTTTTGGGGCAGTTCATGCCTTTAGTTGGCAAAGATTGGACGCAATCTGGAGTGGCCAGGCTTTTCTGTGCCATTAAGGTATGTATATTTTTTTTTTATTTGTACAGATCTAACATATGTTCACTTAAATTTTGGTAGGATTGTCATGGCAAAAATTGAAAGAGGTAAATGGAAACAGGTCTTCATAGGATATTTATGTAATAAGATTATTGTACAGTGGAATGTGTAATTAAATTTCAAAATCTTTTTGCTAGTTATTTCGTTTGTGTCTCTTAACATAGATGTGTACGTTATTCCTAAATTTGGCTTGAGTTTGTACAACTGATGAGGGACTCTTATTAGAGACAGAAAACAAAATTCAGTTGCTAGGCCTAGGTAACTTCTATTTACCTCTTGGGTATTCTATTTTAAGGATGAATTGAACTGTTGCCTAGATATTCTCATTGCATCTGCAGTAATTTAAAGTTCACTCTCTTTGGTTATGTTTGTTTTATAGATCTTATGTAAATGTAAATATATATGCGCTCATAAATTTATGGGATTAATAAAAGGAACTAAACCTTCCTCCTTTTAGCCAGGACTTGATATTGCTCCGTAAATGAGGCTGAGGCCTGGTCAAGCATTTTTTGTTCAATCAACAAACGTAGTCCATAGGAAGGTGGTGACTAGTGTGACAGTCTACTTTCATTACCTGTTGTAAATAGCGCTTTATATTGGGTTAAAAGTATCTTTAGGGTCTCCATATTGATTAAGATAAAATATCTTTAGAATCTTTCTATTTTTTTTCTGCATATTTTGTTTCTTTATTTTAAATAGATTAATTTTTACAAATAGAGAAACTGAGAATGTAATTGGTGCTAGTGTTATCAACACATTTTTTTTCCTGTGTACTTTAAAGTTTACCATACATCGTTTACTTTCTTTTACTGTTTCACTTTGCATTTTATATATATTTTTACTAATAACTTATGATTACATAGCTACAAATGTTTAGTTTATCTAAATTTTGTATCAAGGATCATTAACATAATACCACATGATTCTGTGATTGGATTTTTTAGTTTTATTTCTACGAAAATTATTAAACTGGGTAAGTGTCCTGGACTTACTCTTGGATTAACCCTTCCTTTATTATTAGTATTATTATAATTATGATTATGCAATTTAGGACTAGGATTCCTTACGTTATAGGAGAAGTAAATAAAATAAATTGAATAAAACTTATACAATTTAAAATCAACTTATCCATCTCAATTTTTGAACAACTCTTTCATCTAACTCCTCTAAAAGTAGAGGTGTGTAAGTTAATTTTCATTTATGGGAAAAGTTTGTTTCATTTTACTTTTGTACTTTTTTATTCTACGAGTGCTTTTTGATATGTTTATCCTAATTGCCCCAGATTTCTGCTTGCCTTTGTTTCCATTGGAATGAAAATGTAAACAAATTTAATGGTTATCAACATAACTTTGCGATCTGTCTAATGTAAAATGCAGTCTAGCAAGCATGGTGTTATGGTGAAGCCTATTGTCTTGTCAATTTATATATCTAGGAGATTAATTTCTAAATACTTTATCTGTATTTTATGTTAGGAAAATGGATACCAGCTACTTTTTCTGAGTGCCCGTGCCATTGTCCAGGCATATCTAACTAGAAATTTCTTGTTCAACCTGAAACAGGTATTTAAAGTTTTCCTGTGCTTTTTAAGTATTTGTATCAACATATGATTTGTTTTTTCAACGTTAAGATTATGTTGCATTAACTAATTAGTTTTTAGTTTTTGTGGAGGAGTATCAGTCTTGGTTTAATATCCACTTGACATTACTTAGCTGCATATTTGGCTACTCGATTAAGATACCATTTCAAGGTTGCCACAGAAAAAAGTGGCATTAAGGTACCATGGGATTTAAAAATGATGTGGCGGGAGGTGCTAAAAAATGTATTTTTGAAGGAATTTGCATTAGAAAAAGAAGATAGCAGTAAAATCTTATCTGTGGTAAAGCAGAATGTTTACACTTCTTGTGATTATCGCTCTTTCACCCTGTCGAACACAAAATATTAAATAACATGGATCATGTATTGTTAGGACTTGGAAAGTATATGAAAGGAGAGAGAGAGTAGAAAATAAGGAAGAGTACCTTACTGCTGAGTAGTAAAATGGGGCGGGAAAAGTGTCTATATAAGAGACCTATTTTGTAGTTTCAGTTAGGGAGTTACTACTTGCATTGTATAGACCGGTTTTGAACCTGGTGAGGGAGGTTAAGCTCCCGGATTCTAGATTGTATTCTTGGTTCTTTTGCTGTGAATATCATACGTTTCTTTACTCATTCTTCTGTGTGATTCTTGGGTGTGATTCTTGGAGTGTGATTAGAGAGTGAGCGTGTTAGGCTTCTAACCTAGATTCCTAACAAAGTGGTCCGATTCTGGATTCTAGATTGTATTCTTGGTTCTTTTGCTGTGAATATCATACGTTTCTTTAGTCATTCTTCTGTGTGATTCTTGGGTGTGATTCTTGGAGTGTGATTAGAGAGTGAGCGTGTTAGGCTTCTAACCCAGATTCCTAACAAAGTGGTCCGACCTGCCGGATCCAAATCGGAGGGAGAACAAGATGGACGGGAAGTTACATGCTCTGGAGAACTGAATTGAAGGAAGAATGAACGTGGTGGAGGGACGATTGGAACATATTGAGATGGCTGTGGACGACTTCAAGGCGGAATCAGCAGCGAATCGTCAAGATTCTATAGCGATGCGCAAAGATATCCAAGAACTGATGAGGATCATGGGTGCGCGAACCAAACAGATAGAGGAGAACTCCGACGGGAGCCGGGGGTCAGTCAATGGCATTCGGAGGGATCATCGGGACAACGTGGAGGGAGAGAGAGACGGAGAGCGCTGCGAAAGTCACGGCGGGTGGTGAAAATGGGTAGAATTGCCCCTTTTCGAGGGTTTTGATCCACTAAATTGGATCAATCGCGCGGAAAAAATTTTCGAAGTGCAAGGCGTCTCGGAGGAAGAGAAAGTGCGATTAGCATACATTAGTATGAAAGGGAGTGCAGGATACTAGATCCGGGCTTGGAGAACGAAGGCCAGGAACCAATCTTGGGAAGGGTTGAAGGATGCTCTGGTAATGAGGTTTGGGGTTCGAAACAGAGGGTCGGTCTTTGAGCGATTAGCAGCGACTAAACAAATGGGGACAGTGGATGAGTTCGTCCAAGAATTCGAGGTTCTGGCGAGGCAGATGAAGGGGTTGCCGGAGGAACAATTACTAGGGTATTTCCTCGCCGGCTTGCAGGAGGAAATATGAAATCAAGTTTGAATACAAGATCCCCAAGCACTGATGGCCGCCATGCGAATCGCCAGGGACGTGGAGGAAGCTCGCAAGGGAAATAAGGATGGGGGCTGGAACGGAAATAAAAATCCATCAGCTTGGGGGCGGAGTGTAGGCGGAGGAGGTGCGGTGGCGAGAGTCGAACCAAATCGAAGCAGTGTGGGTCCCTTTCCTTTGCCACTCAAGTGTACGACATCTGCCGTGCTTAGGCCCCTTCTTCCCTTCCCTTAATGAAAGAGTCCCCTTAGTCAACTCAAATATGCTGCCTTAGTAGTCTCAATCAAATAGGGCATGCAGGCCTGCCTCTTTTGTAGGTAATTCACTACCGAAGCGAAGAAAAGGCTGGATCAATAAAATAAAAGGGGGTACTACGAGCCCTCTGCCCCACGCATCTAACCAGCTCGCGTGGTTCACCGGTTCCACCGACTAGACTCTTAGAGTGATTCAGTTGATACAGAGGTGTGCTTGAAGTGGGGGGTGTGCTGGGCTGGGCCCTTCCCCATAAGGCCCCACCGTTGGGGCATAAGCGCCCTCTTGCTACCCATATGCGAGGCGCCGTCTTAGCCTTCCCTGACCAGGATCGCTCCCACACCTGTAGCGTTCGTGATCGGCCTACTCAACTGTGTATCGATCGAAAGGCAGGGCGGCACAGCCGCCCCCAAGGGAGTGGTTACGTCCAGTATGTCCCCCCCTTCTTCCCGACATGCTATGGTGCCCCTCGGGTCAGTCAAGAGGGAAGGACCCCAGGGCAGGACGCCGGATAGGACCGGGATGACCGGGGGTAGGGACAACAAGGGGAGGGGCGTCAGAAACTTACCCTACCCGGAGTTCTTGAAGAGACGAAGCTTGCGAGTGGTGATATTGGGCGAGGATGAAGAGGAGGATATGGAAGAGACTGACGCGGACATGGACCAGAGGCAGATGGAACTTTCCTCGTTCTCTGCAGGAGGATTAACACAGCCCAGGAAGATGAAGTTGCAAGGAGAGATAAAGGGGAGAATCGTGCTCGTATTGATCGACAGTGGCGCAAGCCAAAAGTTCATATCGCAAGGGGTGGTCGAGGAGCTGGGTTTGGAGGTAGAGGCAACCAGGCCGTATCATGTAAGCCTGGGGGATGGACAGAAGTGGAGGACCCAGGGGCTATGCAAGGGGGTAATACTGAAAATGGGGAAGGTTGAGGTTGAAGAACAGTTTTATCTTTTCGAACTAGGCGGAGTAGAGGCGATATTAGGGGTGGAATGGCTAACGAAATTGGGGGAAGTAACGACCAACTGGGGGAACCTCACCATGGCCTTCAGGCAGGGAGAAAAAGAGGTGGTGATCCAAGGGGATCCAACATTGGCTAAAGAGGTGACCATAATGCTGGAAGCTAATAGAAGGCAGGAAGAATGGAAGTCCTTGGAGGAGGAATTGCCACCACCCAAGCCGCCAGACCTAAATTGGAAGGCAGTAGCCAGTGGGGTTCCTTTATATGATAACATGAGAATGAAGAGGAGCCATGAGATCAAGCTTCCCGGTTTCAACCTTGAGGACAAGGTTGTTCCGCAGCGGGGAGTAATGTTAGGACTTGGAAAGTATATGAAAGGAGAGAGAGAGTAGAAAAATAAGGAAGAGTACCTTACTGCTGAGTAGTAAAATGGGGCGGGAAAAGTGTCTATATAAGAGACCTATTTTGTAGTTTCAGTTAAGGAGTTACTACTTGCATTGTATAGACCGGTTTTGAACCTGGTGAGGGAGGTTAAGCTCCCGGATTTTGGATTTTATTATTGGTTCTTTTGCTGTGAATATCATACGTTTCTTTATTCATTCTTGTGTGTGATTCTTGGAGTGTGATTAGAGAGTGAGCGTGTTAGGCTTCTAACCCAGATTCCTAACATGTATCTGGTCTGAACCAGAAAGATGCATCTCTGACCTGTCTCATATCAAGAGGGCTGATCCCTTTTTTGGCAATTATGTTATCATTTTCTTACACCTCTTCATGTCTCTGTATGTTAGGGAGACGAAAGAATCAGTAAATATTTCCATATTATACTCCCTTTTTATTATTATATTTGTTTGTTTTTGTCCTGAAATTTCTTGACGAAGACATGGTCACTGTAATAATAATTAAGCTGCATAAACATTGCGTGTGTGCAGGATGGAAAAACATTACCAAATGGACCTGTTGTTATCTCACCTGATGGATTATTTCCCTCACTTTACCGAGAAGGTGGGGACATTTCTAACCAGAGATTAGCTGTGATGGATGCTCTAATTTTGTTTATGCAGTTTGGTTGTTAGCTATGTAATTAATATTTCATTTTCGACAACTTGTGCTTTTTGTTTGATAATTCTATCTTTACGAACTCTGAATTTCATGTAATTTTAGTGTTTTTTTGGAAACTGTTAGGTTTTCTGTAATCACAGAAAGTAAAGGGCGTTATTCGTCCCTGAGTTTACTGGATAGAAGAAAAACTCGTACACAAAGGAGTCTACTCCTTTCACACTGAAAATTGTCCAGTTTGTTACTAAGAAAAATCCTCCTTTCCTTTCTAACAGAGGCCTAATTTAAGGAAGGAGATTGATAGGTTCAAGGGGAAGGTTTATACTAGAAGGAATAAAAACTGACAGACAATTATAACTCTCTGAGGGGTAGTTTTGTTGTCTCAGATAAAAGTCTGCATTGGCAGTTTTTTAGCAGTTTTTTATTTTGTTTTTGGAAGTTTTGTAAATCTAGGGAAGTGGAGAGTCTGGTTCTCTCGAATAACCAGAAGTTGTATGTTTGTTTCAGTTTCTCCGTTTGGAGAAAACTTAGTGTATTGTTGGAATAAAAATATACAGTCTTAAGGTTGTTTTGTATAGGTCTGTAATACCTATCATTTGGTATCAGAGCCTCATTCATGGTGAAGTGGGGGCATATTGAAGGTTATGGTCAACACAAGAATGAAGGCAAGATGGGATGAGTTGAAGAAGATCGTCCACGAACAAGAATACGAGAATAATAGTCGTTTTCCTCCAAATGGAGAAACTGAAACAAACATATAACTTCTGGTTATTCGAGACAACCAGACTCTCCACTTCTCTAGATTGACAGAACTTCCAAAAACAAGATAAAAAACTGCTAAAAAATTATCCATGCAGACTTTATAAAAGTATGAGACAACAAAACTACCCCTCAGACATTTATAATTGTCTGTCAATTTTTATTCCTTCTAGTATAAACCTTCCCCTTGAACCTATCAATGCTTGCAACTAAACGAACTAACTATTACAGAAAACCTAACTGATAGGTCAAAGAATAAAATAGGTTTAATTCCTACTTTTACTTCTCTTCCTATAATACACTTTTAAAGTCCTATTTGTATCTTGTTGTCTATCAGAAGCACCCAAAATTAACTCATCTTGCTGACATACATTTTTATATAAAATCTTTATTGAGATAATCTGTACACATTCCAATTATATTCAGCTTTTCAAAATCAAGTTTACTCAATTTTACCACAAACAAGCTCATAGTTCTTTTGCCACCCAAAAAAGGGAGCATACTATCTGTTATAATTGCAAAAATAGGACATAGGATCTGGAGCATGAAATTCTGAAATTGAACTTTTTTCTGAGTTGTTTTAAGATTCATGAACTCGGATAAACTGAAGTGACTGCATATACCTTGAGCTCTGACTTATCTATTGATGAATGACATAATTCTTAAACATACCCAATCTCCTTTGCTTTAGCATTTGTGAGAACTATTGACAACCTGCTATTCATTATATGTTTATTATGACTTGTCCCTTTTATCCTTGGAGGTGGATTTTTGTGTCTGACGTTATGTTGCATGTTTACTGATGGAAGTGATACGAAGGGCACCGCATGAATTCAAGATTGCTTGTTTAGAGGTAAATGCCAGAACACGAAACCATGTCACTATGATGTTTAACGTGAAATGTTATTGGAAGACATGTTCTTATGAACAATGTAATATATATGATCTAAAACTATTGTTTCACAGGATATCAAAAAGCTTTTCCCTTCTGACTATAACCCATTCTACGCCGGATTTGGAAATAGAGATACAGATGAGCTGAGTTACAGAAAGATTGGCATCCCGAAGGGCAAAATATTTATTATTAACCCCAAGGTGTGTATGCTGGACTCATATTTTGTAACGATCATATTGACTTTAGTTCTTGTTAACCAACTAAAATGCCTATGAAAATAACAGGGTGAGGTAGCTATTAGTCACCGAATTGGTGCAAAGTCATATACATCATTACACACCCTTGTGAATGACATGTTTCCACCAACTTCTTTGGTCGAGCAGGTAACAAATCAGCTCCTACTCCCGTTAGTTGAATAGAATCTAAACTTTACTACTAATAAAATTAACTTTTGACTTCTGAAAAACCACAGGAGGACTACAACTCATGGAACTATTGGAAAACCCCATTGCCAGATTTAGATTAGTTCATTGCCTAAGATATTCAGTTCCTTTTGATAAGGATCCATTGGAATGGAAGTTGAAACATCCTAGATGTCAAGCGAAAACCAGAAATTCCTCCTACGCAAGACCATAATTGATCGGCGAATATCCTTCTATACTTGTTTCATGTCCTTGCTGTTCATTTTGATCTGCATTAAATCCTGATTCATTATAATCCTCCAATCAACAGGAATTGTACAACATTTGGTTCAGTTGTTATGCTGTACTACACCTAGTTTACTTTTCAATTTTCATTGGGGGTCATCAGGGAATAATGTCATAGATGCTTACCAAAGAAGCTTCTCTAGCTCAAATTGTGGGTTGGGTGGATGAGGTGTATAAACACTAAGTATTTCATGCCATGATATGGAGCTTTAAGTCTCAATTCTTAGCCTGATATTAATGTTTATCTTTAGCTAAGTGCTGAGTTTGGATTTTCATGCCATGATATGAAGCTTCAAGCCTTAACCTGGTATTGATGTTTATCATGATTCACTCTATCATGCATAAAAACAAAAAATGTTTAAATCTTATATATGAAGAAATTTTACTTTCGCGGTATCAATTTTCGTAATAATCATTTTGCGTTGTACATTTGCACAATATTTCAATATCTAAGTGATATTGTCCAAACAATAATACTGATAAATATAGTAATATTAACAAAAGGTTTTTCTTGTTTTCTTCAAATCGTAGTTTTGTTCTAATCTTTAAGTAGAGACGATTAGACTTTTTTTAAAAAAATAAATTATTTGTAATCCAATATTTGAAGTTGAAATTTTAAATTTCAATTCTCTATAGGAGTTTTGATATTGTTTCAATGTTGTGCTTTTAAAATATAATGATATATTGATTTTAATATTATAAAATATATTAAATTATTTTTTAATATACCAAGATCAATATATTTTAGAAACATAGCAAATGGACAATACCAATCATATACAAGAAATATATGAGTTAGTGTGTCAAAAATATGGATAAAATAAAACTTCCATAGTATCAGGTGTATTATTGGCGTTATTTATGAATATTTATAGGTATATTTTGATGATACGTAATATATTTGATTAGGTATAGATTATTAAAGTACCACTTCAAATTTAATACGAAAATCACATGTAGAGTATGTGTGATACTGAAACTAGGTTTCACACAAAAAAATATTCATTACGTATTAAAATGATAATATATATGCTCAACCAACAATCATGTGAAAAAATTAATAAAAATTCTCATCGTACAATTGATTTATTACCACCATGTATATTAATGTTGAGCATGAAACATTACAAAAACCCTGATTTAATATTATTTGTGATATAGTGATTTGTTAATTACTTTTTATTATATTTATCATTTATCTTTTAAAATAATAAAATTTAATATAACAAATAAAAAATATTATTTATATAAATCTTAAGATAATTATTTTAAACCTGATTAATTCATCATTTTAATATTTTATTGAGTTTTATTTTGTATAATTGGAATTATGGTTTATTTTTTTTTGCTAGTTGTAAAAATTTATTGAATTTAAATTTTCGTAATGATATTATGTTTTAAAAATTTTAAATTTTTTATTCGCATTGTGCATCCCAGGGATCTTATATTTTCATCTTTAATTTAAATTTTTTTTATGATATTTGCAGGTGGATATTTAATCTTGGAGGTAGACTTCAATAAAAGGTTAGCCTCTTCGATTCAATTTTATAGAATTTCTATTTTAGATTTGTGTTCGTGGTTGTGCATAAGATCTTTTAGAATTTGGGTCGAATTCTTTTTAAACAGGGGACAGTGATAAATTTTTTTTAAGTGATATAAGTTTGAAGATAAATTTTTAATGAGAATATGATAGATGACTATCTCGTAAAACATATATGAAAAAACCTCAAAAAGAATATTTGTAATTTAAAAATCAATGAGAAAATCATAAAAAATAGGTCTTTTTAAATAATGTTTTATAAAAAAAAGGTTTAAACTCTCATATTGTTTTCGTATTTGTAGGAGAATTTCAAGTGGGTCCTTGTTTTTTGAACTGTTAAAATTTGGTCCATATACTTGTAAAATTGAGTCAATTTTACTCTCTCCATTAAGTTTTGACAGACGACGTTAAACGGTGATGACGTGATGCACACTTAAGATAATGATGATGAAGCAGTGTTATATTAAGTGGAATTTTTTTAAGATGAACCGTTTATGTGATGACACAAAATTTAATTGGAAATGTGTTACGGATTCAAAGTCTTCATCATCCTAAACCGTCTTCATCTTTCCTTCACGTACTGTCGCAACGACGTCTCTATAAGGTCGTCGACGGTGGATTTCGACGTCATCAGCACCTGCACGGCGAGAGGAAAAGAGGTTTTCTACCTTAGATAATGTATTATGACAAAAACATAATGATGATGAACCAATCTGCAGATTTTACAGAGATGGCAAGAGAAACACTAGAAACAAGAAGAACAGAAGACCCAGATTGGCCAATGTTTCAAGCACAGTCAAGCTTTTCTTGGGGAAAATCGTGTTCAGGAATTTCTCATTCCTCGCAATCGTTGATGGCCCAAGTAGTATCCCTCCCTACATTTGTTTTCCAAAACAAGATGCATCCAACCCTACGTTAACTTTTTCATGAATCAGAGCAAAAACAATTCAAATGGCCATGATTATAATTGGTTTGGCGATTTTAACAGAATAACTCAAATAAAAATCAAACCTTTTAACTGAGCAAGCAAAGAAAATCAAATCGCTCTTGCCATAGCTCCCTTGCTTGCCCTTTCCCTCCTCTCCACCCGCGTCCTTCCCCACCGCCACCTCCACCCCGCCGCCTACACCCTCTACATCGACCTCCCCCTCAACCGCCACGCCTTTTCCCTCTTCTCCAACATCCACTTTCCCAACTACCCCAAGGTCATAGGTACCCTTTGACAGAGTCCTCGCCGCCTCACTGCCTCCTCGCCTCCTCGCCTCGACCTCGTCGCCTCAAAGGCAACATCCTCCCTCCATCACCATGCTCGACTCCCTCCAACTTCTCAACCTCTCCTCCAACGTCCTCGCTGGCGAAATCCCTTCCTCCATCAGAGACCTAATTTTCCTCACAAACCTCTCCCTCACTTCCAACTCCTTCTTCCAGCTTCATCCCCTATTCCCTTTCGGCCCTCCCCAACCTACTTCACATGGATCTGAGCTCCAACCAACTCACCGAACCATTCCTAAGTTCATTTCCCTATGTATAAACTATTTCATCTTTGATTTGATGATTATGCTCAATTTTTCAAGTTTGTATAGGGAGGTTTTGTTGAAATGCTCGAAAGGAAAGATGAAGAGGGATAGGATGATGAAGACTCTTAATTCCTAACATTTCCTATTAAATTGTTCATCTAAAAAAAATTCCACGTAATATAACACTGCTACATCAATATCTTAAGTGTGCACCACGTCACCACCGTTTAATGTTGTTTGTCAAAATTTAACGGAAAGAGCAAAATTGACTCAATTTTACAAGTATATGAACCAAATTTTGACAATTCAAAAAAGAAGATCCACTTGAGATTCCCCTACAAATACAAGGACCATCTGATGATTTAAATCATTTTTTTTAAATATAAAAATCAAAAATATAATTAAAGAATAATTTAAGAAATTAAATATTATAGGTAATCGCAACCAAAATTTCATTCACTTTATTACGAATCCATATCGATGATGACTCTCATTTTCCGACCAAATGAAATAATTTTCAAACAAAAATATTTTTAAAAATTAAAATTAATATATTTTCTTTCATTTTAAAATCAATCATGAATATTTATCTTAATAATAACGATTACACCACTATCGCGGCACCCATTTCACTTATGCAATTAACATGGTTATGAATAATTTGATGGAAGATGTCACATTAAAATAAAATAAAAAAGAAGCTTAATTGAACATTTTAAAAACATCGAGAAGAAATTGAAATCAATCTTACAATAGAAGAATACATTAGTACATGAAACTTTGTTTTCTAACTAATTAATATGTACAATATAAATTCAAATTGTTAAAATACTACTTAATTTCGATTTTTTGTAACAATACAATTTGTCATTTTTACTTATGTCATTACTAAATCATATTAGTGTGAATTATTTTTTGAATTCTATTTGAGCACATCCATAGAAAAAAATCACTTCCTTTTACATGTTACAATTAGTATTACTTTATTTTTTTTTAAAATTACTGTTATAGAATAAATAAACTCGAAGGCAGAGAAATGAGAAAAACAACAAAAATGGATTTAGGAAAAACAGTACTTCTTCCGAAATTCATGCCACCGAAACAAAAGCTGACTTCTTCTTTCTTTCATCTCTTCCCTCTTCTCTCCTCATCATCGGATCATTTTCACACGTGCCACGATAACTATCATCCTCAACTTCCATTTTCTTTTCTTCATCATAAAACAACAAGAACTCACAGAAAGCATTTTCTTTTCCCTTTTCATTTTCCTTAATCACAGGTACCTACGCACCAATACATTACAAGCATATACCTATTCATATATATCGTTAAGAAAAGTAAAGAAGAATAAAAAGTTGGCAAAGTCTGAAGAAGAATGTCATGGGTAAGATCGGCGGTAAACAAGGCGGTGGAAGGTGGCCCAACCAATATCCGACGTGCCGTTCGCACCTACACCGACTCCGTCGTGCTCCATGCAAGCAACGCCGTCGCCGGCGGCGCCAGAATTATTCAGGACCGCATTGTAAGTACCCCTTTTCCTGAAACTTTCAAACTTCCTTTGCCCTTTTGGTTTTTAATTCTTGGTTCGACAGAAAGTTTTCACCTTGCTATGGTACCTTACAGTGTAAGAAATCTCAGGGCTGGGCCTTAAAAGGGTCGTTTTTGTTGTTTTTGGGGTCTTTATCTCCTGAATAAATATTCCATGCACAGCCATCTCAATGACAAATGGTATTAACTCGTACAATAATATTATCATAAGAGTCAAAATTAAATTAAGCATGATTTTTGTTGACTGAAGTTTTCGCTCATAGTGCATGCCTGTTAAGCTCTTTCCCAGGCAAAATTTAGATAAATCCCCTGAAGTGTTATTTGTTTGGTGTTTTTCTGTCGAAATTGAAGTACAATGGATTATGCAAATGATATAAACAAAACATCAATTAGTAAAAACATCACCAAAAGTAGTGCATTTAAGGTTTCTCCATTTTCTCAAATGTGTGTCTAAAATATGAATCGTTTTAATGAAAAGGTGACTCGGAACATGCAAAGCTTCAGGCACACAGTAAAACGGTTAGAAGAAGTTTCTATTTCATGTAGAGGGATAGAGAGAGTTCAGTTGCTACGAAGGTGGCTGGTTGCCCTAAAAGAAGTTGAGAGACTTACTGCTAACTCCATTGACACGGATGAAAAAGATACAGACAATCAATTTCTTCATGATGAATTCAAGGATTCACCTACACAGCAACCTACTTTGGTTTGTGAAACCCTTACTGTTTCTATTGTTTCTGTTTATTATTTACCTTTCGGTAATTCATGCTCATAGTATATAACTATGGACAGATTTACTATGTAGACCCTGATGATGTGCATGAATTGAAAAATTTCCGGGATGTCTTCCTTTCCAGTCTTGCTCTTGAGGGCATAACATTGTCAATGGTGAGTTGAAGCAATGCAATCTATAACTACTACAGTACAAGTTTTTGGATTAGTATTAATCTATTAGATGATTACGGCATTTTTCAATTTTCTCTAGAGGATTTCCATGTTCCATGGGCTTGGTTTGAGAGTGTATACTTGTATGAATTTGCACTCAAATTAAGAGCTTTCTTGTACGTTATAAACAAATTGCAATAAACTGAGTATAGGATTTGTATGAATAAGAAACGACGTTGTGTATTTCCATAATCAGAAAACACCAAGCAGCAGAACGTAACAGAGAAGAGAGAGAAGCAGAATCGTCACATCCACCCCTCCTCCATAAAAGCCAAAACTTATATAATTAGTTGTTGTCACACAAATTTCATCAAATGCGAATTCATTATTCTTGCACTCATGCTCCTTCCGATTCCTGCATCATTAAGATCACTTGCCATGTGTTCCAACCCACTAACCGTAGCCTTCTCAACATGTTTTGCTTCCTAAATACCCATGTTGCTTCTTCCTATATTACATTCTGCTTCCCAGATGAAAATAAAAATGTATATTACATAGTTTTAATTTAATGCTATTGAGCGGGAGATTCCTAACATATCATAGTCTTCAACCTGCTATTTGTTTTTATTGTGAAAAGTAAAATTTATTGTGTTCGGATTTGTGATACAATTTTGTATAAACGATCTATTTTTATTGATATTATATTAGAGGTTGAGCTTTGTATTTGCTGATTTATGGAACTTAACCGCAGGTTAACTCTTTTGTGTGACTCAGATTATTGATGCACCGAATGAGGAAGAAGTTTCCCTAATGTCAGAGATATATGGGTAATTTTGACTTACTGTCTCTACAATTCCTTTTCTAAATTGATATATCTGAGATTAAATATTGGTTGAACATGGTTGTTTGTTGGCATAATAGAAATAGTCTGCTTAAAAAACTACTTCTGTTTTGGAATGGTTATACTTGTACAGACTTTGTATTAAAGGAGGAAAGGAAGAACATACTGCCTTGTTATCCAGTGTACAGGATTTGGCTAAAGCATTTTCTAGATATGAAGATGAAGTTCTGGTAATGATTTTAGAATTGGTTTTTTTCTCATAAATTTATTTGTTTATTGTTGATATAGATGATTGAAGATCCATATAAACTAAAAATATGGCCAAATTATAATATATAAGTAGGTATAAACTTAACTTTATAAGTAGGTTTTGTGACATTTAATTAGGTTTAGAATCCACTTTCTAATATAGTATAAGAGTCTATTTGTTAGACTTATCATACCCTTTGTTATCAGGTCTCCATTGAACCATCCATAAATATGTAGTCCCATGTTTGAGACGCCCAATCCTTGGTTTCAGGAGATATGTAGGAGTTCTCCTGTTGGTTGGAGATATAAGAAAATTACATTATATAAATATGTGCAAACCTCACCTTAACGCTTGCGTGGTAAAATTAGACTTGAAAAGTCTAGTTTATAAGATATACCTACAAATTTAATATTGTGACTTTTTATGGATGATCACATTATTATTGATACTTCATATCAAATGTGACTTAGTAAGCTTTTATTGGTTTTGTCTTGAACATTATATCTATTAATTGGTTTAAGGCTCAAATTATTGAGATATATTGAAATTATGGAGTTTTAGGTATATGGAGGTAGAGTGAGAAGAAATGAAACACTAATCGATATTAGTGGAGATGTATTACAATTTATTGATGTGTTGCTGTGTTCATAAAGCCTAAAGACTACCCCTTATTTATGCTAATTAAATCCTAGCTAATTAGTGAAATCAACCATGATAAGATAAGGAAATATGGTAACTAATCTTAAGATATAATGAAGAAATAGGGAAAGCAACCTGAGAGGATTATCTAAAATATGACACTTTCATATATTCTAGCAAGATGCTTTGATTTATTCCTTGCCACTTCATATTTGTAATTCGCTGTCACATGGCAACTATATTCTCAAACACCAGACTTTTGGTAAAATATTGCACTTTCTTTCCTTTCTTAGATTCATATCTTTATTTTCTAAAAAACATATGATGTGACCTAACTATGTCTCTTCCTCATAAGAATAACGGCAAAGATCTCGTTAATTTTTTTTTCTTGAAGTTTTCTTTTGACTTATCTTGATTTATTGCGTGAAATCTGAGCTCTAACCACAACCATTGACTTTTTTAAAAGTATTGAACTTAAACACATTTTAGAAGAATTATATTGGATTTATTTGCCTTACTTTGGTACCATATACCTTTCACTATCTGCTTTATATTTTAACAGACCAAACGAGAAGAGTTGCTTCAATATGTACAAACTGCAATTTCAGGGCTGAAAGTAAATGCTGATCTTATGAGGTTGTTGCTAAGCATATATATCTTTTGTGGTGCTTTTTCGAATTTGAGGTTTTGTTTCATGTATTAGGGATGTATGTATGATTAAAGGTATGATTTGGAAAGATGAAACATATAGAAGATTATTTGTCACTTTGATTAAGAGAAAGACACCTACAAGAAATACCTAATAGCTTTGTAACTATTTACTTTATAAGCTCAAGTAACCTATTGAATCATATACAAAGTTTCTTAAGAGATCTTGAGGTGCGGGCATTTTTAACAAAATTGTCTCATATAAAATATATATACTCCAATTTGAGGGAGAGTATTAGATATATATAATTTGACCATGTTGGAGACATGGTTTGGAGAAACAAGAAGCAAAATGTGGTGGGCCAAATCTAGTGCAGGAGTAGAGTTTAGTGCGATTTTGCATCTTGTAAGCTTATTTAGCTTAAATAGTTTCTTAAAGAATTGAGATTTGGGAAAGTTACACAAATTTCTCTCATTTGCTATAACCAAGCTGCTCTTTATATAGGTTCAAATTCAAGTTTTCACAAGATGACCAAATATATTGAGATAGATTCCCCTTCATTTGAGAAAATATTTATTTGGAGACATTATCACTCAGTTTGTTAATTCCAATGACCAATTAGTATATATCTTTACTAAACAATTGTGGAACCCTAGGATTTATTATGTATATAACTAGCTTGGTGCATATTATATCCTTTGGCTTGAAGGAGAGTGTAGATACTCTTTATATATAGGCTCCCATCCTATATGTATATATGTTCCCATATGTGCCAATTGAAATACAAAAGGATTATATCACATAATTGTATACCATTTCACTTTTCAATATGTATATTCATATGGGTACACAAGACACAGAATTCATATATTCCTTCTTGGTATCTCTTTTCTTAGCAGGGTTGAGAGTGTAGCATCATTCGGGACCTATTTTGTCTCTAATCCTTTGACATGTATTATGCAAACTTTGGTGATGTATGTGTCATTTCATACCGATACTTACAACCATTGATAACCTTTGCATGTAGGATCATCAAAAGCATTTTCTTATAAATATTTGTTCATTTCATGTTTGATGAATGGGAGCATCACTTGTTATTTTAATACGCTAACAATATTTTTAACTGTGATGTATACACTTGTCAATGTCTCTGAGATACACTGTTTAAGTAAGACATTTAAGATTTCCTTTATTTGCATAACTGTTTGCCTTTATGTGCTTATCAGCCATAAAAATTAACCAATGCTCCTTGAATATATTTTGTTATCTATTATCAAATCAAGCATTTAAAGGAATTAATTAAAAATCTAGAATATATTATTGGATTCTGAAACTTCCAACCAACAATGCTGCATGTTTACAAGAGATTTTACCCAGCTCCATTGATGCTGCGTATTCTTCCTCATCTATAATGTTTCACACCATTTTTATGGCTTGAGTACTATTAGTCTTTTCTCCTATTGTATGTGATACATTTTCTTTTCTCAGAATAGAAGTTGAAGCGTTTAAGTTAAAGGAAAACATTGAGAATATGAAGGCAAGGAACGAAAATGGAAATTTTGTAAATTCACCTAAAGAGACAACTGCGAAAGAAATAGAGGCGAGCTCTTATTTCTTGAACTATGAATGAGCTTCATATATGGTTTATGAGGATATTTTGGGAAACTTTTAAAAGACTCAAGATTGTGCATTTATTTGTATATTTATACATTAGTGACAATTAAACGTTTTGTTTAATTTCAGGCGGTTGATAAAGATATGGTGCAAGTTGTTCAAATGTGTTCTAAGTTGGAGGAACTCTTACTGAAAAAGAAATACTTTAGCTCTGGTGATTCTCCACAACTTCATGCTGAAAAGGTCTTGCACAGTGATTTTTTGTTGTCTTTCTTTAGTTAATTTCTCTTACTCCAGGATTATAATATTGTTTCTCCAAGCTTCACTGAAAAGAACATATAAAACATTTAAATTGTTATTGTATTGTGCAAAAAATTTCATTCTATTCATTATACAAGGGCCTTTGAAATCCAACAGTGGTTGTGTTAGGTTTCTTGGTGTCAGGAAACCTAGATTCTCTATTAGATTAAGAAACGGACACAAAACCCACATGAAAACAAAGCAAGAACGTGTTTTATTAAATTGGAAACACCGAAAATGTTCAACAACATCCAAGGGAAGGAATTCCCTTTACACAGGAACAAACCTATTCAAAGAAAAACTCAAAACGAGTCCCCGATCTATACCCAACCCTCAAATTACCCTTGGAAAAAAAAACTGGATCCTTGTAACTCATTAATAGCTCCTCTATGACTGGTATGTGAAATTTGTTCGGAATAATAGTCTTTTTAAAGACCCTATAATCAATATAGAATCTCCAACTGCCATCTCTCTTCTTTACTAAGATCACTGAACTAGAATAAGGACTATTACTTGGCCTGATTATTCCTGTCCCCAACATTTCTGCCACCTGTTTCTCAATTTCAGTCTTCAATAGATGAGGATACCTATAGGGCCTCACGTTTATTGGGTCCACGCCAACTTTGATAGGAATTCGGTGACTCAAATGTTTGTTCGGTGGAAGCCCTTTTTGTTCATTGAAAATTCCCTCAAAATCTCCAAAAATCTCTTCCAACTCTACATTTGTTTCAATGTTACCTGCTCCTCACTATGTTTCCTTCCCTCCAATTCAACACTCCCTAGACTTCATACCAACGTCACCAATTCAATCTATGTCTCTTTCAATAAGGCCTCAGGTGTAACGACCCTTTTTGTCAGTGAGGGACCCCCTTTTATCCTCACCACCCTCTCCTATTGGTTGAAACTCTATTCAAATTTCTCCAATTAATCCTGACTTCTCCTAGTGAAGCCAACCAAGCTAATCCTAGAACGAGGTCCACCCCTCCTAGTTCAAACAGATAAAACCTTTCTCTTACCTTCAATCCCTCCAGCTGTAAGGATATATCCTACAACACCTACTAGTGGTCTTTTGGTGCCCATCTCCCAAGCAAACCTTGTAAGGAAGAGTTTCGTCTATTGTCAAACCCAACTAAGCCACAAACTTGTTTGAAATAAAATTGTGGTTGGCACCACTATCAATCAAAATCAACACCTTCCTCTCGTTCAACCACCCATGTAACTTCATGGTGGTGGTTTGGGTCAATCCTCTTGTAGAAAATAATGATAATTCCATCCGAATTTGTTCCTTCTCCTCCTCTTCCTCATGTTCACATTCCTCCTCATCATCACCCATGATTAACACCTTGATATTCTTGTCTGGGCATTTATGACTTGGGCTGTATGGTCCTCTACAATGAAAACACCTTCCCTCTTCCCTTCTTACGATGTATTCTAGATATGGTAAATTCCTCACCCCCTTGGTTCCGTTCTCCCTCGAAGTAGTACTTCCAACCTTAGATCCCACTGATATACCACCCCTTTTCTCCCGGGTTTGCTCCTAGTTCCTTTCAATGTTTCCACTTTGGAAACAACCCCTCCTCTGCCTTGATAACGACCTGAATAGAAACCACTTCTGCTCGTCGTTCTCTCCCTAGACTTAGCATCCCTTGAAACTTCTTCCACATCCCTGACTATCTCCATTGCTCTCAAAAGATCCTTAGGATTATGTGGCCTAATCTGACTTCTAATATTAATATGTAACCCTGCAAAAAAATAACCCAACAATTGTTCTTCCGTCAATTCCGTAGTTTGGCCAAGTATCATCTCAAACTCCTGGATGTACTCCTCAACTTCTCCTTTTTGCCTAATAGCTGCCAATTTTTCAAAAACCGAACATATATCCTTCCCTCCAAACCTCCTAAACCAATGACTGGCTCCTCCTTCCATACTAATGAAAGCCAACCTGATTCTCTCTCGAGATGAGACCTCCTAAACTTCAAAGAACTTTTCAGCCCTTGATATCCATCCTACTGTGTGCCCTCCTTCAAACTTCGGAAGTTACACTCTTTTCATCCAACCCCTCTAATTCTCCTTCCTCTCTTCCTCCCATTCTTCTTCGGTATCCTCCTTTCTTGCTAGTCTGTCTCCGTTTACAGACCCTCAATTTCCTTCTAACCCTCTTTCCATGTTCTTGATTTTTCGCAACACATCCTCATCATATCATTGAGCCTTTGGAAGTTGGTTCTGGATTCCTCCCTCATCTCTTCAATCGCTTGTCCCTGTTCATTCAAAATTCTCTCCACTGTACTCATTCTACCGTCCATGCCTTTCCTTCTTCTTGATCCGGCAGGTCAGACCAAATTGTTAGGTTTCTTGGTGTCAAGAAACCTAGATTCTCCATCAGATTAAGAAATGGACACAAACCCACACGAAAGCAAAGCAAGAATGTGTTTTCAACAGCATTGAGAGGAAGGAATTCCCTTTACACAGGAGCAAACTTGTTCAAATACAAACTCAAAACATGTCCATCCCAGACACGCTCCCCCCCTTAAAAGACAAACATCCTAAGGCGTTATAACCGCCTAACCACAACTAATAACCCCTCCTAACAACCTTAACCACTTCTCTCATTACTCCTAACTTCTATGTTTTATTTATGCCCTTTTCTTCTAACGTAAACCTTCAGGTTGTTGATAATATTAAATTTTGACCCTAGGAAACCTTCACCTACAATGTTAGGGATCTCAATCTTGTAATCATGGTTCAATGTAGCCACTTGGCATTTATCTAACACCTAAACCTGCGAGATACCTTGTCAAAGACTGAACAAACTCACATGAGTCACACCCTACTCCTTTTACAGAATGATGTGATTATTTCTTAGTTCTGATTGGGTGCATTGGCATTGTACCTCACTTTCCTCCACTTATAATGAGTTTTATCATCAACTTTGTAGTATGGCCGTATCAGAAGACATTAATGTTTTCTCCATTATGTATTGTATTGTTCATCATTAATACTCAACAGCTTCTGCAAGTAAGCAGAGTCTTTATATTTCCAGTGAAGTGATGCTTAGTTTCCTGCATTTCCGTGTGACACGTTTTTTCTGTTGATGATGTATGATTGAATCATTTTCAGGTTGACAAATTGAAAGTTTTATCAGAGTCTCTTGCAAATTCTACCAAAAAAGCTGAGAATCGCATCACAGAAAACAGGTCCTGAAACAGTTATTATGAAAAGAAGTTTCTTTCTTTTTATGTTTTGTACTTGCACATACACTTGCATCTTTGCCGAGTATCATGTAATGGTACTGGCATACTTTCATCTCTTTTTCATAGATATGCCTCTTCTAACTGTATAACACGTTGATACTCATGCATGCTTTCAGCTGTTTGGCTAGTTGATAATTAATACCAAACAGATGACAAATGTTAGCCTTAACGGATTTCTTTTCTCTTATATTTTATTTCATATTTTGTTCTCAACCAGATCTCAAAAAGAAGAAGCACTTCATTTTCGTGCAGCTAAATCTGACGAGGTTAGCCTAGTTGAAAAGGTACATTCTCGTCAATAGCAAGCGATAGTTTTATCTTCATGTAGATATAGTATCTGTTTGGGTAAGCTTTTTCATAAGCACTTTTAGATGAGGAAAATAAAGAGTAAAAAATGAAATACATTCTCCATAAACTGACATTAGTTTATGCATTCCTTAAAATCAACTCCCTAATGAGAGAACTTCAACAATTGGCTTATGGATAAACTAATTTTAGCTTAGGAGAAGTTTACTTAAACAAACCTTTTTACACTGTCAGAATAGGATTGAATCTCTATTTGATCCTCTGAAATATTCCTGTTAATAAAATCAAGTTTTGCTTGAACCATTACCCACTCTTATTTTGCACACTAAGGATACAACTGTAATTGACCAAATTATTGAATTTAATAAAGAAGAACATGTGGAAATATGTCTTGATATTAAGAATGGAAACCTTGTCCCATACTTAAGAGGAGTCCAAATAAGGAAAGAAGAAATACCACACACGAAAGGAGCTTCATGTTTATACTTGAAAATATCCTGAAAAGACCATAATCCAATCCATCATCTCCAAATTATGCCAACCAAAACCCTGGAAGGTGGCTGTTAGGAATAAAAGAGGGAAGTAACCTAATACCGAACGGTAAGGAAGGGCGAAGTGAGGCCGGACGATTCATGAGAGGAGAAGCTGAACGGTATGGACAGGGGGAAGTATAGACTGAACGATATCCAGAAGGGAGGAGGGAAGTAGAGGCGGAGTGGTACGATTAAACTAATACCGAACGGTTAATAAAAGGGAGGATGGGCTCGAAGGCCAAACGGTATATATACACTAGTACCGAACGGTTATTAGTAGAAGCAGATTGGGTTATCAGAAAGGATAGGGCGCGGGAAGGCGACACTATAAATAGTCTTCTTTTATTTTTGTTCATGAGGTTATTTCTTTTGGGTAACGACTAGGCATATTTGCCAGTGGAGGGAGATAGGCTTCCTTACACATGTAATTTTCATACTTTACAGAATTAATAAAATACTTATACATACATTTATCTTGTGTTAATCGAGTGTTGAGGTGAGAAGAGAGTATAGATTAGGTTATTTGCATAAAGTAACCTAACAGTGGCCTAGCAGAAATACAACAAGATCATCTAGGTAATAGTGCTACCAAATAATTCTTGAATTCAATTTATGTTGGAATTTCATTCAGAGGCTATATGTGAGTGTCATAATAAATTCTGATAGGTGATGGTGTCATGCCCTCCTTTCCTTTTAAGGTTTTATCAACAAAAGAAAAATGAAATTGTTTTTTTGGGAGGGAAGGGAAAGGTGGAGGTAATAGTTCTCACATCTTTGATTTCTTCTCCATGTATATTAGTTTTAACGGTGAAATATATGTAGACAACATAAGCTCATCTAATTGATGAAAACAATTAGGACAACTGACTATCAACACCCAATACCTATTAACAAACAACTTCACAAACAACTTCACATTGATAGTTGTCACTGTCAAATAGAAAACAATAAAAGGCAGTTATGATGGCTAAACTCTGAGAGTTATTGTTTATGGTATATTTTATGAGTAGTTATTTTGTTGTTTTGTATGTTTTAAAAGTGCAAAAGTAAGGAGGTTATTGTGGTGCTATTAGCAATTAGTGTGTCATTGTTTTAATTAGTTGTTTGTTAGGCTTAGAGATGAAAAGTTAAACTTGAGTCTATTTATTGTAATGTTGTTTGCATGGATAATGTACAAGACGTAAATCAAAATTATTCAAATAGAGACTTGTTGTATACAAATTGTTATAAGAGCTTGAGAGTTTGAGTGTCTAAGTGAGTGTTTGGAAAAGAGTGAGATGGTCAATCTAGCAAAAAATATGTTCTTGCCTAAGTTAACAAAAACTGTCAACTATGATAATTGGAGTCTACAAATAAAGGCTCTTCTTGGCTCCCAAGATAACTGAGAGGTGGTGGAAAATGGTCATGAATAACCAACCAACACCATGAATTGGTTATGCCCAGTTGAACGTGTTGAGAACAACACGAATTAAGATGTCTAGCTTTGAGAAGATAGCAAGTGCCAAATCATCAAAAGAAGCATGGGATATTCTGGAGAAAGCATATAAGGGAGATGACCGAGTGAAGGAGATATGACTTCAAACACTCAGAGTTGAGTTGGAAAGTATGAAAATGAAGGAGACAAAAGGAGTATTTGAGTACATCACTCGGGTTGAAACTATGGTGAACCAACTCAGTAGAAATGGAGATTTGCTACCCACTAGCCGAGTTGTGAAAGAGATCTTGAGGTCGCTAATCGACGAATTTTAGAACATGGTGTACGCGATTAAGGATTCAAAGGACCTGTTAGAGCTTTTAGATGAAGAGCTTGTCGGGTCTCTTGAGGCAGACGAACATCAAAAGAAGAAGAAAGCGGAGTCACTTGATCAAGTACTCCAAATGAAGGCGTCAATTTCAAATGTGAAAGTTCAGAATACATGACGAAATCGAGGAGGTAAAAGAAATGGCTTTGGAGGTAGGGGTCCTGGTCAAGATGAAGAGAAAGAGAAATCTGAGGACGAGGTCCATGGAGAGAAATTTCATCGAGAATCTCAAATGTTGAGTGATTTATGTGTGGAAAATATGGTCATTATTCAAAGGAGTGCTACTTGGACAAATGTTACCGTTGTTATAAGGTAAGACATTTTGCTAAAAATTGTCGATCTAAGAATGGAAGAGAATAGACAACCAACTTTCTCACAAAAGATGTTTAATAGGAAGAGGCGTTTTGATGATGACACATAGCTTGGGGGCTGATCACAAGCTGTTGGGAATCCAAGTGTGAGTCCAAGTCCCACATTGGATAGAAATGAGAAAGTAGAGAACTATATAAAGATGAAACACCCATTAACCCATTGCCTTAAGGTTTTGGGTAGAGAGTGGTGTCAATCCCTTATATGGTTAGGCTTAGATGTCATTGGTGTTTGTATCTCCACGGTGAACCCCCTCTTCGATAGACCCAACAGTGGTATCAGAACCGATGGTTCGTCTTGGTGACCGGCTCAGACGAGTATAATAGTCCCTATACCGAAAGTCTTCCTGGAAAAAGGTATTCAGGTAAGCGAGTTCCGTTAAGATGAACGGCGGTTGGAAAGGGCTACTCGTGGTTGTGGTTGGTTAGGAATGCTTCCGCTGGAGGGGGAGTGTACCTATGTGGAAGGGACTCACCCTTGAGGGGGAGATTGTTGGGAATCCAAGTGTGAGTCCAAGTCCCACATTGGATAGAAATGAGAAAGTAGAGCATTATATAAAGATGAAAGACCCATTAACCCATTGCCTTAAGGTTTTGGGTAGAAAGTGATGTCAATCCTTTATATGGTTGGACTCAGATGTCATTGGTGTTTGTATCTCCTCGGTGAACCCCCTCTTCAATAGACCCAACACAAGCAACTGAGCAACTCGACAAGACATCCAAGTAGCATGGATAGTTCGGTTGGGCAATTGGACAACTAAGGTAAGTTGGTTGGGTGCTTGGACAACTCGGATTAGTTAGTTGGGTGTCTGGGTAGCAGGGGATACTCGGTGTGGTATCTTGACATGAGTGAAAGCAATCACATGTGAAGAGACAAACTTGTTATTCTAATGTTAGAGATTGCAAAAGGTGATTAGCAACAAAGAATTGAAAATGAAGTTAGAGGCAATGCAATTCTACATGTAAGCTTAGAGAGAAGAAAGTAGATTTTGCATAAGTGGCGCATGGAACTCTTATAAGTTTCAAGATCGCATGAACAATTGCAAGCCGAGAAGGATCTTAGAGCTACATCGGAAGTGCAAGATGAGAAGAAGCGACTTGTAATGGATGAGGAGACTGATGAGAAGTGGGCATGGAAATTGTCTGATCTCTCAAATGTAGCTCGACCCATTGACACGAACCCGATTAGTAACAAGTCGACTACCAATAAATCAAAGAACAAGTCGGCCACCGAGAAAGCAAAGAACAAGTCAGGTACCAAGAAATTAAAAAACAAGTCAGCCACCGAGATAGTGAAGAACCCACTTAATTTTGAAAGAAGCAAGCACATTGGTGTGTGTTTTCACTTCATCCAAGAACAAGTAAAGGAAGGAAAGGAGGAGTTAGTGAACATGACAAGTCGGGATGAAGGATAAGAAAAACATTTAAGTTTACGGGAAGTTTTGTTAGGTAAACTTAATTGAGAGTTACTATTATGGTAAATTTTATCAGTAGTTATTTTGTTGTTTTCTATGTTTTAAAAGTGCAAAGGTCAGGAGGTTATTGCATTGCTATTAGCAATTTTGTAAGGCTTGGAGAAGAAAAGCCAAACTTGAGTCTATATATTGTAATGTTGTTTGCATGGATAATATACAAGACGCGAATGAGAATTATTCACATAGAGTTATGTTGTCTACAAATTATAGCAAACTAACATAATACAAAATAAAGGAACTATTCACTTACACTCCCTCCTGCAAACTCAAGCTGGGTGCGAAACAGTAAGATGCTTAATTTCATTTAGTATGGTTTCCAAAAATTGAAAATCAGTAGGGGATAAAAGCTTCGTGAGAAGATGATCCCACACTTACGAACACATGAAATATGGATTGGACTCAGAATCGCATTTATGCATGAATACTCTCAACAATAGACCCATTGGTTTGATTCAAATTTTATATTAAATTAAAATCAAATCAAGTCATTTCAGATTAGATTTTCATGATTGATTTGAGTGACTATTTAACCAAAAACCGAACTAAACCGATTGCTTAATATCTCTATTAACGAATTACATAGTTGTTGTTTGCATTAGACTTGCCCAGCACAAATTTATTTTTTTTGAAATAAATTTAATTCAGAATGTTCGAACTACAAATTAAGAAAGTCATATTTCAATGTCAATTTTTCAGGAATTATCCTTGGAGATTGAAGAACTCGAGAGGCAGAAAGACGAGCTTGAAGAAAAACTGAAAAAGGTCTATTTTTTCTTACTCACTTTGAGTACTTGACTTATGGTGCTCAAGAACATTTAATTGCATTCAAGATTACTTCCTTTTTATTTTGTTTTTATGCATACACATGATAAGCATATCAAGTTTACCGTGTATGTGCATACATGATTGTATTAAATAAGCAATCAATTTCCTCAGTCTTTGGTATGATCTTCATGGATATGTAGATGCCATCCTTTGTTAGCCTTACATAAGCTTCAAACATTAGTGCAGGTCAACAACTTGTTGACATTTGCACGTATACGCTTCCACAACGCAAAAGAAGAAAGGGAGCAATTTGATGAAGCAAGCAATGAAATTCTTCTACTTCTAAAATCAAAGGTACAAGTTTATTTCATGCCTAGGTTCACATCTTCATAAAAAAAACTAAAGTATTATTGAGACTGAATTGGGTATTTAATCCATTTGTTTACGATCAATTTATTAGCAATTCAAAACCACCGCAAAAACATTATGTTTTTATAATTGTGTGTAATTAATTTTGCCATGGTAAGTTTATTATATTTCTGTTGTAGATAATGAATTGATGCTCTTGCTAAACCCCTTTCTTCTACTAGGTTTATTTTTCTGCAAACTCAATGTTGTTGAATCTGTAGCTAATTTTCAGCCCATTGAGTTTAAGGGGTTCATTAGTGTATAGGAGATTTGTTAAGTTATGGAGACAACAGTCTCTTAGCTATGTCAATAGGCTTCTATGTGAGAAGCAACTTGTACTTGCTGTAAAGTAAGTTTCTCATAATTGAAAACAGTTTCTTTTATGTCTCATTTTCTGTTACATCTCGAATTTTGTTATTAAAAGACAAGAGACCAAATTGAATATAAAGAAAAATGATGAATGATTAAAAGTAAAATTTAGCCTAAAATTATTAATATGATGTAATGCACCTTGTTATTTTTATTATTGTCATGAAGTTTTCTGATATTAGGAAGAGGAGATGCTGCGAGCAATTACTTCATATACAGTGGAAGCGAATGTTGTTGATAAATGGATCAAGTTTCTAGAGAGCACATGGGTCTTCCAAACTTCACTCACAAAGAGAAAGGATGAGCAGGTCAAGTATGTCCTGTAGTTTAATCCCATACGAAAATAAATATTATCAGATAAATGTGGACATATTACAAATTTCAAAGTTATTATGCAAATGGCTTTAGGCATGTTGTTCCTCTCATGTTTTCATTTACTAATATTCATATTGTCTTTTTTTTTTATTGCACATAAGTGCTGAACTGGAGAGATATGGTTATCATTTTGTGAATTTGGTGGTTCATCTTCTGCATTATTACAAGGTAACAAATCATCCTAGATTGATCAATATCTTCATCATATTGCATTTTCCTAATCTTCTGATCACCGGCTTGCTATATGTCAGGAAAAATTGTATTCGTCTGTTACTGAAATAAGAATACTTGTGGAGAGTTTAAGATTCAAACCAGGGTATGGTGTCCTGCCTCTCTGAATTGTCTATTGTTTAAAAACCATGCATCCAACTATTGACTTTTATATCAGGTTAGCAATGTCATCAATGGCAAACATTGAAGGTTTGAAATTAGCAAAGCCAAGGAAAAGGCTTGAAGAAGAATACTTGGATATTGAATCCAAGGTATTTTTCTTTCAATGTTGATTTATATCATTATGTGAAATGAAAATCTATCAGGCCTCACTTAGAAGATAACTTTATTTGGGAGATGACATGATAAGGCTAAATTCAGTCAAACTGTTGTGCCAGATTTTGTAGCCTTATACAAATGCTTATTTCTTATTCTACTTGTTAGTTTTTGGCCATTCTGAATGTAGTGGACACAATGAACAAGCAGTTTCACATTCAAAAGGAAGGCATTTTCAGGTATTTTGTGTCTTCCTCTCTTTCTTCCCTGGCCTCTTTTCTTTTTCTTTTTTTATTTTAACATACATACACAAGCTTTTCTTCCCATTTACATTTACAATTTTGATATAGAAAAGACAGCGACAAGGTGAAACAACTGTTTGATGATATTGAGAAAATAAAAGAGGAGTTTGAATCTATTGAGAGGCCAAAACTGGAACTTGAGATTCCAACCGAAAGGTCAGAAATACCATCAAGTCAAATAATCTCCAGAACTCCTTCTCCTCCCTCGGCTAAAAAACACAGGCAAGATGGAACGAGACACTCTTTCTCACTGCCTGGAAGATCACAAATAGAAATAGAACTTGATAAATTAAGTGAAGATGACTCATCAGAAGAGATAAGTGACTGGGAGTTTGATGCTCTTGACAATGATCGTCGCTCCAGGAGATGAATGAAAAAATATCAACCACTGATGTTGTAAAAAGAATGTAATTGAAAAGGCAACATTGTGCTGTGTCTTGGGAAGGCTGTGATTTTGGCTTACCGCTACTCAGATAACAGTAGTTCACTCAACAGATGTAAATGAAACAGCTTTGGTACACCAATAGTTGTATTTGTATCATATTCATCGATATGAAATGTACATAGATCTATTCAACCATGTAACTTTCTTAGATAAATCTTGTTTGTGTAACATTTTTGTCTGAGAAAATTCGTTTTTATAACACAACTGACAAGAGTGACGAGCTGTTTTGTACATAGTCCTGGTCGGTTTTGAGGATTGTGGGTCATGTACAATACAAATACGGCTACAATTACCTTCATTTACTTGGTCCACTGGTTCATATAACTCGTTAAATTGTAATGAAACCAAAGAGAACTTTTTTTGGTGGATATAACTCGTTAAATAGGATTAAAATTCAACACCATTAGTAAGCTTGAATAACCTCTCCTCAGTTAATCCAATCAGTGAGTTAATTTAAATGTTCGGTAATATAACCAAATGGAATAAAATATATATATTAAAGTTTCTGTAATTCACTAAACATTGAACTACTGTACTAATAATAGGCATGTCTTTTGTATTGGTTTTCATGGTGTTTAAAATTGATTTGACGGGTTTACGTGACCCTATTTCTTTTACTGATATGATTCTGTTTTGAGATAAATGATTGTTGATTCAAAGTGTAGGGGACATTTGTTGTGGTAGAATGGTACTAAAATTTCTTTCCTTTCCTTTTCCTCCTTCCAGCGGACATAAGTGGTAGTAGTACTATTGTTTACTTACCCTTCAAACGAATAACTTGCATGCATTTCTGGGTCATCATGAAAGCCAATTATGAAAAGTAAAATGACCTTTTAATTGATTTAAAGTAAAAGGAAAAAGATAAGGTTGATACCATTTGGGCTCACCTGGAAGTGTGGAAGAAAGGAAGAAAGGAGGAAGGAGCCTTTATCTCTGCAATGACACTCTCCACTCAATCCGGCTACTGCCATTCTTGCTATGTGTGTGGCCCATTATTTCTCTCACAATTACCCAATGACCTTTAAAATAAAAGGATCGTTCTGGAAAAATGATCATGTGAACGTAGTTTCATAAGAAGCACGTGATGTGGCACTGACATTTTTCTAGTCCTTTAGTGATGACTAAAGAAAAGAGTCTGAAACCAGCAGCCTTTTCTTTTTCCTTCCCTTAAATTTGCTATAAACTGCACTTGCTATATTTACCTTCCTCGTGTTATGCTTTTACAAATGCCTTAACTCTCTTTATTAATTGATAAATTCTTACATGGGGTGAAACAATCTTCATCATAAATATTCAATAAAAATAAATATTGATTCTTATAGTGTAGAAAATACCTTTGACTATGATATCATGTTAAAAAGTGGACTTTAAGTCTAACTCAATCTTATAAAACCAACTTATAAGATGAGATTTACACCCACTTATATATTATCTCTAATTGATATGAAACTTCGAACAGAAGAAACTTTCCATTACTACGTCACTAACAAACTAACAATCATATGATGTCAAGAGCTTTTAACTTTTTATTGTTTTTGTGGGCCTTGTTTTGTGGAACAACTCATCATATCAGACTAGTAAAAAAAAGGTCTTGAAAACAGAATGAAAGCAACATTCTTTCTTTGAGACTTTTACTTAAACTCAACTTGGCTTGGGGAATCTGTTTGAGACAGAGAACTCGACAAAGGGAGACAGAAACAACAACTGCCCTCGAGCAATGTTAGTGGCTTTTTACCCTCTCAATCTCGAAACCAGCGCTAGTACTTTTGGCCTTGGAGAGAGGGTTATGATTATGAACTTATGCTTCACCATTTCGTTAGTCCAATGCTATAGCCTATAGGATCCTACTTGTCTCTTCCCAATGTATTCATTTTTGTATTTCTTTGAGGTCAAACCTCAAAGTTTGAATCCCCAAATCCGTAATATAACACATGCCAAGAGCCAAAGGTGAAAAGATTAAAATATCTTACATCTTGACCTGGTCAAATGAGCACATCACTCACCATGAATGTGAATTATTGCCCATAAGCCAATTGAGAAAGAAAGATGGATGGGGCCTTCCATGGGATGAATAATGTAGAATTGGTCAGTTATAGATTAGCCACAAAAAGGTAAATGAGAAAAACAAATTCCCTTCAAAATTTTTTTTATCCTTATCGAATGTGCAAATTGCAGAAAACTTAACTTCTAGAATAAAGAAAAAATGATGTCTTGGGGAGTCCATTGGCTAATGAACGAAGAAATTGACAAACCATGTTCCACTTACCTTTCAAGTCAAACATTTAACTTAACCATTACAAAGTTCAATCATTTTTTTACTAGTAGTGTCCTACTTAACAGTTTTGCATTAATGCATTTCTCATACACGTATTGTGCCGGCCAAGTACCCTTAATCATGTATGAGAAGATAAGGATATGTATGCTAGACAGGGATGTAGATACTAGATTCATTTCATTGAGACCTCCCTATGTACCTGCTTCCTCATCAGATTCAATCTAGTATATAAATCATGCCATTCATACTTTCTTTGTCATGGAACCAGTTGGAAGGTTTAGTGTGTTACATTGAAACTTTCAATAAAAACAAGGTCAGTGTCAACATCTTCCTTTGAGAAGCAGATTCTCGTTTTGTACTTTGACGTATCAAACTCAAATGGAACAGGACAATTGAAGAATGAATGTGTTCATCTAACACATGGCATGGACCAATTATGTTAACCACTAATTACGGATGATTCATAGAGTCTGAATTTGGATGCTCCTGTGCACCTTAAGTATAACTTTCCTTAGCTATATCCACTCTAAAAGTACTCAATAAACCAAATCTATCATGGGAAAGGTAAGAATTAGATCATCGATTTGAACTTGTGCACAAAGAAGAAATGCCAGAAAAGGGAAAAGAAAAAGAATAACGAAAGCAACCAGGGTACTTTCAAGGATCATCATTGCTCTCTTTTATTACTACTTTGACAGATATTGATGCAGATTGCTGCATCTCTTTCTACTGTGCATTCGTAGTGCCTTGGGGGTATATGCACAATGGAAGAAAAAAGAGATAAAAAAAAACGAGAGAACAGTTTATGCATTTATCAAAGACATCTAATAAAAAATGGTTAGGCATAGAAAATTATTTGGTTTCGTAGAATTAACTTAAAAGCCATATTTAGACTATTTTTTGGGATGATTTTGTAAACAAATTTACACTGGAAAAACACAATTATTAAACTTGAAGAAAAAAAAATATAAAAATGAAATCCTTCACCCATGACTACACTCACTGACTAACAATATCTCAGCTTAACATAGGACCACAAATTTTGAATCCCCTTTGAACATTTTCGAATATTCTGGATCATTCACAGTTATGCATGTTCTGAGAGCCAATATTTTTTTATACACTTGGATTCAAAAAAAGGGAGGAATAATAAATTAGTAAGGAAAGATAAAATAATACCTTCTTTCATGCTTGAAAAGTAGCATGCATACATAAGTTAAAAGCACAGAGCTTTTGTATTAACGTAGATGTATTTATTTCAAACTGTAGAAGAGTAAAGTGAAGACAAAGGTGATAAGATTAAAATCTTATAAATATAATAAATAAATGAATAAAATATCTTTTGTATTTTGGCAACATCACCACTTTTTATAGCATACCCTGCTCTCTTTCCTTGCGGAAGCTCAATTTCCCATAGGCATCTATCTCCATACTCTGACAGACACCAATAGAGAAAACCATCATCACAAGAGAGTCACATGAAATGGCAACAAAACAAGTTACTTTGGTTCATGTAGACGATGACTACATTGAAATGGAACTGTGTTCCTCCCCCAACTTCTTCTCATACTCCCTTAGTTCTCCAACATCCAATAGAGAGTTTGAATTCCAGATGAGTGAGAAAGAGTCATCAACTTCTCCAGCAGATGACCTCTTCTACAAAGGAAAACTCCTTCCTCTTCACCTTCCCCCTCGTTTGCAAATGGTTCAAAAGCTCGTAGAAAACTCCAATGCCAACTTTGAGTATGTGAAAACAGATTCCGCGTTGGAACGCAGAACTTTTCCCATAACCACTGAATCTAACATCTCACCTACAGAATCACGCCGAGTTAGCAGTGATGTGATCCCAACTGAATACCCACTATGTTTGTTTTCTGACATGAACAACCTAATCGGTGATCTTCCCAAGAAGTCTTGGCCCAAGAAACTGAAACAGATGAAGCAGTTCTTGCTTGGCCAGAGACTGAAGGCCTCACGAGCTTATCTGAAAACTTTGTTCAGCAAATCTGGTTGCTCAGACAAGTTTTGTGCCAGTGCTGCAAGCAACATGGGAGCAGAGAAAACACCATTCAAGTGCAAAGAGTGTCAGAACAAGTACAGGAAGGTTGCTAGGAGAAGCCCATTTGAGAGTTTGTATGATACCAAGCAGCACCAGGTAACTTGTGCTGTGATGAAGACCCTTAAAAGAGAGATGCTTGAAGTTGAAGATGATTTCTGTGACCACAGGAGGTCTTTCTCTGGGGTTTCTCATCGACATTGTGCCACCAAGGCTTCATCTTTGTCCACATCTTCATCCGGGTCCTCTTCTTCATCTTCATCTTTTTCTCTCAGCTCAGCTGGGTACTATGATTTGCAACTTTTCAAGAGGAGCATCAGTGCAAATTATGAGTTGGAAAGTTCAGTGGAGGGAGCAATTGCTCATTGCAAACAGTCTCAGCAACAGTGTAGTTCAAAGAATGGTTCAGACGATAGCAGGATTTGTTCTCAATTCGCTACAAAATTGCAGTTGGTGGGAGTTAAAGAATAGCTATAGTTACACCACAAGAGTGTTAGCGTAAGTGAGTGTTGAGAAAACCTTGTAAGAGAAGAAATAGGCATTCTCGTTTGAAATGCTGCTGCATTTTGGTGGAGTTTACTGTTTGAATGAATAGACTGGGTTTTCCAGCATTAAGTTGTTCAAAAATAAAATAAGATTCTACAATTCTCTCTCTTATTCTTGTACTTGTTGCATATATTTACCCAGATGTAGTAGAACTGAACACCTTAGCAGCTTCACTATTTTATTATTATTATTATTATTATTATTATTATTATTAGTTATCTCAGAGGAGTAATTCTTTTGGCCAAAGGCTACTTTCAATTTTTCGAAAGAACTATGCTTATGACCAACGAGCAAGAGAATTCACCATGACAAACTTTCTACAATAGGCATTTACGAGAGTCTTGTCAATTTTACAAAAGGAAATACTGATGAAACAGAATTTACTGGATCTCATTTTGGGTTCTCTTTAGGATAAAGTTTTTTGATAATGTTAAAAGTGATAAATTATACCTACACCACTCAAGAACCTCTATAGACGTTGTTTAAGAATTTTACTGAGCTAAAATGAGATATTTTTTTAAAACCTAAAGCAATTAATACTAAAAAATATTTAAAGCCTTTTTTCCTTAGTTGTACAAAGTACTTTGTACTAAAACAATTTTTTGAAGTTTTTTTTCTTTTAAGTCTAAAATAAAGATTTTATCCACTTAGATCTTGAAGCTACGTACTTCTTATCCATGAATCATCTACCTATCCTTGTCTTTGTTGTGACATGGATTTGGATGGTAGAAAAAGAGAGAAGAAAAATTATATATATAAATTGTAATAAGCAATATAATAAAAAGAGAAAGTAAGGGATTTGAAGAAAATAAGGTATAAATGAGATGGAGTTGGAATTATATATATATATATATATATATATATATATATATAAAGATTAAATATATTTTTGTCTTTTGAAATTAGTTTCTCATTAAAATTTTAGATGTGTGAATTTAATATCTTTTAGTCAAAATTAAATTAACATTAAGGGTAAAATGTGTTCAATAATATAAATGTTATCACAAAAGAGGTTGAAAACATTAAATAAATCTAACAAAAATTGACTAAAAAATTAAATCTATACATTTTTAAGTTGAAAGACTAAATTAAATCAAAATGTTGAAACAAACTTATTCCAATTTTTACTAAAAATTAAAAATTAAAAACTTAAAAATATATTTATCTCTAAAATAAAAGTTGTCCAAACTTTTCGAGAACCTGGGTTCTATGGTCATATTTTTGTGTTGGGATTTCAACATGCAAAACGAAAACCTTGACTCATAAAACCCAATTATGTGCTGTTAATTGACCATATATTTTTTTGTTTTATAATGTAAAAAAGTAAGCCCTCTTGTTTTGAAACTGACCCCTTTTCCCAAAATAGATTCCCAATGACTGGTTAAGATTATGTGCCATTATTCTTTCAGTGTTCAACTGATAACAAACATATAGACTGTAGTAGTACTGTATAATTAAAAGTGATGAATGACATATTTTATTCTCCCACCCTTCCTTTCCATGATATTTTGTAGTCTTCTCTATGAAGATGAAAAAGTAAAAGGATGCGATGTCAATGAAAACTGACCTGGTTACTAACCAAAAAAATGTGGAAATCATGGCACCTTAATTTTCTCTATAAAGAAGAAAAAGCATAGGAAGTCAGTAAAATAATATAAAAATGAGATGTCAGTGAAAACTGACCTTGTAACTAACCAAAAAAGCAAAGATTACAATCAGAAACAGCCATTTGATGGGGAGATAAGCTTAAACACAAATGGAATATGCTTTATATTTAAAATGTGGAAATCATGCCTGAAAGTTGTTGTTTGGCCACTATATACTTTATTGAGAACAGTCATGATTAGTATTAGTGAATTCCCAGCAAAGCAGCATGGTTGACCGAAGATCAAAGCACAACTAGCTAGTGCAATTATGTATCCTTGTTGCAATTACCAAAGTACAGCAGTAACAGAAAATGATTATGATCACAGAATACATATATATGACCAGTGTCAATTTTAAAAGGACCAAGAACAACAATAATAATAACAGTTATTCTGATGTTCATTCTGTAATGTAATGGTCCCACCCTAAGCCAGAGTGCGTGGTGCATATATGTATTCTTAAACCTCATCATCGTATGTACATATGGTTAATTTGGCTACATGAAAATCTGTATTCTATAAATGATATAAAAAACAAAACCTAGTGTACAGCTTTACAGACAGACATTAATCTTCGCTAGGCGTGCACTTCTTCCTTTCACTTGATTTTGACTAAACATTAAAATACGCGTACACAGTCCAGAGGTCGAATCACATGCCCGAAATTTTGAAGTTGCAAGTATACGTGGACGCTGTAGCGCACCAATTATACAAACACATAGAACAAGCACAAAGAACAACCACTTCTTTTCCCCACCACCAATTTGTCCTAATCAAACAATAAAGTAGCTCGTACTTTTCTCTCTTCTGTCCATATCTCTAACTTCTTCGGCTTTACCTCGTCTAATTAATCCCTACTACTTTAAAACCTTATGTTAATTTACAACTTCCTACAAACACACAGCTGAAGACGAAGTTCAATGAAAAGATATAAACACGAATGAGTCCAATTATTTAAGGGATTGATATCTGTTTAATATGGAGTTGCATGCAGGCATGAAGATTTGATGAGAAGGGGAAGTTACTCCTACATGTGCATGAGGGATGGTTTGATCGTTTTTCGAAAGGCATTGTCAGTTATTTATGACAATCCAGCGAATGAAGACGAGGTGTTAGGGGCACATGCCAAGACACATTGATATGGAATGTTGCAGAAGAGTGAACATATCTAGAGTACCCTATGAATAAGACTCGACCCTTAGGAATAGAGGTGATGGATGTTAATGTTGTAGGGGCCTGTTGTAGGAGCATGCTGATTTCCACCCTCTTCTTGGACTATTCTACACCACTTTCTTAGTCCTTCTAAGTAATCTTAAGATATTTCGACCACTGTACAATTTTTCTCATGGTAAAATGCATCTTAACTCTGTAAAGATGCTCTCTCAAATTAGTTTTAGATCTTCCACTCTATCAAAACCATCCTAGTTTCTTAGTCCTTGTTTTTCCTTAATTGGTGGAGTTTATGTTCAGTTAATAAAAAATAAAATCAGTCATGAAAAATCCATTGATTTTAAAGGAAAATGAAACCAAAATTAAAAGGGCTAGTTCTAGGTTGTTAACAAACTATTTTAAATAAAAATAATTAATTAACAATTAATTTTAGAAACCACAATAATTAATCAATATCAATTACCTAAGTTATATACTATTTTATAAATTAAAAATTTATTAATATCTAAAATAATCCCTATTATGAATAAAATATTATAATTTATTTGTGAATTAAATTCTAAATTGGTCTTTAACATGAATTATCAAAATTTTATCTACTAAAATAATGGTTTTTAAATTAGTGTCCAAATTCATCTCTAATTTAAAATTAGAAAATAATTTAAAATCAATAACAATAAATAACTAAAACTTTTATAATTAATATTAGAGACCAATTACTTTTGTAAAATTTTGAAATTATATTGAATCTTAGACCTGTTAGTCTATTATTCTATGGAAAAATTTATATGAACACCATTAAAGTTTTCCACACTTAACTAACACCTAATAAAAGCTAATATATTTTTACTTTTGTATTTAGCAGTTTTCAAATTATTTTATATTTTAAAATAAAAATACAGTTTTACTAGCTAGTATTGTGTAGGTGTAGAGGAGAGTGTCCATCTACCATCACCCTTATTCTATTAAAAGGGTAAGTCTAGTCGTTTGTTTAAAAACTTAGAAGAAAACAAGAACTTAAATATATGTTTTCACGCTTAACTTTGAGAGGAGTGTGAGTATGTCTAGCTTTCCTTTTTAGAGTAAATTACACTCGTATTCTAGAATTCTTTTCAAATTATTCAATTCTTCTAAAACACATTTTATTTATACTTTCTAATAAGAAATAATTATAATAGTTAAAATAGAAATATAATTGTAATTTAAGAAAATCTTAGAATGTCACAACATATATTCACTTTTTATTATAGCTAAACATTCAAAATAGTTTACTAATGATAGAAATCTAGTTATTTTTAATAGAGTTTTTTTTTTAATTATGATGTAAGTCCTCATGGATTTGTTTTTGATACCACTCCAAAAGATCTCTTACTAATGAATGTATCTTATGTGTATATAAACTCATGTGTATTTCATATTTTATCCAATGTGAGACTTTGTTTGTATCCAACAATATACACCATCCAGATTATAAAAAGTTCTCATTAAAAAATGTACATAATATTTTTTACAACAAAAAAACTCATTATATTCTTTTAGAAACTTTTTTTACTTTTAGTCATCTAGAATGATATAGTATACTAAATATTATAGTAAAGCAATTTTTTGGAATATAAAATATGATTATACCAATAATCATATACAAACCCTAAACTCTATGATCATAGCAATAATCGTATATCAAACCCTAAACTCTACATCACTTATTAAGAGGATACAAATCACTCCATCAAAGCGACTCATGTAAGACCAAACCTTATGTATGTATAAACCAAATGTATACGTGTATGTAAGCAATTCATCTAAGATTCCTCATGCATGAAGGATCACCCAAAAGCATATATGTCATGCATCATATGATGCATCTCCACATGAACCATTACGTATTCATAATAAGATCTCATATTTTGTACATCATATCATAAATGAAACATGTATAATAAAATGAATCATACATTGAAGCACCAACCATATATATAACGGCATCATGATTTATTGTCACATGAGCAAGCTCTTGTTACTTTAGCCACCTCATCAACATACACAAGGCATCATCCATTTCTCGTGAATGACAACATGGTTGCTTGAGTGAAACGTAACTGTAGAGCAACATCCCTCCCAAGGCTCTCTTCGCTCGAACACTTAGTCATTTGAAAATGCTGGCCATAATGCTCAAGCAATAAATGCTTCGTATATATCTAACAAGTTCTAGAAGAAACTTCTATTCTTATATTGAGCACCTAAGACATAAGACATGTATAATGCACTACCACACATTAAAGACATGTTTACACTATATTTTGGGTGCAATATCTCAAAAAATTATAATAATTAAAAAATATATAAATATCATGATATATTAATTATTTAATTTAAATGAGCTTTTTATTTAAAAGATTTTGATAATAGATATAATAATTTATTATTTGATTTAAAAGATTTATTTTTTAAGAAATAAGATTTGATGAATAATTATTCAATTAAGAAAATATTGGATATTATTATATATTATAGATATTGTTAGATATTATAAAATATCTATAGATATACTATAATTAGATATTATTAGATAGTATGAATATTATTAAATATTGTTAGAAAGTATTAAATATTATTAGAAAGTATTAAATATTGTTAGAAAGTATTAAATATCTTTAAATATTATGAGATATTTTTATATATAGTTATATATGTTAAATATTAATAAATGAGAATAAAATATTGCATTTCTCTTAAAGACGTTAGACTTATAAATATATGGGGAAAGTGTTTACGAAAAGAATCTTATTAGAAACGCAAACAAGCCAAGGAAGAAGGAAGAATGTTTTGAAAGTTGAGTTTTGTAGGGGAAGAACGAATAAGTGAAGAGTAAGAGGTAGATAACATGTTTGTTCTCTTTCTTTCCTTTTTGCTTGTTGACTTTGTTTTTCTCTTTTTTTTTTATATATATAAATGTGGATATGACGATATTGGATTTTCAGTGGTTGTTGTATGTCATGTGTGTCAATGTATATGTGACTATGTGAGGAATGGTTTTTCGAAAACCTTTTTGCATTACAACGTATAATGGTTTGTAAAGGAGAAATGTAAATTGTAATAAGTTTAGACACTGATTTTAAAGAGATAAGTAAATGGAAAATGTTTTAGATAAAAATGCAATAAGCCACATATTTTATACTAGTTCTCTCAACCTAAGCTACGTCAAATTCTCCCTTAAAAACTCTTAAGGGGTTCTATTAATCTTTTACAAGATTAGAACAAGTTTAACCTCTTCAGGTTTACAAAGAGTACTATTACCACTCCTGGTTCACCTAGTCAATCCTGACTAGTCCATGTATTATAAACCACTCTTGGTTCACTTAGTCAACGCAACTAGTCCAAGTTTAACCACTTTGGTCTCAAACCTAGACAACACGTTTAGATAAGTGTTTTAATTCTCTTCATAATTTACAACATAAATAGTGTTTAAGAGAAAAGGTACAGATGATAACTCTTAAAGAGAGGAAATAAACAATATGAAGGTTTGTATTTTTCTAGGATTTTTGTCTCAAAAGATATTCAACTTCAGACGATATATGAGCGCAACAACATTGAGTTTACTATTCTATTATTTCTATAATATCCTTTTTATATTGCTATTCTTCTTCTCTTCTTTTAAGCTTTCTTATATATATAACTTTTCTTGAAAGATGACCAACAAAGAAGCTGACTTTGAGAAAACATGTAGCCTTTTAGTAAGAAGTTAAACTTTAGTCTACTTTGTAGGGGTCAGAGTTTTTTCTTATAGCCTTAGGAAAAGTTGAGCTTATACGATGTGACAAAACATAAGGCTTCATGGGAAATATTCCTAGAATGTTCTCACTAGTGCAAAATTGGCCTTTAACGTCACTTTGTAGACGTCGAACCACCAAATAACCAACGTAAATTATTGATCGGTGGCATTTTCGTAAATAAATTGGGCATATAGACGTCGGTTAGGGGGGTCCCCGACGTCTATAATATTATAGACGCCAGTGCCCCTCCTAACATACATTTATATGTCTAGCAGGTAGATGAAAAGTTCTTTTTTTCCGCCATATAGACGTCTGATCCCGCCATCCCAGCGTCTATATACGATTATAAACGTCGGCCCCCCTGTCATAGACGTCTATATGCCTGACAGGTAGGTGAAAAGTTGTTTTTCCGCCATATAGACGTTTGATCCCGCCATCTGACGTCTAAATGGCCTGACAGGGTAGGTGAAAAGTTGTTTTGGACGTCGGCTCCCCTTACGTCTGACGTCTATATACACCACGAATATTAATTTTTAAATGGAATGGACGTCATATTATAGTGAGGGTCCCGACGTCTAGTCGAGAATAGACGTCGGTGCCCTCTGTGCCTGACGTCTTGGTTCTTGTTAAATCAGAAATCGAACCTGCGGTTACGCGCACTTCATCATCTTCCTTCTTGCCTTTGCTCTCCGCGGCATTGCATTTCCAGGTGCGTTTTATCTCTTTGGAACCGCTTAAACTTACTTTTACTCCGATTAAATTAGTCTTTGATGGATTATCTTCCATTTGAACCGATTAAAATGAGTTTTCGTTGTGTTTTGGTGCAGTTTTTCTCGTGTCTTTGGGTAGCGTAGTAGCACCTTCTCCCTTTGCTAGTTCCCTCGTAAGGAAAGCTTAGGTCTTTTGGATGTCTTATAACATTTCAACCCAAAATCGAACCTGGGTCCTTGCCTAGTTCTCATGTCACCGTATTTGTTTTCATTGCCGGTTGGAATGGAACTAGGCAATGACCCAGATTCGATTTTCGGTTGAAATGCCATAAGAGATCCAAAAGACGCAACCTTTTCTTATGACGAAACTAGCAAAGGAAGAAGGTGCTACTACGCTACCCAAAGACACGAGCTGCAGTAGACGTCGGTTAATGCCATGTCCGACGTCTATAAAGACGTCAGACCTGTAGATTTCGACGTCCCATTAACGTCACCCATAAAAGACGTCAGATCGGAATTTGACGTTAAAAGCCCAAAATAACAGACGTTTAAAGTCCTTTCTACACTAGTGTCTTCTTCTCTCACAACGTCTTTTTCTCGGGTGTAGAGATTTTGATCATATCTTTTAGCTTTAGTGATCTGCACAAATATCAAAAAGCAAAGTATACAAGTATCGAAGTACTTTATCGTACATGTATTAAATGTTTTGAATCATCATAATATCTAGACCTAGTTCTCCTCTTTGAATAGAGGCTATAGTAAGTTTTCTTAAATTTTTCAATCTAATCAGGAGACAATATACTTTTACATTGTTAAAGATTTTTTTACCTAAGATATTTTTCCAGTTTAAATGTAAATTAAAAAAATTTCTTACTAAGAATTGAAGTTCTTCCTCCATATTGTTCTTGGTTTTTTTTTTCGATGTTCTAAAACCATCTATTCTTTTTTTCTTTCTAGTAATACTCTTTTCACTAACATTTGGATTTCCTTTAGAATGTAAATAAATAGAATGTAAATAAAGTAATTTGATTGGTATAATTTGCGACATTTTGTCATATCATTCATAAATGTATCGTTTGGTAAAACAATAATCATGATATTATATGAACATACAAGACTCTGATATCAGAGTTGGGGAGGTTTAATATACACATATATCTCCACACTAGCCAATGGAGATATCTTATGTGTGTATAAATCTATGTTCATCTCTTATTTTATCTGATGTGGGACTTTGTTTTGACTTTTATATCTTATAAGGTGCATGGGTAGTTTTGACTCCTTAACCTCGTCCAATCGTTTTCAAAAAAAAATTCTTGGAGAGTAAAGTATTTGATTATTAAAGAGTATCCCGTTATTCCATATTATTTGTTTACATACACAGTAAATGTTAGTAAGAGAACTCATACTAGAATGCATTCTAATAATTTTATATAGAGATTAAATATCACAAGTGATAGATATATTTATATTTATTTATATATGTGTGTGTTTTTTTTTGTGTTTAAAACTGAAGTGTCAATATTTTCGTCCAAGAAAAGAACAAAACGATAGGAGTCTATAGAATCTAGTGTAAGATATTTTGCATGAATCGCAACATAACCAACAAACCAATTAAAGTGTGTCATATCCAACCCATCACCAACAAAGAAACAAATAATAAAAAGTATATCTGACATGATATGACATTAAATTTTTTATAAAGTGCACAGTGAATTTCATTAAAAGGTATCAGTATCCCTGATAATGTACCACCCTATCATTTACTAGGTTATTCATACGTGTGTCCAAACTGATAAATACATTATAACTATGTATATCAAACAAAACAAAAACAACATCTTCAATATCTCACTTCCATTATTCTTTGATATCCTCATAAATTTTTAAATTGTGATAATGAGAGGTATTCGCGGTACGATTTGATTTAATTTTTTTAATGCATTTGAATCAAATTTAAGATTTATCTATAATTCAATTTAAAAATAAAAAAATATATTTGAACCAAGCATAAAATTTGTATAACCAAATTAACTTTTTATCATTTGGTTTGAATAAATTTGGAGCTTTTAATTCTTAATTTGTTTTTTTAAGATGTATAATAATTTGTCTTTTAGATGCATAGAAAAATATTAGTATGATACAAATACTCAAATAATTCAGATAATAACGCTTTACTTATTAATAGCAATATCATGCTATATAATAATTAATTGAGAAATCAAGTTAAGAGATTCAAACACTTTAATGATAAACATGGAGTAACACGTGTTTCTTTAGGACTCTTTTATTTATTTTGTTCACACTTAAATTAGAAATATATTGTGAATTTAGAATGATTTAAAAGGTATTTAGTTTGTGTTATAAAATAAAATTAAAATATTTATTTATTTCATCATATAAATTTTCTACTCAATAAAATTTATTTTAAATAATAAAAAATATTTAAAAATAATAAATAATTAAAATTTATTTAAAATACATATGAAATAAAAGAAATTCTATTTCTAAAACAATCCTTACAATCATCGGTGGGTGTTGTATATTCGAATGACCTTTTGTAACTCTACTCACATATAACATAAATCATACAATCATGATAAGAGAAAACCACAATTACGAATATGTAAATGTGAGCTAACTTAAAAGAAAACATAATAATTCAACTTATAAATATTTAGTAATAACATATCATAACACGTCTCATTCAATCTTTTGTTAATTCATATAATATTACATAACCAAATAACAATTATTGTTGTATCATTTAGTAATAATGAATCCACGTGTAGACTCGGCCCAAGAGATTCAATCATTAACCTAACTCTCACACATAGTTTACCATCCAAAACCAGTTCACTTCTAGATCTAAAACCACTTTTCCTTCCTATTCCCCAAGAGTCTCCAAACAAAGCCTACTTTCCCTACTCCTCCTTGAGCCTTACGAGCAAAGTACACAGGTTCAACTTCCCACCACTCTTCTAGAGAGCTTCTCGATAAAGTTCACCTTCAGTAAAACTACGTCAATCCTACCATGCCCCACTACTCTCCTAGAGACCATAGCTAGAGACCTCAACGTATACTCCTAAAGCCCCATCACATCACATATGGAGTCATCACGTTCACAATAACACATAATATATTTCATATTATCAAACAACCACACAACTTAAACTCACATCATTACTATGCAATATACAATTAAGGCAATGCCCAATGTCCCTAACTTAGCACACAATTGTATTAACAACATTATCATACAAATATAAATAGAACAATAATGTAGGACATATAATTAATAAAAGACATCCAATAATATTATGTGTCGGCCGAAACTTTATTTATCATAAATCATTTACTCTCACACGACAATAATTTAACCATGCCATAATTAAAATATACAACTCCAATTACTTTTAAAATAAACCATTTCAAACTTGAAAAGATAAAAAACTATTCTAACTTATCTACTTAAAACATCAATGCATAAAACTAACTCTCACATGTCCAAACCAATTTCAACTTTATTCAAATAAATCACCTCATGATTGTTTCCTCGAGTCCTGTTAAGAACTAACCTTGCAAGATTAGCTCTGATACCAACTAAAATTATTGGAAAATACTAAAGGGAGGGTGGGGAGGTGAATAGTATTGTGGAAAACTTTTTGCAAATAGACATTTAACAACCTTGAGAATGGTTAGATGGTTTACACATGTTGTAAGACACTTGATTTATAAAGAACTTTTTAAATCACATGTTCAGAGATAGAGAGTTTTTCAAGCATTTTAACAAAGCTACTTGAGTATTTTAAGAAAGACAATTCTTAAGGAAAATGGCGTATGATGACAAGAGTGCTTATCAATGGTAAACTTTACAAGCATCCATAGTGTTTATAAGTAATAAACACACAATCGTTTTATACTGGTTCACTCAACTGAGTTACGTTCAGTTCTCCTTAGAGGGTTTCACTATAATCTCAAAAATATTACAACTGAGTATTAGCACCACTCATGGTTACATCTAATCACTCTTGGTAACACCTGTTACGCTGACTAGAACTGAGTATTAGCACCACTCTTGGTTACACCCAGTCAATCTTAGTAACACCTATTACGCTGACTAGAACTAAGTATTAGCACCACTCCTTATTACACCTAGTCAATCTTGGTAAATTGAAGAGTGAGTGGTAACGTTACGTACCATTGATGAGAGTCTTGAGTTTGAGGAACTGGGAGCATATGACCTTACGAGTGGCGGGGTTCTGCTTACGCACCAGTTTGAGTGTAGGTTTGGGTTTATTAATAAAAAATAAGAAACTACTTTCTATACCAGTTATAATTGTAACTAATATATAAAGTTTTATGTTTTATTAAAAAAATATCATCGTATCCACTTCTTATACTGATTATAATTAGAACCGATATAAAAGAATTTCTAATTTATTACAAAAATGGCACTATGTTCACTTCCTATACCAATTATAGCGAGAACTACTATAGAAAGTTTTATATTTATTACAAAAAATGTTATCGCATTTAGTTTTTATACTGATTATAATTAGAATGGATAAAAAAAATTATCTTATTTATAGTTATGTCATCACACTATTTTCTATACTTGTTATAATTACAACCTATATTTGTTATAAAAAAATATTGTTTATATTGTTAGTTGGGTAAACTTTGGTTGAATAAGTCAAGTAAAGTGATATAGATGTGACATTATAAAACAGTTTAATTAACTTATAAAATTGAAATCCCTTGTAATTAAATCCTTACCATTTATAACTTTTTATCATTATAATCCATCAATGTTATAATTTATTTTAATTGTATTTTCTAATGGAACTAAGATATTAGTGGGAGGAAATTAACAAGATCGACATGAGATTTTGTTCGAGGGTACAGTTTTATAAATTTGATTGGTGATGTGGTGACTTTAAACACGAATACAATTTTTTGAGGTATTTATTTATTTTTATTGTGTTGAAGATTAACGTAGATATAATTTATGGTATTAGAAAGTTATTATAAGGTTTCCAATGATCAAGCAATTTTCGTTGTTGTAATACATAATGTAGTTATGAACCTTAGGTAATAGTAGGCGAATAAGAAGAATAAGAAAGATTTGAGTGGATGGTTTACGGAACAATTTGTTCGATCAGGATATATATTTTTGGGAAGACAAAATGGTTAAGAGCGACATATGAGAGAAATGGTATTGATATTGTACACCAATTCTTTTTGGAAAGAAGTCAGTTTAGGGGAGGTTGGTATAGGGACCAGTATAGGAGTTGAAATTAATCTGAAAAAAAAATAATGGTTTGAGTAGAAAAATATCCAGGTACCAAATTTATTGTGACTTGGCGGCTATCAAGTGGTTCTACATGTTGTCACGCTGTTTTATTACGTGTAACCATGATGTTTAGGACTTTGCCGAGTTTATTTTATGTTATCATATTACCTACTTGTTTGTTATGACGTTTGAACGTGTTTTTGGACTGTTTTGTTATGACGTTTGAACGTGTTTTTGGACTGTTGTTATGTTATTTAGGTACGTTGTCATGTTTAATTTTTATTGTTGTGAAACTGTTTGATTATGTTATCGAGATGCTTTGTTGGTTGATGTGTTTTGGTTCAGTATCTTAATCATAATTGGGAAACAAGTTTGATTGCTTTGTCTTCTTTCTTTAACTTATAAAACATGTTTTTTGTTCTTTTCGTTTGAGGCTTTGGTAAGTTGGGGAAGAAGGAGGTTCGAGTGCTTTTTCTTTTTGCTTGAGACTTTGGTAAGTTGGAGAAAAAGAATAGTCGTTTTGCTTATAAGCTTTTGTCATGAGTTGAGTATAATGCTCCATTGATGACTCTTTGGTATGCAAGTAGAGTTTTTACTCGTAAGGCTTTTTGGGAAGCAGAAGAAACGAGTTTTGGCTGTGATGCTTTAGTAAGCAAGCAGGATGACTTAGCCCGGGTTGTTTTCATAAGCAAGGCTGCTTTACTAAGCAGGTTGTGTGACAGTAGGTTATAAAAGAGGAATATATTCTTTGGTATCACTCGGAGGTGATGTGGTTTCGTGTGATGTTGTTTAGTATCACTTGGTGGTGATGCTTGTTTTGTTTCAAGAATGTGATGTGGTTTCATGGATTTGAATGAATGATTTGAGTTGTGTGGGTGAGTACGGTTGTTGCTTATTATCTTGTATTATTTTCCTGTTAGCTCACTGTTATTTGTTGTGTTTGTGTGATGATTTTATAACTCGTATCTTTATCCGGGAGTAGATGATGTTACAGATGATATCGGGAATAAATATTTATCGATAATTACTGACAATCAAAATCTTTTAGTAAATATTTATCGATAACTACTAATTACATAAAAGTCATTACTAATTATTAATAGATTCTAGTTATCGATAAAATTCGTCAACAAATAACAATTACACAAACAAATTCATCATTAATGTCAATTAAAATTATGGATACATTACATTTGTAAATATCAATTGGTAATATAATTTTAAAATAATAATGAATGTTTTTTTAACACATTTTAGTCTCATTAAGTCATGCAAAAACTTAGTTTTTCCTATAATGTAATAAGAGCTCAACTAAGGTATCAATCTAAAAAATGTAACATTTATGAGTGAATGAGGTTGTGCAAACTGTTTGATGGAAAAATTTAGATGAAACTTAAAACGACTTAAAAAAAATTCTAAAACGCAAGTAATGATTAACAATTGGTGAACCTAAATATAAGTACAAAGCTAAACTATAATGGTGCAAAACCCATGGTTTAACATGCTAAATTGAATGCAAGTGGCTACAAATGAGATATGACTATATTTACAATGTATGAATGAGTGATAAGGAATGTTCTTTGAGTTGTAGAAGTAACTAAAACCAACGTAAAAATCCAAAATGCGAAAGTGTTCGTAGAAATGCCTGAATAAAAACACAAGAATGTAAAAGTGTTCAATAAAGTACTCCAATGAACTACAGACTATGATTATGCAATGCAAAGTTACAAACAAACATTAAAGGTTAAAAATAACCTAGATATGCATTTGGAGCTCAGTTATAACAACGGGAACAAGAATTCACAAATGAGAACCAAAGAAAATGCATAAAAATATACTTGACAGTACAGGTGAAATTTGAACATATATAAAATTTGGCGCGAAAACTAATTAAAACATTAAATACTGAATTGAACAAAAAGAACAGTTGAACATAAAATCCTAAATTGTCTAACCTAAGATTAACGAACATAACGAGAAAAACTGAATTAACTACCTTAATTATGTTTTATGAAATTTTCTATTAGAATCACAATTTAAATCCTAGAATAAAATGTAAAACATTGAAATAAAGTATGCGCATTAATTAAAAATGATTAAAATTTGAATTCGAAGCTTAAAAAAAGAAAACATAGCTAGCTAAGTCAAACTAAGAAATTAAGTTAAGATCAGTTAATTCTTGTCCTGGATCCAAGGCTCACTGTGTAGACACTTGGATAACGTGATTACTGTGCATTATCTGATTTTAGCAAGATTTCACACTAAAATCAATATTAATTTGCAAGAACAAGGCTCAATTACTGAAAACCTAAGATCATGAGCTTGGCTTAATCGAGAGAATTAGAAACAAAGCATGTGAACAATGGAAACTTGTAAAACAGAAACAAGAACTGAATATGGAAGAAGTAATATTGAGAATTGTGGATAAGAACATTGAAATCATAAAATGAAATGCAGAAAAAAAAATGGTTCTAAAAGCTTAAGTAAAGCAGATTTCACAAACTTAGGTTAATTTAATTGATTCTTGCTATTTTTAATCAAGAGACACTTGATAGAAGGTAGATAGTTGTGTATCTTTTGAAATTCAGCATGGTTCCACACTTAATTCAGTACTAAAGTGTAATAGCACGTTTCATTCAATCAAACCAAACCAGCAAAACTTGATTTAGATGAGAAAGTGGAAAACAAGTAAAATGATCGGTGGAATTGAATTTAAACATGAACAAGAATGGAAGTAGAAGTAAACAAATCAAATGTGAATTACTGAATGGAAGATTTACAAGTGTGAATTGAAGAATCCAATGCAACCAAGCTTACTTTGTATACTGTTGGTCAATCGAGGAGGTTCACCGGGAAGACACAATACTAATGAGATCTGAGTCCAACCACATAAGGGATTGACATTACTCTATACCCAAAACTTTAAGTCATGGATTAATGGGTCTTTGACCTCTGTATAGTGTTCTACTTCCTCATTTCTATTTAATGTGGGATTTAGATTCACTTGAATTCCAAATACAGATATGGTCACAAAGAGCTTTCGAGAGAGAACTTTACTCTTAAGAGAAAATGTAAAAACAGAAAAATGAAAGTGTGTTAGTATTTTGGTGTCTCTCCTCGTGCAAGACTCCAACAGCCTCTTTATGCTATGAAAATAATGACCTATATGATTGGCTATTATAGGTAATGAAAGTTATCTACATTAACTTATACCTATACAAACAATATTAAATAAGAAAAGTAGTCTAAATTAGACACCTGGGTAACAAGTAAGCGAGTTGTTCCTACCAATTGCCACTGGTCGATGCAGGTCAACCAACATGGTTTTCAAAAGTGTCTCTTGGAGTTCCAAACTGGTTAGTGTAGGTGGCAATCCAGCCGGCTTATGTTACAATTCAACAGTGCAGCTCCAGCATGTCATTCTCACTTGGTAGCAGCTTCTCAGCATATGACATGGTGGCAGCAACTCATCTAGCTTTGGTGAACTCTACAATTGCATGGTCAACTCTGCATAATTCACTATAAACGCTTGGTCAAATCTAAATATTAAACTAAACCTAGCTAAAGCATATTACAAAACTTATCTAATACAACTAGTAACTACGTATACTAAAAATATGTAATTCAAATTTAAATTAAAAGTTAAAGCAAATTAGAACACTACTTGACTATGCTAAGGAAATCTACCAATTTAAGAAACTACACTAAATATGGTCTAAAAAGAGCTAATTAACACAAATTTGTAAAATAAAAATAAAAAATAACACTCTAAACTAAATCTACTATAAAATAGGAATTAAACACTAAAACAATCCTAAATAATAAATGAAATGGTCTAAAAATATTTCACAAAATTGAGACTTATCAATGTTATACTTACTAAAAGAATTTATTACCCTTTCAGAAATTAAAATTTTAAAATCTATAGATAAAATTCATCAGTAAATTTAGTTGTCTTGTTATATATATATATATATATATATATATATATATATATATATATATATATATATTACAAAGGATTCTATGAGCAAATAATTATTTAATGTCTTTGAGAAAATTTATAGTGAAAGTAAGCTAAGAAAATAACACAATAATGATTTTTTTTTCATTTATGTTCAAAAATATGAGACTACTTTAGTATATTTGTTTGAGAAACTACTACATTATCTAGGCAAAGAAGAGTTAGCCACACGGAAAACAATAGGATGATTGATAAGTGTCCAATATCAATTAATTTTGGAATGAATTTATCACTTATCTTGTTTTGATTATGTTAAATGTATGTGGAAATCACCGAATTTAACTTGTTTTGCGGACTTTGATGATTACACAAAGTCAAAGGAGAAAAATAGAAGAAATAGAGGAAATTCAAACAATTATATATGAGCAAAACTGACTTAGGCACAGTTGAGCGTCAGTCCTTAAGCTTGAGCCACATGAGCAAACCTACCTTGGAGGGAAACCCTCAAGCACTGAATGTGAGGCTAAGTCATGAAGACTCTTTCTCAAAGAAGTTATCTCAAGGGTTACAACACCAAAAGCACGAGGCCTAAACCATAAAGGAAACCAATCTTGAAAGGAAACATCTACAACTAAAGCCACACTTTCATCTCTAAAGCCACACATTGAAAAGTTTATAAAAATAGAGTTGTTCCTTGATTTTAAGAGACTTCTGGACAGAACTTAGAGAAGACTTTTTAGAGAGTTTCTCAAACACTTTCCTCTATACTTTAAAAAATATTATTAGAGGCTTAGAAAATGATGACTCTTCCTTGTATTGAATCCTTTCCTTCCATTATTATGAGTTAAATCTCTTAAAGCAAATATGTAATCCTTTGAAACTCTTTTGTATTGGTATTATTTTATTTAATAAAATATGCTTTTAATTACATGTTTTTGAATTATTTTATGCTTGTTGTTGGATGAATTGATCCCTTGTTTGATTTCACTAGCTTGGGATTGAGTGGGAACTAGTTCCAAGTTGTGATCCAACTAATTCTCCTTCAGTTTCTAGATGCTGGGAATATATCAAAGGCTCTAGCTAGTTATAGGGTCCTGATCTTAATGCAAGTGATCCATTTAAACAGTTATTGAGGAATCATATTGAAGTCTGGTGATCTTAGGCTCTATGTGTAACATCCCTTTTAGGATGCCACATGTAGTTTATAAAACATTCATTAACTTAAGAAAATTTAAACTATGATACCATTACTTAATAGTGAACAAATAATAGTTATTTACATTCTTTTTGAATAATGTAATTTGACTCTTACTTTTGGAATTATGCAATTTTATTTGTTTTTGCAAGTTTACATAAAGGTTTTGAAGAAAAAAAGTATGTTTTCGCATTGTAAGGAAGTTTTGAAATATTCGTTTATGATAATAACTCGTGCATCCTGAATTTAGGGTGGTACAATAATCGATTCTCCCAGGAAACTTTGCCTTTTCTAAACCTTGTTGGAATAATCGATTATCAATCATCTCATTGTATTTTTGAAATATGAGTTATGATGAAAGATGAAGTGAGGAGGTTAGTGTGATGGACTGCAAGCTGAGATGTTTTGTGAGGAGATGGAGATGGTCATCATGTTTGAGTTTTGGATGACTCTTGGTTGATAGTGAAGCATGCTAGGGTGAGTGATGTGGGAAGAAAGGAATGATGTTGCGCTTGGACTCCAGCTCGTTTGCTGAGTATAGTGCCCGATATAGGATGCACTAACATTTTTACTCCTAAGTTCTCAAGGATAAAGGAAATAGGTCTTTTAGCCGCGAGGACGGGACGACTCGAACCATCCTTTTTGATATAATAGGTGTGTGAGGTGGGGTACAGGAGATACATCAATGTCCTTCATGATGATGATGATGTTGAGGTTCATGTTGATGAGGATGACAATGATGATGATGATGATGATGATGATATTGATGATGATAACGTTGAAGATGATCATGGTGTTGCTGATGATGATGTTAATAATGATAACATAATTGTTTGATCATGGTTATTATGTTGTGTTTATTTTCCATTCTTATATCATGTTGTTATTAGTTGTTTTAACGGTAGTTTACCCCATATTGTTTGTGTTTGTGTTTATGTGATGATTGTATGACCTTTGGTTATACGGGAGCATCGAGTGTTGCAGATGTTCTGGATGCATGACAGAAACGTGAGAGGATGAGAAAGTCTTGGACTTATTTAAAGTTCTTTATGCTATAAACTTTAAACAGTATAATTGGGTTAATTTATTTAGTTGTTAATTTTAGAACTATGTAATTGGATAATGTTTCTGAATCAGCTATGACTGGCTTTGATGATTTCTGTACGATTTAAATAATGAAGATTGTTTTTATGAATACCATTTTCCGAATTATAAGAATTTGAGAATATTTTGATTTAAATTACGATTCATTCATGAAACCCTGAATTGGTGTTTTACACTCTCTAGTATAATTAATTGTCTATCAAAAGACCGATAGAGAACATTTTTTATAAGGAAGGTTGTCTTTTTTAATCATACATAGAGAGCGCGTTGGAAGATAAGTGTTGTCTATAGATGGATCGATAAAAAGCACCTTTTGTAAAAATGACTAACTTTTCAAGACACATGCATGCTCCCCTGTCTTGATATAAAGTGGTGAACACCTTATTTTTTGTCACCGTATTTTATAATATTATTTAGCTTCTTAATTTGGTAAAAAACCATAAAATTTTTCCGAGAATACAAAATATAGTTAAAGAAAAAAAAAAAAAAATATATATATATATATATATATATATATATATATATATATATAATCAAATTACTAGACGACAAGTATAGCACAAATTACAGTTTCAAATTGCTTCAAGTGCATTAGGACACTAAACCCCAATTTGCATATTTTGTTCACTTAAATGATAAAAGTATACAACTTTATATAACATTCCTCTCTTAAGAATACATAATTGACTTCTTTAGTCAAATTTAGTTTTGTAGAATATTTTTAATTTATTTTTAAATATTTATAATTAAGGATTCAACTAAATTTTTTTCTTCCTGCCACAAAAGCCAAATCACGAAATCTAGATAGCTTAGTTGTAAGTTGTAAAAATGTTTATATAAATTTTAAGAGAAAACAATTTTAAAAGCGGAATTATTTTGTGGGGTTCTAAATTAGAGTTTAAGGATAATACAAATTTTAGGAGTTGTTACTCGTAGTGAGATGTTTTAGTAGTTGTGATATGCTATAATTGAATTTCTGGTTATCCATGTGATCTGAACGTCGGTGTCTGAAAATATCACACTTGAAAAGTCTTCTTTTATACAATAATATCATTTTCAAAGTAATATATATAGATAAGATCCGCATTGGTGAGTAGAACCAGGAACAGGGACAAACATTGTCTGCGGGGATTTGGATGTTTTGGACCGAAATTTTCTAACATTTTCACACCTCTCCCACTAACTTTGGGGTTGCATTGCATGTCTTTGCTAATAATAAGAACCCTAAACCAAATTCAATAGCCACAAAAATACACTTCTTCTCACCCAACTTGTCTGCAACTTGTCGGAACCTAAAAGTGCACATTTCATTTTAAGAAAGGAGATGTGCATGAATACTTGTTTTCATAAATTCAATTATGTTTTCTAACAAGCTTTGTTTCATGTCAAAATATTTAATAAATGACCTCAAGAAAACATGCGTGAAAAAGATCGATTTTTCAAATGCCTTATTTTTTTTCTTTTTTATTTCATTTGTTTTTATTAATCTAATGACTTTTAAGATAAATAAAATACAAAGGTATAAAAATTCAATTACAATTTTTGTTTATAAAATTTACAATTTAGTTATTTACATGTAATTAGAGAACTACTTCAATATGTTTTGAATGAAAAACTAGAAAACACTAGAAGATGAGTTGAATAGTATTGTGAAAAACTTTTTGTCAAAAGATGTTTAACAATTTTAATAATGATTAGACGGTCTACACAGATTGTTAGACACTTGATTTGTAAAACACTGTTTAACTCACGTTTAAAGATAAAGAGTTTTTTAAGCATTTTAACAAAGCTATTGCAGGGTTTTAAGAACAAAAGTCATTGAAGAAAATTGGTGTTTAGTGACAATCATGCTTGTCAATAATTAATTTAGCAAGAACTATGGTGTTTGTAAAAAATATGTTTTTGTGAAGATAATGCAATAAACACACAATTGTTTTATACTGGTTTACTCAACTGAGCTACGTCCAATTCTCCTTTAAGATCTCTTAGAGGATTCCACTATTATCTCAACAAGATTACAACTAAGTATTAGCACCACCCCTGGTTACACCTAGTCAATTACGGTAACACCTGTTACATTAACTACTTGAGTTTCACTCACTCCTAGTTTTCACCAGACAATCTTGGTATCTTCCTGATACGCTGCCTAGCTTGAGTTTCACACACTCTTGGCTTCCACTAGACAAATTTGGTATCTACGCTGCCTAACTTGAGTCAGTCACTCCTGGTTTTCACTAGACAATCCTAGTAACTCCTGTTACGTTGCCTAGTAGGCATTTAACTCAACTGAGTTAATCACCAATTGTTTAAATTCTCTTCAGAATATACAATTAGTCATATTGTTTACAAGTCTTAGACGATAATTTTCATTAAGAGGATGTGTTTACAATACAACTCAATCTAATAGAATTTTTAGAATTTTCTTACTTCTTACAAATGTAAGATTATGAATTTTTGAGGCTTTTAAATATATTATCAACGTTTATGATCTTGCACAAGTAGTAGCTTTTCTCTTATTTTTCACGTGGTTCGTGTGCTTATCCTTCTTGTTCTTCTTTCCAAGGATTCTTCTTTTTATAGGTTTCATGAGAAAAGATCTGTTAGACAATGCTTGTCTTTTGAACTTTAGATCTTTCATAGGTAGCGGCCATAGGTTAAAGTCAATGTGTCAGAGCATGCATGTTTTTGCAGTACATTATCCAAAGTAAGTTGTACGATCTCCTCAACGTACACAACTTTTGATAATGAGAACATTCCATGAATATCTCTTTTGTTTCTAGCGTCCACATCTAACTTGTTCATGATGGAGTAGGTAAACACTTTTAATAGGCATATGCACAAGGTAGAGTAGAAAGAGATGTTAGCATAAATGTTCTTTTTTCTCATAAATTTTGTTGTTTTAAACGTTGAGCATTTAAAGCATTACATTGCACGTTCAAAACAACTTTGTAAATCGTTTAAGTGCTCTTGCCAGTGTATCAATGAGATACTAATATTGTCTACGGGTACTAGGAGTGGTGAATAATATTGCATAACCAGGAGTGTGTTAAACTCAATTAGATGGGAGTCTAGGGATACGAAGAGTGGTGAATAATACTACACAGCCAAAAGTGGGTTAAACTCGTGTAATCTTTGAAAAAGATAAATGGAATCTCTCAAAAGTTCTTGGGAGAGACGGGACGTAACTCAGTTGGAGCAAATCAATATAAAAATCTTGTGTGTTTTATTCTATTAAATGTCTTTTTTCTTTCTTTATTAAAAGACAATGTTTGAACAAGTTGTTTAAACCATCTATGTTCCTATATTCACTAGAAGCTGATTATGTGAACTGAAACATGTGTGTTAGCACACTTTTATTCAAACGTGAGGCACTTAAAGTTTTTTTTTTTAACTCACACTTCCTTCTATCACGACAGTTTAAAGTTATATACGATGCTTCTTATGAAATCCTCTTAAACATCTCCTATGAAATCTAACATCTAAACAATATCTTTAACTTCTTATTCACATTTATTTATCAAACGCTATATTGCAAAAAAAATTTGAAAATACTATTCAACCCCCCCCCCCCCCCTCCCCCTCTCCCTCTCCGCTTTCTAATGTTTTCCTGTGACTTCATCATACTCTCTAATTTGTGTGACACGTAAAAGAGAGGAAAGTTGTGGGACCTATAAGGGAAATAGTTCCTTAACTGTGTGTATAGGACTATTCAACCATGTAGGGTTATGAGTCTGTCTGACCTTTGTTTGTGTGACAATAGACCATTGAATAGAGTTAGTGTGACATTAGTATGTGTGACATTAGTATTTGTGACCTTAGTCTCTGTGATATTAAACCACTGAGAGAAAAGTATCGAGAGAGGGTTATTGGATATGATGTTTGGTTGATTAAGTAATTAGTTGATTTATTTGATTGAATTAATTATTTATATATTTTCTAAGTTAACTTATCCATAATATTTATTTGTGTGTACGACAATGATCTTATGACATTTGTGTTATACAGGAGGAGCAGTTGTTAGTACAAGTGTTTTAAGTGATTTGTAGACAAAATAGAAATGGGATAAGCTTCAGTAGGAATTTTTTTAAGAAAAGGCTATTTTTTGATTTCTTTTAAAAAGAAGTGTATTACGTTGAGTATTTTAGAAAAGATTATTGAATCTCTGTATTTGTTAAGTTACGCTTGTTTTGGATTTATGAAAGTGTTATTTTAAATTGAGATTTTATCTAGTAAAATCAAAGATTTTATTTTGACACATTTTAGTGACTACCAGATTTGGACTGTTATAAAGTAATGAAATTATTCAAAGTATACTATTAGGTGGAGCAATTGAGAAACCAATCACGTTGAAGCCAGGTGAAGAATGGATTGTCTGCTTGGACCTCTCTATGGTTCCTTCCACTTGATGACATGAAATTGGTATGAAGATGCTAATAATGTGGCAATCTTAATAGTTTAAATGTTTTGTTATCAAAGTTCAAGTTTTATTTTGTTTGACAAAAAGTATCTAAGGCATGCATGTGTTAAAGTTGTCTGATAAGCTAACTAAAACATACCATCCAGCTAACCAACATTTGTATGAATGCCTTGTTATGTGTTTTTTATTGTATAAGGTGTGCTTTATGAACAAGCTAAAGCGGTGTAACTGTATTATTTTTTGCCTTGCGATTCTGCTGTGCCTTGTGTATTTTTTTTTTTTGTGGTGGTCATGTCAGGTATCTGTTTGAAATTGAACATGGATGGTAATGCTGAATGATTTGGTCACCAGTGCTTATTACTATTCTGTGTTTGATGCATGACCTGTGTATTTTGACTGCTAAAGTGGCTTTTACTGCATTTTTTCAGTTTAGCGATGCCAATAGCTGCCAAATCATTTTGGTCTGCACTTAAATCCTGTTATGGTAGGATGGTTTCTCTACTTATGTCCCATTAGGCCATGTTGTCTGCATTAGTCTGGCCAGGCCATAATGTGTTGCTGCTAAAACAAGTTCCTCAAATCATTAGATCATGTTTTACCTTTCAGGAGTGCACCAGTGTAGGACTAATGGAGAATAAACCAAAATCCAAGTGTTTGGCTTACCGTGGTGTCTACTTGTGTTGTTTTCACGTAATAAAGATGTTAATTTCACTACGTATGTGTTGTTTTATTGTGTTATATAAAGCTATCAAAACGGGTCATCCGGCCCGACCCGACCCGGCCCACCACGGGTTGGTCACTTAGTGAGTCAACCCAACCCGGCTCATTTATTAGTGAGCCAGAAAAATTCGAACCCGGCTCGACCTACCATGGGTTGGTGGGTAAACGGGTTGGCTCACTTAATTACAATTTTTTTAATAAAATAAAATTAGGTAGGTGGGTCAACCCGGCCCACCACGGATTCAACCTGCATGAGCCGGGTTGAAATCTAACCCACATAAAAGAAATACAATTTTTTCTAACTCAACCCGACTCAAATCCGTGGTGGATCGAGTTGGCTTGCGGATTGTGACTCATTTTGACAGCTCTAGTGTTAGCTCTAGTGTTATATCTAGTGGATGTCATGCATTGCTCTTCTTACCTAAAATCCAATAGCTAGCATCAGAAGTCATTAGTTGATTGCAATGGACCGTGACACTTTGCACCAAACAGATTGGTCATACCTTCCTATAATAAAACCACAATTTTCATTTGGCCTACAAATTAACTTTCTTAAAAATAACGCCTAAATGATTTGGAGTGCAGTGGCTTGCTGTTTTAATGTGTGATATGTACATGCTTATTATAGGTTAGTATGTAATGATTATATATTGCTTTTCAAAACTATGTCATTGTTTATGATAGGCATTGGACTACGAGCGGTTTAAATTGCACTTTTGTTTATTTTGATGTATTTCGAAATAATGTATTGATAATTTTTTATTCATATACGGAAGTAAAGAACTTTCTTTTTATGAACTTTGTCTTTTTCATATTTTTCCTAATATTTTATATATTTTTTAAATATTGAAACTAATAAAAAGCATTAGGTTTGAAAAAATAGCATCTATTGAAAAATAAAATAAATTATTTAAACAAAAATTCAAACCAATAGACAATGTTGGCTTGAAAAAGTGGTCTATTGAAATATAAACAAGTTATTTCATTAAAAAAATTGAAAAAAATTGAACGAATAGATAAAACTTGTTTGAAAGAATGTTGTTTATTGAAAAATTAAATAAATTATTTTAAAAAGAAAAATTGAACCAACAAAAAACGCTTGTTTTAATATACAATATGTTTTCAAACAAGGGATGTCTATTGTTAATTATTAGATAGGGTTTTTCTGTAAAAGTTAACATTTGTTTGAAAAAACATTGTCTATTAATGATATGGTAAAGTACTTTTTTAAATAAGCGTTATTTATGTGACCATTAAATAGGGTTTTTGATAATATTATTCCATTTAAAATTAAAATTAGTGTCTATTTAAGTATCGTTTATTTCGAGAAAAGCCATAATTCAATTTTAACATATTTAAAAATACAAGATTCTAGAATGAAAAAATTAACACGATGAAACAATAGTCAATCATTCTAAAAATAAGTTAACAAAATTATCATATTAGTTAACAGTCCAAAGGCACCAAATATAAAAGTTAAACTTTATTGGATCATATATATATATATATATATATATATATAAGATCAATACAATCACCAAAAGACGTGATTTGTTATTCATGATGACATATATGTATTTGTGCGTACACTTATTTTTACACCCAACGAAGTCTGTGTCTCGTATATAGTGTGAGCAGTTCAAGGGCAAAACGTAATGACATAGTCAGGTCTGTTGGAGCAAGTGAAAGTGCTGTTCTTGTCATCGTAAGCATATGAATAAGCCTCAGGGCACTGTTCCTCGAAGAACCGAGAGTAGTCCGTTGGTGGACATGTCTCAGCCTTGTTGTATGCTCCTGTGCAACAATACTTATCATCTCCGAAAGCCAAACAAGCACTCTTGCAACCGATCACGCTGCCATCAGACCCTTTCATTTGAAGCTCTGCAGGGCACGCAGCGTTGATGTTGCTCCGGCAAGTCGAGCTTTTGCATTCGCCACTGCCACCTTGTGGGGTTACGGACATCGGGATGTTGAACCCGTCCACGTTGCTCACGTCGTAGAAATCTTGCCCTCCGTTCTCTGCAACCGTTATTTCTACCAGAGTTGCGGGTGGAGTTCCACCTGCGCCGTTGCAGGTGACTTGACCGGAGCCGCAATCTGCTGTGGCGCAACTGAACCTTCCGTTGTTGTTAGAGCATCCTGTTCGGGCCCAGAACCGACCTGACCATGGAGATGGAAGGTCTAAAGAGTTTGATGCTCCTGAGGCCAACTCGAAACCGGTCGATGATAACTGAGTCTTTTGGTCTCCGGTTAGGGTTCCTGGCCATACTGTGTATTGGCACTTGTTTGTGAAAGTAACCTTTGCTCCTTGAGACACTGCATATATACCGAACTCAGTTTATGAGCTTGTTTTGTCGACAGGTTTAACAATATTTGCAATGTTTACACTGTATTCTTATATGCATAAACGAGTGTAACAACTAATATGAAACATCATAAAGCAAACAGATAAAGAAATTGAAAAAATTAGATATATATATATATATACCACAGAAGAGGAATGCAAAGCAAAGGACGAGAGCAGCAACACTTGAGGTCGTCATTGTTGGATACTATAGTGGTTTTTCGTGTGCAATGGTGAGTTTTTCATGTTGGGAAGCTTGCTATAAATAGGCTGCGAGGCTTGAATCTTCAACAATTGCATTTGCTACGTGGAGCAATTCTATGGCATAATGACATTACTGTGAGTGAGTCAAGTTGAAGGCTGCTGTCATCGACGACCAGCAAAATGTTTTATTACCCATATACATTACGTGTAGAAACGTATAAATCGTTAATCTTCTAATCTACCGTGATCCACGGCGTGGATTTTTTCGTTGTTCTTCCACTCAGAAAATTCCTTCGTCTTCATCTCCTATAGTCTATATTACTTGTAGATCATTAATTATGCCGACGAAAGTTCAAATGCAAATTACTAAGGAGTCCGACTCTTCCATGATTCCAGTTTACATCCATACTCTTCACTTTTAATCAACACCATTACGTACGTAATAGTTTTCGTTATGACCAATTCAATTCAACTCATACACTAAATAAATATAGCTTCCAAATATTAAAAATACTCAAATTAAGACGCTATTACGTACCTCTTCCACTTCTTTATTATCTTTCACCTCTAATTCCGGCAACCACCGTCATCCGACTACCACGGTCAACAATATGAATGCAAGTGATGTAAATTTATGTTGCACTTAAATACCAATATTAAAACATTAAATTTATGTCAAACAATGTATGTTTTTAGAAATTCATTTGGTTTTGGCTTCAAACCAAAACTTGAAATACAAAAAGTTTCCAATATAAAATAAATTTCAACTAAAATTTCAGTCAAAAAGTTTAAATCTAATAATGAGCTAAACACACGAAAGTAACCTAAAACTACATTTACTTCAAGATATGTCACGTTTAGAGTACCCATAATCCCACACGAATAGGAAAAAATGGATGCATTAGCGTCAGGTTTGTTAAGTAAATGTCACGTTAATAGGAAAAAATGGATGCATTAGCGTCAGGTTTGTTAAATAAATGTCACGTTAATCCCACACGAATAGGAAAAAAGAGATGTCAGGTTTGTTAAATAAAAGCAAGCAACACACTGATATTCACTGTTTCATTATGTGTTGTTGTAATTAATTGATTGTCGCAAACTATTTAAATACCCGCAGGTGATAACAGAGTTTTACAAAAAATAGAAACTGAAAACTAAAACGAAAACAGACCAAGCTCCACAATCTGGCTGGACACAAAAACTGACACAGTAACCAATCAAAATAAAAACAAACAGACACATACGGCAACAAAACTAGAAACCAGAAATGTAGCAAGAAATGAAATAAAGACTCAAACGAAATTACATATAAACCCCAAATTTAAATTTATCCAACAAAACTTTTCCATATTATGTCCAAAACATGGCTAAGCATTTTGTTTACATATATACCAATTGAAGGTTTTTGACAATTGGTGTTCAAGTAGACGAGTTCCACTAACCATTAAGGTTTTGATTATGACAAAGCAATCACGGTTCCAGTCGAGTAAATTTCTGATTAGAGATGAAGCAGTGTTAAACGACTAAGAGAGAACGTTTAACAAATATAATGAGGTTGATAAGTATTAATGATCCAATAGAAATCTTTTTTTTTTCAATAAGTGCGATGGGTTCAATTGTAACACAACAAAGTCGCATTTATAGATATTTTGGTTTGAATAAAGCGGTAAATAATTATTTATTCGAATTTGCAATAAAATAGTGATAAGAGTTAACATATTTGAAAACCAAGATTTGTTTAATGTTTAAAATAGTTGATGATGATAAGAATGTTGGAATTAAACTTGACTAATCTTCTTCTAGTGACTTATTATCTACCCGTTTATAAGTTTATGTTTATTATTTTAATTAATGATTCTGAAAGTACTCTTTATTATAATCTTAAATCCATTCTTAGAAATTAGAACCTAATATTATCAAATTTAGCGTGATTCTTTAACCCTGATTGAATGACTTTTTACATTAAGATTAAGATTTTATATTCATCTAAAGAAGATAGATTTATTTCTACTATCTATAACATTAGGAAATTTGATTGGATTTAAACTTAAACAAATTTCACCCAATTTAAGTTCTGAGAAATTTCATTTAAAAAGCTATTTAGTAGTATTTTAATGTAAATAATAATTATTGTTCCTTTTAGAAAAATTGCTTATATAGGTCTATTGTTCTACAATTTCTAGATTTTAACCTTTCTCCAATTTTGATTATGGCATAATAGCCCCTGGTGAAGGGAGTTGACTTGGTCAATTTAGGTTTTAACCCTTATTTCTTGATTGGCCACAACGCATAGTTGAACCATGGTGAACCAAGGGGCAAACGAGGCTGAACGAGGTGCTGACCTAGAGTTGAATCAAAGGTGTTGGGTCTTAAGCTTATTGGAGCTAGGTTCGAAACGTGGCTGGCGCTGAGCGAATGCAGTGGCACTTGAAGTCGCTGATACAGAGGCGTGGATGAGACCTAGGTTCAAGTTTTTCTTCTTCCTTCTTATGGTTCCCTGTTTCAATTAAAAGGGTATATAGATAGAGTTAGGGAAGCTGATGGGAGACTGACAAATTTTCCCGTTTTCTTTCTTCTTGTAAGTCTTCTTTATTCTTAGAATAGAGTGAGAATAGGGTGTGATTGATTCAGTAGGAGATTCAACCAAGTAGAGTAGGAAAATTCCCACCGAGCGCAAAATAGCCACCGGTGGAGAGAGGTTCTACAGTGCGAGTGAACATTGCAAACGAGAGTTCTTGCGAGTACAAAGTGATATCAAGACACGCTTTGAGTAATTTCTCTCTTGTACTTAACCTTTCTTAAATCTAATATGAATCAATTTCGCAGTGTTCTCAATCAATTCCTTTTTCTGCAAATTTACAGTTGTTTGAGATTCTTTCAATATTTCTGGTTTTCTGTGTAGTGATAGGGTAGTTTAATTTCAGTTTCTCTTGAATCTGTAATAGATTTTACTAATTAGGTACAAGTTTATTTTGTTCTTTATTCATGCTTAATAGTACTTTGATCTGTTGTGAATCTTTTGCCAATTATCCTTAATTCAGATTTAAGTTCTTGGATTGTTTTGAAAATTAAGTGGAAACCTACAGAATTCTTGGTTTTGTTTGAAAACCATAAGGACCCCAAAGTGGGCCTTATTTCCCACGTGGTCTTCTTGAGTCAGGATTCTATTTAACATACCAATTAGAACAAGAAGTTTTAACCCTAGATCAAATTCATTTTTTTTTGTTTAGTGTAATTTATATTCTTGGTTTTCCAGTTTGAAATAGCTCTTGCTTTTGCACTGTCCCATGCCTTGTTTTTGTGATTCAAATTGTGTAGCAGGGGTAACTTTGATAGTATTGATATTAGGTCTGTCTGCAGCCATTTCAATTTCTAGTTTTGTGCATTTCTTGATACCCAAATCGTAGATATGAAGTCCTGCGCATTTTCTGGTTTAGGTAGGTATCTTTAATTCATTTCATTATGCACATAATCTGATATAATCATTTGTTTAAGAGCTGAATTTACATATCACTCATAACTTGCATTTGCAGAGTAGGTAACACTGCACATGCATTTGCATTAGAATCATAATTGTAGTTTCTGATTCAGCTTGGCTTAGTTTGAATTGTCCTTGTTTTCATGCATGTATTCAGCACCCATTTAGAGTTTATGCATTCTTTATGTTTTTTGCATTAAATAGAAGTCGGTAGGTTCATTTTACAGTCAAAATACCATAATTGCATCATAGTTGACAGTTAAATCTGCAGCAACTCTGGTTTCACTTTTTGATTCATAATGGTCTCACGGTATTGCATTCAAAGCTACTATTAAGTTGCATTTCATGAACCCATGAATAGCATCGAAAAGTAGTATTCGACTTTCAAAAATTCCAGCATCATTTGCGCTTGTTCAATCTGGATTATTGCATTCTACACATCATGGCTGCAACACAGAATTTGAATTTGTATTCTTGAGTTAAGCTGTCACGTAGATCTTAGGATAAAGAAATCATTTTAGATTTTGTGGTTGTTTGCATTTTTTATTGTCTTTGCTTAAGTCTTAAGCGTTGTCCATATCATCTCATCATTCCTAATCTGTACAGAACATTTACATCTTTTTAGCCAAATAGTGTCATGTTGTTGCTGTCTTGGTTAGGTTCTATAGTGAATTAGTAGCAACCAAATTCTGAAAATAAAGTGTTGCTTCATATTAGGTAGTTAACCATCATTCCTAAGTGCATTTAGCCATTACATCTCATGCATTTATATCATATTAAGTAGTTCATTCTCTTTTTATTATTTTTGTTTAATTCCTCCATTGCATTTGCATTCTCATTTTTAGCAAGGATAAACTACACAAACTACATTTAACACACCATTTCCATGGATTGATCCATACATTAAAGGGAGAAACTTGGAATTTTTGTTGACCTTAAATGCTACTGAAAAAGGCTTTAAACACCATCAATTGCATATATAGTAGCCACATTGATAGCCTTAAGTTTGTTTATTGCATTATGCCCATAGTAAAGATGGTTAGATCTATTAAATGAAAATAAAAAGTAAATAAATCGCCTATATATAGCTTTTCTTGAAAGATTACGATTAGACAGAGAAGTTGACTTTAGGAGAGCAGGTAGCCTTAAGGTGAGAAGTCAGACTCAAGTCTACTTTGCAAAGGTACAAAGCTTTATCATAACTTTTATCTAAACAGAGCTTATATGGTGTGATAGAGTAGAAGGCTTCAAGGGAAACATTCCCAGAATGTTCTTCATCTCTAACAACGTATTTTTATTAGGTGTAGTGATTCTGATCATATCTTTTTGCTTTAGTGATTTCTATACAAGCATCAAAGCACTTTATCGTCCATGCATTGTACATAAGCATTAAAGCATTTTATCGTACATGCATTAAATATTTTAAACGTTGAAAGAGTTAGGTTGTATTACGTGTTCAAAACATTTTATCACTTGTCATTTCATTAATAAATGCATTGTTTGGTAAAGCATATAACATATATATTCATCAAATGGTGTAAAACATTAGATTCTTTACCAAAAGCTATTTATAAGTGTAGCGTTTATCGAATTATATATTAGATGGTATATCTCATAAGACGCTTTGCTTGAATTAACATTGTGTTGAATAAGACAATCTTTTTAGCTTTAGTGTTATCATGAGATAAACATTTCTTGTTCATAAGATGCTAGCTTGTTTACTCATATTGTCTATTAGATTATTCATATAAGAAGCACTTTCTTTCCTTAGATGTTATTTCTTTTAAAAAAATAATTTTTCATGCATAACGATATTTTGTTTAATACTTTTGTTAAATTTCAAAATCTGAGTTTGCTTAGTCCGTCTAATTTCTAGACTATCTTGTCTTAATATAAACATTCATCATGAAAAGTTTTATTGGCCCCATATGAGAAAGGAAGTTCAAAGGTATTGTCATAAGGGCTACAATTTCCAAGGAAGAATACAATAATGCATATAGGCTAGAGTTGCCAAGTGAATATGATGCAAATGCTACATTTAATATGTATGATCTAACCTATATTGTAGGTGACATGGATGAAGATGAAGATGAAGACCTTCTAGACTTAAGAACAAATTTTCTTCAAGAGGAAGGGAATTATGGCAAACCCCTAACCAAGGGACCAATTATAAGAAGCATGTCAAAGCATATTCAAGAAGAATTGTTTGTTAAGACAAGATCATTATTGAATTCTCTTAACACTCTCATATGTTTTGAAGTTTAACAAACAACATTTAACGAAATGAGCATATAACAGTGTTATAGTTAGAATAACAATATAGCTAAGCAATTTGTGAAAATACTCTAAAAAACCTAAACATGTTAAGGATAGACTTAATAGAAACACCTAGGTATGAACAAACGCAACACTAAATGATTTCTCTAATTAATGAGTTAATGAAAGTCTTGTTGAATGTAATGAATGTTATACATCACTAAGCGATGATCAAACAAACTCTCAATATGCATGATAGATAAAAGTGTCAAAGAATGTTTTTGGAAAGCACGCTAAAAGTCTTAAATGATATTTCAAAAACTTGTGTCGAAAGACTCTTTGCTAAACACATTCTTTGAATATAACAAAGAAAATCTTAAAGAAGCATTTACATAGGCTAAACAATCTATTTCATCCATCAGTGAAGTCTTCATCCATTGTTTGGTATCTTCGTAAAAAGCTTAAATGATCAAATCCTACTTGAACGGTAGAAAATATAAAAAACACTTTGTTGTTCTGAATAGGCATTAAATGTCATTAAATACTCAACGTTTAAAACTAACAAAAGTGATATGAGAAATGACATATATGTTGCATGCATATATACTTTACTTTTTGTAGATTGCCTGTTACACGCATCCACATACTTTATCTGATACAAATCAGAAGTAGACAATAGAAACAAAGAAGACATTTACAAAATGTTCTCTTCATCAAAAGTTGTGCCAAAAAAATTTTGTTGCCTACTATTGTCAAAGTATTGAAAAAACAAGTATACTTTGACAAGTTGACTTTTACAAACGACTACTACATACGACAAGACTAAGAAGACTCAAAGATCAAAGCAAAGCTCTATTTAACGGATATATCTTTTAGAAGTCTTTAAATAGAAGATCATTCAAAAAGAGAATCAAGACAATAACATATAAAAAGAAAAGGCTTAACATACAACGTTGAGAGAAAAATCAAAAGCACACAAACTCAAAAGAGAATATCTAAGAGAGAGAAACTCAAGAAAAGAAATACTGTCAAGTTTCATTGATATATAAGCTTACTGTTGTAAGAAGAGAGAAAAGAAAAATATCCAGTGTGTTTGTTAGATTGAATTGTATTGAACACATATCTTTTCTACGAGAGTTATTGTCTAAGGACTTGTAATCAATTTTTTAGTTGTAAATTCTGAAGAGAATTAAAACACTTTACGTTTAACTTTGAGGAGTTAAACGGTAGCTAGACGAGTGTGTCCAGTGGAAACCAAGAGTGGGTGAAACTCTGATGTTTAACTTGGTGGAGTTAAACGGTAGCTAGACGGGGTTGTTTAGTGGAAAACAAAAGTGGGTTAAACTCCACTAGACAAGATATCGAGAAGATATTTGGATTGTCTAGGGATACCAACAGTGGTGAAGAATACTCCACAACTAAGAGTGTGTGAAACTCGGTTCTAATCAGAGTAACAGTGGTTACTTCGAGTGGCTAGGGATACCAGGAGTGGTGATAATACTCAGTTGTAATTTTGTTGAAGATTATAGTGGAATCATCTAAGGTGTTAGAGGAGACTGGACGTAGCTCGGTGGAGCGAACCATTATAAAAATAACCGTGTGTTTATTGCTTTATTCTTTCTAAACGTTTTTCTTACAAATCCTATAATTGCACATTACTTTAAACCTTACAAAAACTCTTGTCATCAAACATCTTTTATTAAGAGCTAGTTTTATCAAAATGTTGCAGGAAACATATTTAAATGATTGAAAAGCATTTGCGAAAAAAAACTTATAGTTTGAACTTAATTTTAAAAGTCGAGCATTTAACAACTTACGTAAATTTTCAATGCTCGACAATATTGTTAAATTATCTCCTTCGAAAAATGTTTTCCCATAACACTATTCAACCCCCTCCCCCCTTCTAGTATTTTTCTAGGTAGTTCATTGTTGTCATCTGTGGAAGGTGAGCTCAAATTTTTATTCTCTTGAGCCCCATTAGAGTGCAATTAGTAGAGTAGGTTTGTTTTGGGTTTTGCATAATGGACCAAGTAATCTAGAATTTTCATTTGGGGCTTGTATCATGGACCATGTAGTGTAGGGTTTTCGACTAATGTGAGATTACCTAAAAGGAGTGCATATTGTAGTTTACCTTAAAGTCAACATGTGCATAAGAACCTTGTTCTCCAAGGATGTGGGCCTCTTGGTCTTTCACCCTTAGGTCAAGTGTCCTTCTCCTAATGTAGATTATTAGTACCCATGTGTCATTTCCTAATGAGAGGGATTAATAGCCCTGTGTCCATCCCCTAATGAAGAGGATTTTAACTTGGTTTCCAAGCTAATTAGAGTTTTGCCTCTTCATTTTGGAGACACATTTAGGGTTACTTAACTTATAAATAGAGGTGTCTTCCTCATGTAAAAATCACCTTCGAATTAAGTATTCTTAAGTTGTCAAATTTGTATCATACTACTCTCTCATATCACTAAAAGCTAGAATTCTGCTTCTAGATTTTCTCTAATTATCTTTCTTCTTGAATTTACTAACCTATTTTAAGAGCACTCGAACATCATTTTCTCACCACCTCAAACACACATAAAATGAGTCGTCCCACACCATTTCCTCATTGCTTTCGTGCACCACTTGTCACTTTAGACTCATCTTCATGCTTGGAGTCATCTAGCTTAAGGAGAAGTGAATTTCCAAAGTGAAACCTTTTTAGACTAGGCAAATGTTGGAAAGTCCATCTCTCTTGTATTTAATTTTGTAGGTCCATCACACACTATTTTGTGTTTATTGGGTGGTGAGACACAGAAACTCGAAGTCTAATTGGCCTTCATTGCCTGTTGTTCTTCTGCCAATGTAGTTTACCATGGTGGTAAAGCTAAGGCTCAAATTCAGAATTTCCTTGGTTTTTGCACTGGTCATTTAATTTCAAAACATCTGCACACATTGAGCTCAGTAAGACAAGACAACCAATAGAGTCAACATTCTGGATCACATTTTTAAGTCAGAAACTTGTCCAATTACTGTCACAGGAGCCGAGGACTTATATTTTGGCTAAGCATCAGTCGCATAACCATGCAATGTTTAACATTTGTCAATAGTATAGCCTAGTATATCAAAATATATCTATCCAATTATTTATTTTAAAAATAAGTACAAGTATAAAAATAAAGGAAGTTTAGACATTTTATTCCTCGAATGTATTCTCTTCTTTTACTTGTATTATTCTCTCTCATTTGTCCCTTTCCTTATAAAGAAGCTGTAACAATCTTTGTGCTTGAAGTAACAATAATAACTGCATCATTTTTTGTAAAAAGTAACAGCAATGTTCTGGTTGTTGCCGTTCCCTTGTTACTTGTAACAAATGTCGGTAGCGGGTTAGACCAAAGAAGAAAGAAAAGAATGGTTACAAACCCCAAAAGTAGTAAAGTTTTCAGTTTTGAGTGTGTCTTTCAATTACCTAACAGAACTGAACTGAAGATAGTAACTTCAAGCGTTTTAGACCAAAAATGGGTAACGCCCATGGACACCGCCATCGCAAACACCCCAACTCCGTTCCTCCGCCCCATATATACGATCACCCTCCACCATTCCCAACCCCACCACCACCCATAGCTAATTCCAACATGCTCTCTCTTCCTTATACCCACGTAGACACCACCCTCCGCGCCCTCGCCGCCCAAGCCGAGGGCTTCGGCCGCTTCGCTGTTGGCGGCCTCCACGGTCCCCTTCACCGCGTCACATCGCTCGCAGGTTCACCTATTCATCACCTTTTTCCCCCAATCCCCTCTTAGTCATTCATTCGTCGGTTAGGTTTAAATTTAGTATTGCTATACTGCTGCAGATGACGGACCGGGGTCGCTGCGTGAGGCGTGTCGCGGAAAAGAACCATTGTGGATTGTGTTTGAGGTGTCCGGCACCATTCATCTCTCCTCGTACCTGAACGTGTCGTCTCACAAGACCATCGATGGTCGTGGCCAGAGGATTAAACTTACCGGACATGGGTTGCGCCTGAAGGAATGCGAACACGTCATAATCTGCAATTTGGAGTTCGAAGGAGGCAAAGGGCATGATGTTGACGCCATTCAGATCAAACCTAAATCCAAACACATATGGATTGATCGTTGCACGCTCGCTGATTATGATGACGGACTTATAGACATCACACGTGAAAGCACAGACATTACTATCTCAAGGTACCATAAAAAGTCTTGTTTTCTTGTGTATATTTTCTGCTTTGGTTTTGCTGAGGACACTAGCAAAAAATCGAACAGCTGGAAACTTTTAGTCCATTCCGAGTTGAATATAGAATTATTAATTTTGAATTATGAAGGGGTGTGCTGATGTTAGTCTTCCCAATGAAAAATTTTCATTTTTAATTTCTCAGTAACTTACGAACACTAGTTAGTTTGCATTTTCATTACAAGAGGTGGTATTGTTTCACTTATTGAAGAAGTACTACGCCATTCTGTGCAGGTGTCACTTCTCTCAGCATGATAAAACTATGCTTATTGGGGCTGATCCATCGCATGTTAACGATAGGTGCATGAGGGTCACTATACACCATTGTTTTTTCAATGGGACGCGACAGAGGCACCCTCGTGTTAGGTTTGCGAAAGTGCATCTCTATAATAATTATATCAGAAACTGGGGCATATATGCTGTGTGTGCTAGTGTGGAAGCCCAGGTGATTTCTTTTGTGTATTTATTTTTGTTGGTTTTGTCGAAATGGAATTGGTCCGATTTGATATGTGAATGATACACGAAATTGATGTCATTTGTGCTGTATGTTCATGCCAGATATTCTCGCAGCATAATATCTATGAAGCCAGACAGAAGAAGGTGGCCTTTAAGTACCTTACTGAGAAGGTTTGTCTGGTTCTTTTTTTAGTGTCAAGTCATTTTTTCTTGACTTCAATTGGAAACCGCATATTTTCAGTGTAATGTTCAATCGATCTTCTGAAAATGGTTATGAAGTGTGAAAAACTAGTTCATGGAATTGATCACTTGATTTTAAGTTGGTTTGCATCCGATAATTTTAAAGATTATTTTGACTTGCTTCATGTGCTAGTATTTTTTTCTCTGACACAAGTCGTTGGTACACGATGTTAGAACTAGGAAAGTTTTAAGATTCAAAGTATAATTTACACTGGTGAACTGTGGAGCGTTTTCATTGAACTGAGAAAGCGAACTTGACTATTTAAAATAGCCTTACAACCAATAGGAATATAAAATAACAGCGTACATGTCCCAGTATCATGGTGTATTGGTCTAAACTGAAAAACATAAATCGTTACAGTTATTATCACTTCCCTAAAACAGAACAACTTAAACTGAAAAACATTGATGATACCTATTAACTCTCGCAGCTTCAAGAACACTTACAGTGTCGTGACAAGGGTTCAAAACAAGGTGTTCCATTGACAAGGGTCGCTGTTAATATACTTATGAATGAGAAATGTTTTGTTCTAGAGAAAAAACACCAAATGGAAGAAACTCAGACTCTAGAAGAAAATGGTCGGAGTTTAAGAGTGTGATTTGAAGTCTTTCATTACATAGAAATGGACAAGTTGAAGAATAAGTGAGAAAGACCCACAAAATCTATGTTAACTTTATAGTCCATTGTTGAAGATCTCTTGTTGATTCATCTCTCTGATTATCCAACACAATAATTGTAGCTTGCACTAAGTTGCATCATTTTTTTTCTTTTCTATATTGTTTCTGACATAATTTGTATGTTATAATTGCTACATATCCACCATTCTTCATTACCTGCTTTAAGTTTTTGCCTATAAAAATATTACAAATAGCAAATGCATTGTTATTAAGAACCCCTGCTTCGTCAGATTCAATCTATTTCAGGAAATGTATGTCAAATTCCTTCTGCAGCTGCTATGGTAGTTATTTCAACATAATCTCCCCGTCGAATTCTCATACTAATTTTCGGAACTCCTTAGTCATATATGCCATTACATTTTGCATTTCACCTGGTCCCTCCATACATAGCATTGTTCATATCAAATCAAACTAGCCATTACAATAGCAGTTTTGTTCTGGGATGATTTCTGCTAAGCTCTGACATGTTTCCAAATACCAACTTCACAAGCAGAAAGTTTAACAGTTTTTTTGTCATATTTGAAATAAAAGAATACGCAGTCTGCAACTTTTTATGCTATATGGCATTTGATTATTTAAGATATCTGAAAAATATTTGTGCTGGTTCTTTAACACTTATTTGATAGCATCACTGCAGGCAGCAGACAAGGAAGTGGGAACAAGTGGCTACATAAGGTCTGAGGGAGACTTGTTCTTAAATGGTGCTGAACCAGGGTTAATGACTGAGAATGGAGGATGCAACATGTTTCACCCCAGTGAACACTATCCCTCATGGACAGTGGAAGCTCCCACAGAGGATCTTAAACATATTCTTCATCACTGCACTGGATGGCAATCTGTTGCTAGACCAGCAGATCAAGCACTATGAGCACAATAGTCATTTTCATATGTAAATAAAGTATAGGCTAAGTATGGATTATTAAATGAGTACTACACCTGTGTTAAATTACTATCACAGTTTACTAGAGTGTAAATTACACTTAATCATCCCACTATCTTTTACTACAAGGAAATGCACTCTAAACTTACTACACTTTATCTCAATTCTACTTTTCACCATTAACATAGTACTCCTTTCATTTTAAGTTGATTATTTAAGTTGTTTTTATAATGGACTGCCATTATGCAATGATTGAAATTTTAATTTTTATATTACTTGAACAAATGTTCACACCAATCTAAAATATTTCATTGTTAGACATAAACCAAATAAGTTTAATAATATTGCTCAGTAATGATGGTATAGTGTAGACCACACATTAATTAAATAAAAAAAAAGTTAGGTGTGTTAATTATGCATAGTTTGGTGTGTTTATAGAAAGCAATAATAATAATAATGGTTTGTTTAAATGTGAAATAGTAATAAAAAAAAGTGTAATAACAATTTAGTGAAAGGTTTATATTCATAAAATAGTCTTGGATGTCATATAAAATGAAAGGGAGAGAATAGATGCTTAAGCAATATGGGCTCTCTATGTTAGAATAGGTCAAATTTATAACCTTACAAAGTTAAGAAACAGGTCAAATTTATAACTTTACAAAGAAACATTCCCTGTAATTGAATAACTCTTCTCTTACACGTGTAAAAACTCTACTTAAGGAAATGAGATAAGCAATTTCCTATATGTATAACATTGTTCTCAGTGCGTATATGACTAATGATCAACAAAATAACTTGCAAAAAGTTCTATTTTAATTTTGATTACATATATCATCCAATCAATCTCGTTAAATTGGTGAGAGAATAAATCAATAAAAGTCATTGTCAAATAACTTATTTCGGAAATGATACTGTAACGAGTTTCGTATGATTAATTATCCTCACTTAATTTCTGGAAATTCCTCTTTATTTCTCTATATATAAACCATTATTTTAATAAAGTCAATTAAAGAAAATTTGTTTGACGTTCATTTCATAAGTTCTTCTATGGTCCTTAAGTTCAGCCTCCCATGCGTGACCTCCATCAATTAACTATGGCTAAAATAAAAATTAGAATAATCAAATAGAAATTCAAGCAATCAACGTTAATCGAAGAAAACTAGAGGATAAACAACATTGAATGTTCATCACACGCGTATTAAAATATTATTTAAAAATAAAAAGGCAAATAATTTACGAGCAGACTATACTTTTGCTACAATTTTATAATAAATTTGTAGTGTAATGATTCAAGTCCTCAAAGTAAGTCTTAAAGAAGTTATTTATATTCAATTCATAATAATTGCAATATTATGTTGATAAAAATTAAAAATAAGATTCCAAAGTTGATAAATTCAACAGTGTTATAAATAAGTATTATCTTGCAATTTTGTTAAAATTTGGTTAAAGAACCCTATGAATTTATTTGTATTAACTTACATTTTTGTAATTAGGCTCATGAGTTTTATTAGAGTCTATGATTTGGCTCATATTTGCTTCCGTTTTTAAAGTTGTGTAAGGCATAGTTGTACTCAAAATTTCAAGGGTCTAGTTTTCGGTTTTTTCCCTTTTTTTTTCACTCTACTTTTGTTTTTTAATCTTTTGATATTCTTCTTTCTGTTACACTTCTACTTTACAACGAAGAACTCAACCTATAAATGAGAAAATCATGGAATCAAGATCAAGTATTGTTTTTCGTTCAGAATTTATTCTTCTCTTACTACTATAAAATTATGAATAAACAACACTCAATAAACAACATTTTTTTAAATAAACATTATAACTCAATATACAAATCACAATGTTTATTTAAAATAGCATTATCTATTGGAATACTAATAGACAACACTCAATTAGAAAAACACTATTTATATTGATTTATATTATTTTTTTAATTAATAATTTGAAATAAATCAATAGAAAACATTTGTTTAAAAAAGTGTTATCTATTATGATATCATTAGACAATGCTTTTGTAAAAAAATGTTTTATATGATTTATATTTATTCTTATTTTATCACATCCACAAATTATAATAGTTTTCACGTTATTGTCAAACTAAACTTTTTACTTTCCTACTCCCATTTCATTTTTAGTTTTCCTTCTCCCCTCTCCTTTTTAACGTTTTCAGCTTTCATCTCCAAATTAGAAGGTTCCACAGAGTTTCATTTTCATTCTCATGTTCATATTTTTGAACCCTTGACACACTAGTTGCCTTCTATGACTCTAAGTCCATAAAACATCAAACACTTCTTTTTTTCTTTTTCGCCCCTTTTTATCTTTTCGCCTGTGTTTTTACTATTCAAAATTCTTTCAATTTTTCCTCTCTTTGCTTCACTGTGATGTTCTCTCATCATCTTCACTAATAATAGCATATTCTTCACTGAAACAATGAGCAAACATTATATTATTGGGAACATTCAACAACAAGGCTTCGGGTTGTGTTTGATTTGGCAAGTTCTCAAGGTAGGGTTTGCCTCAAGAGGATGTGTCTCATGGTATGTGATTCAAATTAGGGTTTTGGGAACCTCTTAAAATTTCTTAATGAAGAACTAAATGTAGCTAAAGATTGAGCGAATCAGTATAAAAACTTTAACTTATTGCTTTCTTACTTTAAATACTATTGTTAAGTTTCCAATGTCATCATATGAAAGAATTTACTTATCTCACATACGTAACGTCTAAACATAGTTCACTTATGCAAACTATTATTACAAACCATTAGATTTGTTTTTTGTGAAAATATTTTGAAAACACTATTCATCCCTCTAGTGTTTTCTTGGGTACTTCAAGGTGCCTCATTATGAATGAGATGTTGTTGTAACACAAGAGAGGGGTGATTATGATGGTGATGTTGAAGGTGATGTTGAAGGTGAGGCTGACATAGACCAAGACGTGTGTGACTATGAACCTACACAAGTTGTATAGGAGGAAGTTGATGTTTGTGGTAGGAGTTCGTATGGTGATTATGATAATGTTGATGTAAATAGTGAGTGTATGGAGGGGCTAATTGATATAATTGTTGAGTGTGATATAGAAGATGAGTTAGGAGATGGACATTGATTTGGTAATGTGGATGTTGAATTGTGGAAAGTATTTCACAAGAATATGGTGGACCATCATGGGTTCAGATGTCAAACAACGATTTTGATGATAATATAAGTTATGGTAATGAGAGAGGTTTGTCGAATGATGACTGACAACCTAAAGAATCACTTAGTGCAACAGATAGTGATGAAGAACATAGCGAGGAAGAGGGTTATGAGAAGTTCATAACATTTTGTATGCCAAAAAGTATAGTTGATTTTAAATGGGAAGTAGGGATGTATTTTGATCAAAAGGAAGACATTTTGGATGTCATCAAAACCTATTCATTGGAAAATGAAATAATTCTAAAATTTGTTAAAAACGGTAAGAGAATAATAAGGTCGAAATGTGTGGGTGCAAAAGGATAATGCCTGTGGATGGCATATTGTGTTTATATGGAAATAATTCATATGTGGCAGTTGAGGACTATTGTAGATAGCCACACATACAGTAGAGATTAAAATCTTCACTTACTTAATGCGAAATGGTTGAGGAAGAAGTTGGAGAAAACCGTGAGAGAAAATCCAAAAGTGAAGGGAGTGGAAATTCAAGAGAAAATTAATAGAAAATAGAACATTGACATATCTAGATGTACAACTTATGGGCGAAACTCATTACTTTAGACTAGGTTAATGGGTCATTCAAAGTCAAATATAAAAGAATATACAATTATGTTCATTAGCTACTAGCTCGAAATTCAGAATTGACAGTAAAAATAAAAGATGAGGAGAACGATGGTGAACTAATTTTCAAGAAGTTTTATGTATGTCTACCTGCAAAGATAATTTTATCTTATGTAGGTCAATAATTGATATGGATGGAGCTTTCTTAAAATAAAAATATGGTAGGGAGTTATTAGGAGAGAGAGACTGTATAAATTATTTAAAATAATTTTTAATTGAAAAAAAATGGGAGATAATCGAAAAGGTTAGATTAAATATACTATAGAAAATGTTGTTGGGTGAGATTAATGGTACAAAATGCTGTACGACAGCATCTTTTGTTGTCAACTTGTCCAGAGTTAATATAAAACCCCATAGTTGACATGCTGAACGTTAGATGACATTACTTTCTTTCAGATGGATTAACAATAAGTTCCCAAAATTGCTAACTTCGAAAGCAACAGTTCAATGAAGTCGTAGTTCAAACAACTTGTTATCAAAATAATGTTAAATAAAGTTAACCTTTTTTCGTATACCATTGAAATATCCGTTTGAAAATCAAACCCATACACGATTATGCTGACTATCTTAGCAAAAATATAATAAAAAGACATTCTAAATTATTTTCTAACTGGTTTTGTTTCATCTGATAAATACTAAATGTATATTTTAACGACATGAAATATGTTTACTTTCCATTTAATATAATGAATAAATTATTATTTGTTATGAGTTTAAAAAATATTAATATGACATACAAAGGTAATCATAGAAAGAATTTTAATTAATTCAGTTTGTTTATAGAGATATTTATTTTTATGTTTAAAATTTAATTTAGATATTTAGATATTTACATTTGTTCCAAACTTTATATGAGACTTCATTATATTTAAATTTTCAAAATTATTTATGATTACAGTTTTGTTTATACATCTTGATTCCAAACAAACATGTCTAAATAATTGTCTAGTATTTTTAAGTGTCTGGTTTGAAAAGTACAAAACACACATTACAATAAGAATAGAGTATGTATATATAAGATTATCTAGTTTTGTTATAATAAAAAACCCTCTTTGAGGATCTTTACAAAATTTAGATTGTCTAAATTGGTTTTACACCTATGAGGATCTCAAAAAAATACTATGTATATATAATTTTGATAAGTTTAATAATAATAATAATGATAATATTTTATTTAATATATCATTTTTAAATTAATAGTTGATGATAGAAATTAACACAACAAATTATTATATTTATACATCAATTTATTTTATTTTTTTCATTTAATATTATTAAAATATTATTAAATATAATTTATAAGCTTTATTATTATTATTATTATTATTATTATTATGAAAAAATTACTATTACTTATTTTTCAAATAATTAATAAAAATATTTTATAAATATAAATATTATAACAATAACAACGATTGTTATATTATGGATAAACAAAGTAGATACTTTTTCATCTTATGATCATCATAAAGGAAATCTTTGCATTAAGCAAGCATGAATATACAAGTAATATTACATGTTTTAAATTGGATATGGGAGGGGTGTGTATTTACACACATATCACTTTCCTATTCTCATTATTCGAATCTTTCTTTTTTTATATACAACTTTTTTTGCTCTAAATTGATTTATCCATTCGATATTTCTCAAATTCAGTCAAATATCCGAATTATTTTTTTATAATTATAACTTTAATTACATTTTTTTTATGATTTTATTCAAACGATAGATTATATTTTAAAAAACATATATACCTCCATTTTATCTTACTAAATTTTGAAAGTTATTAATTTATTAGGTAAATTATTAATCTCTTTTTTTTTCATTTGAAAAATCTTTTTTTCTACATAAATTTTCATTTTCCCTTTCAACTATTCAACTCGTCTCACTAAATTTATTCAAATTTCCAAGATACTTTTCATTTTAAATATTTTAAAACATAATAAGTGTTATATTTATTATAAAATTTTAACCATGTGTATTAATTATATAATTTTTTACTATAAATTTATTTTTATAAAAATCATTTAATTAATATTTAAAATATTGTAATATATGAAACATTAGTGTAGTAAAACCTTTTTATATACAGGTTAAAAAAAATTGTATATCGATGCTAGAATCAATTTAAAAAGTCTAGAATCGGTATAGAAAGTCAAAATTTTATATCAGTTCTAGATCTCATAAGAAACTTCACATGGAAAAGGAAAATTTTGAAATCCCTCCGTTATGAAAATCAAACTTCGAAGAGACTTTTGTCATTCATCCTCAACCTTTCAACTTGTCCTACGATTGTGTACAAAATTTTTCACATGTCATTTATAGCCTCTTGTTCGAACTCCCGTTACCGATATTGTCACTTGAACCATACTAGCTTCTGATTCCATTCATTATAAACTGAGGTAAGCCAAACCCAAATCAATCAGTTTCTTACTCTACAAAAACCCTAGAAAAATATTGTTAGTTCACCCGAAAAGAAAAAACAACTAATCGAAACGCCATAGCATCGAGTTGAAGCTAGGACTGGAAAGCTACCTCTACGATCTCTCACACTCCTCTCGAACATCTTATTTTGTTCCACCTTGGGAACATTCTCTCTCCTTCTATGCTACTTTTCATTCTCCTCTACGACCTCTTCCTCAACACCTTATCCTTCAATCCCTCTTTCCGCTTCACCATCGTCATCGACCTCCTTGTCGTATACGAGCGTGACTTGCCTACATCTCTTACTCTCATTATCTTCTCAATTACAAATACCTTATTGTCTCTTAGATCTAATTCCTTATTCAGATCTAATTCTTATTTAGATCAAGGGATCGAAGTGCTTCATCCATATGGGAGAGCGAAGGAGTGAAGCAAAGGTTGAGAGAAGAAAAGAAAAAAAAAAGGGTATGACATGGTTGAGAAAGAAGAGACTAATGAAGAAGAACAAGAAAAATAAAGTTGCTAGTTGAAGAAGATTTAATAATGACCCAGTTGTATGTGTAGAGTGCAACCCACACTACAAATGAAAAAAAATAGATAAAAATTATACCAATTATAACGAACAACAGTATAAAAAGTGTTTCATTTTAGGTTTAATCATGTAGAACATCCCTATTTCTGCAGGGTTTTCTCAATTAGGTCCTCATATTAAATCTCTCAATTAGGTCCTTGAATGTGTAAAATTGTATCAATTTCGGGCTTGCCGTTATCTTGGGTGGACGGCGTTAAAAAATGTTGTGCGTGGCAGGGTGACATTAGAAAGTTTTACTGACGTGGCAGATTATGGTGATCTGAGTTGGATTTGTTTTATTTAGAAATTCAACTTTATTGAGGTAAAATAATTCAAAACGCAACGTTTAAATAAAATACAATTAATAATTTAAAATGCAATGTTTTAATTGAGTGAGAACTGATTAGAAGAATGGGAATTTTATTTTTATTCTTCACTTTGTGCGAAATTGAGGATTTTTGGGAGAATAGGGTTTTATCGAGGCAAAAAATTGTTGAGTGGGTGCGAAATTTGGTAAACGTGGTGAGAAAGTAGGCTTGGTGTGAAGATTATGGAGTGATTTATCGGTGCGAAATCGGTGAAATCAGGAAGCTCTTGGCGGTGAATCACGTGGAAGGCATTGGCGAAAGTGTTCGAGGTGAATCACGTGTTCAGGTTAGTAAAGACGATTTTCATTGAATTGTTTGATGATGTTGTCCTTTTATGGTTGTCCAACAATGTTGCATGGTCTATCCTGTTTCGTTTTTAAGTGCAATGTGGTCCCCCAATATTAAAGTGTTGTTGGAATGTCTTTTTCAGTGGGTTGTGGTTTGCATATATTCTTACTAAATGTTGTTGTCGTCCCTTTTTTATTACTTTATAGGTTAATTATAAGTTTTTTTTGTACGTCATGGAGGAAAATTTCCAAGTTGTTATCCACCACAGTGGAAAGTTCATAAAAGAAGGGAAACTTAACTATGAGGGGGAGAGTACAACTTTGTCGTTTGACCCAGACATGTGGAACTATTTCCTTGTAGTGAGTGTGGTGAAAGGGCTAGGTTATGATGGGTTTAAGGAGTTGTGGTACTGCGTAGGTGGTGGTTCTGTGTTAGAGAATAGGTTGGAGCCTTTGTTGGATGACATAGGAGCCATGCACATGATTACCTTAGCTAGGCTTAATGGTGAGGTGCATCTTTTTGTTGTTCACACAGTTTCTGAACCTGAGGTGATACATATGTTCGAATATGTTTCTCAGAATACAGCTAAAGTAGAAACTGTTCAGGCTGAATGTGAACAGGATACTGGGGGTGAATGTCAACAGGATGGTGAAACACAATGTAAGGTGCCTGCCAATGAAGGTGAGAGAGTTCAATGTGATGGTATGAGTGAAACTGTTATTGTTTCAGAAGAAAGATGTGAGGGTCATCATGTTGTTGAAGGTGAAATTGAGTGTGAAGGGGATGTTAATGAGGATGTCAATGATGATGTTAATGATGATTTTAATGATGATGCTGGTGATGTTCGTAGTTGGAGTTCTAGTGGTGAGGATGTTAATCATGATGATGGCAATGATTGTATGGAAGGTCTGGTTGATGTACATGTTGACTTTGATATAGAAGAGGAGGTAGGAGATGGAGTTGGTAATGTTCAAGTTGATGTGCAATCTGATGGAGCATCATGGATTCAGATGTCTGATAGTGATGTTGATGATGGAATAAATAGTGATGATGATAGAGGTTTGTCTGATGATGAATGGGAATCCGAGGAATTAGACAGTGGAGCAGAAAGTGATGGTAAAGATGATGAAGACGAGGGTTATGGGAAGTTTAAAACATTCTCTATGCCTAAGACAATGCTAGATCATAAATGGGATCTGGGTACTTATTTTGCTGACAAGCAAGACTTTGTGGATGCCATAAAAACGTATGCAGTACAAAATGGCAGAAATATTAAATATGTTAAGAATGATAAGAAGAGAATTAGACTCAAATGTATGGGTGGTAAAGGAGAATGCCCCTGTTTAAACATGGGAATCAGAAATGAGAAATATAAAACAACTCAATGATGAGGCTTTCAAATACTTGTTAAAAATTCCTTCCAGGTTTGTATTTATACTTGTTTTCATTAATATTTGAACATAGATATCTGACTTGGAGACCTTATAGGGCAGACTTAAATGTTCATTATACTTATCCAATGTAGATACTGGTCACGTTTAAGATTTAGCAGCACACCTCAATGTGATACTTTGGTCAACAACATGTCCGAGGCTTTTAATAGTGTTTTGGTGCATACAAGGTCTAAGCCAATCATAAGCATGTTGGAGGAGATCCGCCTTTACTTGATGAAGAGATGGGCAACTAACAGGAGTAAAATACAATCATTGTCTGGGGACATTTGTCCTAAAATCAAGACTAGGCTAAACAAGGAGTCTCAGTTAACTAAACATTGGATTCTGTGGTAACCTTTATTCATTTTTCTTTATGATTTGTGTTAGTATGTGTTAGGTTGTCGAGTTAGAGACCTAATCGTTTGGTATTATCAACCTTATACCATTCGGCCCTAAACAAGGTCCAAAACCTGTTTTCAAAACATAAGAAATGGCTACCGTTCGGTATTATCAACCTTATACCGTTCGGTCCTCAACAAGGTCCAAAACATGTTTACAAAACATAAGAAATGGCTACCGTTCGGTATTATCAACCTTATACCGTTCGACCCTTCACTCCATCCCCCCTGCACCCACCGAACGGTATTAGTATAGACATCGTTTGGTGCTTCACTCCTTCCTCCCTTGCAGCTACCGTTCGGTCTATACTAACAGTATGTTAAGTTTTTATTCATTATTAATTTCCTTCTTTATACTTTAGAGTTGGTCAGGAAACAAGCTTTTTGAAGTTCGCCGTGTGTCCCAAGCTGGTGACAAGTTTGTAGTGAATTTAGATCAAAAATTGTGCACATGCAGGAAGTGGGCTATCACTGGCGTACCATGTTGCCACTCATTGGCAGTTATGAAATTCCTAAATCTAGATGTAGAGGACTTCATACCATGTTGCTTTAGGAAGTCAACATATGAAGAAATATACTCTTCAACTGTATATCCAATAAATGGTTACAAGATGTGGGAGATTACCACACATGTTGATGTCCTCCCTCCACCAAAAAGAATATTGCCTGAGAGACCAAAGAAGAAGCGAAAGTTGGAGCAATGGGAGTTGGTCAAGGACGACAAAAGAATGAGGAAGGGTGGTATAAAGAAAAGATGTGGCATTTGTAAGCAACTGGGCCACAACAGAACTTCTTGCACCAAATCAACCCAGACACCTGATGTGAACTCTCACCAAACACAAGAAACTAACCCATCAACTCAACCAATGATGCCATCATCAAATCAAGATGAAGTTGTAGGTCAAGGGGATATATGATCAATTGTAATGTATACACAATGTCAGCATTTGAACAATTGTATAAGTCTTGTGTTAGTGATGTTTAGACTTTGTTAATCTTTAGACAATGTCAGTGTTGTTTTATCACTACTTATTGTATCCTCTAAACAAGTGGAAACTACTTTTTGTGCCATCATTTTATTCTATCAGTTGTTATTGACTATCTGCAGTTTATGGCAATGACTATTTATGTGTTAGTTCATATTAACCATTTATGAATAGCTTATGATTATGTACAGCTTATTACAATGATTTATGTACAGCTTATCTTTCTAAAGTATGATAAATGACAAAAGCGTTGTCAGTTCACTTTGTTAAGTTAAGCAATCTATCTAAAGCCAAGTCAACATATCATATTCTTACTCAATCACAAATCTCTTTAGTCATATCAGATTCCACACCATATAAAACCAAGATACACACCTCTCTATAGTGATATCAGATTCCATAACCAGAATTCAATTTCTTACTCAAACACATCAAACAACTCTCATTTTCATTAAAATGGAACAAAGGTACATCAGACGTACAAGACATCATCTCATTCTCATCATCATTGAAACTAAAACTGTGTTTATTACACATAAAACACAAACCAAAATTATCAACACCTTCATCCACTTTTCAACAATGAAGACACAATTCTGTAACTTGACTAAAAATTTCCTATTACTATCCATTTCTTCACTGTTCAGAAAACTGTGTTTGTTTCCTTCATTTAGACTTGAAGCAGGTCCCTATTTCGTGTTCCGAAACATCAACGCACCATTTGAAGTAATTGCAACCACCGTCTTCAGTACCACTCTGTAAACGCACAAACGTATTCTCAAAAACAGTTTCACATAACAAATAGCTGAAATCAATCATACCTTATACTTCGAGCATCCCGAAAATTTCTTCCCACGACTCTTCATAGTTTTAGCAGTTCTCAACACACATCTCTCTCCACAGTGCCAAATCGATGAACACACATTCACATTCTCCTTCCGCCATACATTGCAGGTCGACGAACAACAAGAATGGTCCTTCGACATCGTCTTCGAACAAGTTCGCGTTCAGCACCCACCTGCGTCGCCCAAAAACACCCTCCAACAACAACCTCCAAAAGCTCCAACAATACCAACCTCGCTCTCCTCAGGCAAACATTTATATTACGATTCCAGTCTTCCAATTTAGGGTTTTATTCAAATCCCATTTAATTTCCCAAATTTCACCAAATAATGTTGCATTCTTCATTTAAGTAAACGTTGCGTTTTAAATTATTAATTGTATTTTATTTAAACGTTGTGTTTTAAATCATTTTACCTCAATAAAATTTAATTTCTAAATAAAACAAATCCAACTTAGATCACCATAATCTGTCACGTCAGTAAAAGCTTCTAATGTCACCTTGTCACGCACAATATTTTTTAACGCCGTCCACCCAAGATAATGGCAAGCCCTAAATTGATACAATTTTACACATTCAAATACCTAATTGAGAGATTTTATAATATGAGAACCTAATTGAGAAACTCTGAAAAAAAAAAATAAGAATGTTTTATATGATTAAACCTTTATTTTATTATCATTTTGTCATAGCATCCACTTTCTTATCTTCTTGTTTGTTTCATAGTGTTCTGAATATTTTAGCTCCATAGGAGAAATCAAACACTTACATTAAAAATTGTTTTTCCAACAAACATGTATTATTAATTCATAAATCTTTTTTATAGAATCCCAAACTAAGGCTGATCCATATTTAGATGTGTAAGCACAAATTATTAATACATGATTTTAGCCTTTGTGAAACACTTTTCCTATTTGCATTAAAATACATGAATCGTTATTCTTTTATCCATTATATTACATCATATATTACAAGATGCTCGATAGCTGTATAACGAAGATCAAAATTCACCATTATTAGTGGCACATAAGTGTTTGTAATATATTAAAATGTAATACTTAACTTATATATAGTTTTAAACAAAACAAAAAGAATAATTCACAATATCAACATATTACACTCAGAAATTTAGTGTAAATGTCTCATGTAACTACGCTCGAGTGATTATAATGTAACTTAAAATTCCACACCCATCATTGGAACCTTTTTCTCTTTCTTCCGGAAAAAATCAGCGTCTCCCTTATGTAATTGTATGTTGTAACCCTATTACGTGAACAATGATCGGATAAGAGGATCCAAATATAATCATTGCACCATTGTAATAATGAGACACTTTTTCATTTGCATTTCTTACAGAATTTTTTTCTTACAAAAAATGAACTGTTTTCTTCAGTGGAGCTTGATCTTCCCGCGGGAAAAAGGTTCAGCATGTAATTCTCAACATCTTCAGGGGTAAATATGACATGGTCTCTCATTTCCCTCACCGATCCCACTGAATTACGGAGCGTTTCATACATCTCGCGGTACATAGGGCTTATTTTTCTCGCGAGTGACGCCTTCGTCTCTTCACGAAATTCCTGCTCCGGAATGTTAAACGCGTTCTCTTTCCGGTAAGCTTTCTCGAATTCTAAATTGAAATTCCCGAACATAACCCTCGCTTCCGCCGGCGACATTTCCGCCGCTGTATTTTCCGGCAAAGACGAAAGCACTTTGCCCCATGCTACTCTCTCGTAGTTTGCCATCAACTTCTTCACCTTTGCCTCATGATTCAAAACCCAGTCGTCGCCGACAACGTAAATCAAGTTCGAGGTTCGGACCTTGGCTACCACGTGCCGGAGATTGTTTGTGAGAAACAGGTAAGATAACGAAACCTCCTTGCAATGCCTCGACTTGCCGTCGATCTTGCAAAGAAGGACTAGAATCAGCCTCGCCATCTGCACCGAGAATTCCGTCGCCGTTGTCGTGGAGTTGTCAGATTGTGGACTGTACAAGTAAGATTCCGGTAACGGCGACCTCGATGGCGGCGGCACGTCGAAGAAAATTTCAGATAGCACGTTGCTGTAATCAGCGAGTGTAGACAAGTGATTCATTACTTGCACAGTCAGGGGGTGAACGCCTGCGAATTTTGAAATAGCTTTGGAAGAGTCTTTCTGAATTGCGGTCTCAATTTCAAAGAAACTCGTTCGTACGGACTCAGAGAGTCGGAGAAGCAGAGCGTAGGCTTGAGATTTAGACCCGGTTGTTGAATCGTACGAGAATATCGATTCAATATCCGGCCACAGTGAAGCGATCGTGGCGTACATATCAATTATTCGGAAGATCTTCTCAGGCGGGGATTTTTTCGTTCTCACAACGAGATCGGGGAATCCGAACAGTAGAGCGGCTCCGCTTCTCGAAATTTCGGCAAAGCAAGCTTCCGCGATGGATTGTGACGCACCGAAGACTTGATCGCAGAGGATCCTTTCTCCAGAGAAGAGCGTCCTCACGGCGATCTTAACGGCCTCTAACCAACCCTTGATTTTCAACTCGAGCACTTCCCAGTCCATCTTATTCACCTTCGAAGCGCTCAATTCCTCCACGCTTAAGCGATACACGCCTTCGTCGACGATCGACTTTCTCATAGTCGTGTAAACGGTGACGCATTCCTTGCCGTAACCGTTGGAAACCATGCAGTCGGCAATGGATTTGAGAACCGCCACGGTTTCAGAGGAAACGCGTTCGACTTTGGAGATACAATCTCCTGTATCGCGAACGTCGTCTTCCGCCGTGCCTTCATCGTAGCTATCGGAACAGAAAGAGGTTCTAGAGGTGGTGGAGGATCTGGCGGAAACGGATTCGGGATCGAGTTGGGCCCGGCTCATGGATAATATCTGGTAGAACTCTTTCTGGAGCCTCTTCATGGCCATTTGCATAAGTTTTTGTGCGAGGACGAGTTTCCGTGAAGACGGGTTCTGTGCAAGCAAAGCGTGCATGGTTTCATGAAGCTGGTTAACGCAGTGGATGTAGTGCATGGCCTCAGCTTTGTCGTTGTAGAAGAGAGAGGTTACTCTTCCGTACGCGGAGGTTTCAGGGTCCCATTTTAGTATCAGAGCTTCTGCTTCCTCTATGGTAGTGGAAACCATGTTTTCTTTGGTGCTGGTCGAAGGTGTTGTGGATAGAGATGAACTTGGTGCCGAAGTGTGACGGGAGAAGGTGAACGACTGCGTTTTTGGCTCCCAGCAAATTGTTCTCATTTTCGAAACACAAGAAGGGTTTTCTCAGTGTAGTTATGCAACTTGTTCGAAAGTGTGTTTGTTTTCTTGATGAAAGGGAGTTTGCAGTGTGAATATCTGTGCGCTTGCAAGGGCAGGTGAAGGGATATATATAGAGTTGCGTGCCATAAAACGACGCCAACGGTGTTTCGATGATGAATGTCAGATTTGACTTTTCCATTCGCTGATTTTCTTCACATAGGCATTGGTTTGTCATGATGGACTTGGTTTCGTGTTTGGGTGCGAAATTTGTTTACACGTGTTTGTGGCCTCGAGTTTTTGACCTCGGGAAATTTTGTTTTTAATTTTTTAAGAGAAATATTGTAGGCAAGTCTTCTAACACGTACACGATGACAAGATCTTGTGTGAAATAAAGTTTTGACAAAGTATACTCAGTCCAAATGTACTTTCATTGACCAAATACCATGATTTGTGAGCCATAACAAAAGCCAAAAAAAGTGGGAATTCAGACTAACATGAAATTGGAGTTTTCCACCCAAGTTATCCGTGTCATGGAAGGGACTAGAAACCAAAAGGGAAAATGAAAAGTTAAGTATTTATTTAGATACAGAGAAACAGAAAGACAATGGGAGAGTGAACTACTAAAAGTTGGTACAAAATGTTAATTATATAATTATTTTGCATATAATTAAAATAGAATAAATAAAATAAATTTTTAAAAATAATTTGATGCAAAAATATATTTTTAAAACATAATTTAGAATTAAAATAAAACATTATATTTCAAAATAGTAATATATATTTTTATTTTACTTTTAATTGTTAATATTTTATTTATTTATTATTATAATATTTTTAATTTGATTATTTACTACATTAGAATAATAGTATAAACTGTTTATGAAGGTATATTCAATTGTCTTTTTAAAGTAATCCATTATATAAATAAAAAGTAATAAAATATTTATGATTTAATATACTAGGCAGAAATAAAAGTTCTGTCCCTTTTTTTATATATTTTACGACTTTATTTTTCTTACTATCTTTATCTTTTTATTGTCTTCTTTGTTCCGTGATTAGAAACAAACAGACTAAATTAATATGCTTTTTAAGTATTTATCAAAATTTGCACCTATTATTTTTATATGATCATATATTTTATGAACTTTCTCGTTAAATTAATATTTTTACTGGCTAATAAATATAGATATTTTGAATGCTTTAATTTACTTTAAAATTAGTGAATGATGAATATTTTGTTAACCAGGATTAACAGCAGAAACACCATAAGCGGGATCTGGTGTGAAAGATGTTTTTTTTTAAATGTATACCTTTTACAGTTCAAAAGTATGCTCTTTGACCTGATAATATCCTTGAGCCCAAAGAAAACTTTAAATGGTGACTCCCCTACTAGAAATAGAGTTTTCCCTCTAAGTTATCTCTAATATTTAATTTAATTTTATATTTTTTTCTTGAGTGCTTATTTTCTTAAATAAAAATGAAACATTTTTAAATTTTTTTTATATTTTTTATAATTTCTTTCATTAGATTGTTACTTTTATTGGTTATATAATAAAATTATTTTTAATTTTCTTAATTGTTTATATTAATAATAAATTTTATGAAGTTAATTTTTTTATGATTTCCAAAACTAAAATATTTAAAGAAACATGCTTTATTTTTATTTGATATACTTACACATTTTTAATTGATATTTTTTTATTGTGCATTCGATGTGAAAGTATTGAATACACTCCTTCAAAATAAGACTTTGATTTACTTTAAAAACAACTATTATTATTATTTATTAAATATTTTAATATAATAAATATGTTTGAAAGAGATGGAGATAGCCATATTAATATATAATAAGACAAACAAACAGAATAAGCAAGATCCCGTTTGAGATAAAAAGTTTTATAATGCACACATATCACAATTCAAATGTGCTTTCATTGACCAAATATCATTATTAAGCCCCAAGAAAATGGTAAAACCTTCGTGTCACTTTCAACTTTCAATTAAAGTTTAAGTCTCCGAATTTTTCAATTACATATTTTTAAATTATAATTGAGACCTTCACTTTCTAAAACTTTACTAATTATTTTATAGTGACTTTAAATTTTTTTTAAAATAAAATAGTAATTCTTAACTATTTTAGACTTCTTTAACATTTTTTTTATCATTTTTAAACCTAATTTTGCAGATAGAATGAATCAATTAATTAGTCGTATGAAGATGGCGATTCAATGAACTTTTGTTTTCCATCGTTGATTTTACTTGTTTTTTTCAACAAATTAATTAATTATTTTTCGTCGTTGATTTACCTATGAATCATGTTATTACACCTTACAAAACATTCTTATTCGTGTTATAAAAGTATATAACAACTTTAAAATATTAAAAAAAATATCAACGTTAATGAAATATACTGTAGAAGGGTATTAAATTTGTTATTTGTTTGAGTATTTGAGTATTTGATTTTTTACGAATAGGGTTTGTTAGCAGATAATTTATTTTGGTTAGAAAGAAACTAAAAGCAACAGTACATTATGATGAGAATAGGTACGTCAATCAGCTGCAAAATCTAAAGTCAAATACATTGAATTTTAAAAAATGTTGAAAATGAGTTTATAATTTTTATAAACGCCGCAGGTTCTATGGTGCCATACATAATCGCTTATATAAATCGAATACGATATCAATTACTAGTTATTATAAATATATTTATTATTCTTTCGTTTTAATTTTAATTTTATCTCTTCACATATTATCTTTATATTTTTTCTCTTTATTCTTCCTCTAATATAAATTACTCGTTTCCCATAAACAATAAAAATTAAACTTTAAACCTAATTCAATTTTACAAAATGAATTTATAATATAAAATTTACATTTATTTACGTATTTCTAAACTTTTCTTACTCAACATATATAATCTTTTAAATATAATGAAATATCACTTGTAAATATCAAACATCTAATTATATTATGTTATTTTTATTCATTTTATTTTTCTAATAAATATTATCACTGATATTTTTCTCTCTCACACAAATATATATATTATTTCTATAATTTATTCTACGTATAGTTCCCTGACTTAAACGTGATGAAGAAGCACAAATACACGTAAGTGCATGCATATTACGAAAAAATTGTTGACAATGTGTCATAATAACCTGAATAATCTATCTCGTAATTTCTTTAGTTTCTTCTTTCTCATATTTCTTATTTTCTCTTGATCTCTTTCTTTAAGCATGTTCATACATATAGTTGAATGATGTGTATATTTTTAGAATGTTTAAATTAACTTTTGTAACTTATATATTATAAATTAGTTTTATTTTTAATTATGTGAAATATTTAATATATTTTCTTTCACATTAATATATACTTAATATATATATATATATATACACATTTTTGTGTGTGTATAAAATTATATATTTACTGGAAAATTGATGATAAATGACATTATAAAATCATTAAATTTAGTTAAAATATTTTTTAGTATCCTTTTAAAAAAGAAATTTAAAAATAATTTTTCGTATTAAACTAATTTGTAAAGTAAAAAATATTTATATTTATATATAATAAATTAATATAATTTGTTGATTTGGATTTCTAAGAGACATTACTTTTTCTATGTTGCAGTGGGAAATTGATACTATTCAGCCATGTGAACTGTTTGTGATTTATAAAATACTGGTCTGATTGGTTATATTAGAAGAGTTCTGTAATGTTATGTTTTGTCGTCACATCTAACAGAGAGAGTCTTCTCGATCGCCGCCGTTAATCCTTTGCGCAAATTCTAACTACAGGTGTTTTGAGAATATTCTTAAATTTAATATGCCTTGTATAACAAATTTCAATTCATGCAAACACGTTTACATTCTTAACTTATATGACAATATATAATTATGCATTATTATTGCTACTAAAATATGAAAAATCACATTCGAAATTAAATAAAATATATTCTAAGAAAGAGACATGAGATTTTTTGTTAAACTATTCACTATATTCGTTCTTGTGTAAATTTTACTGAGTCTGCTTTATAATTAACTAGTTTTTTGAGTTCGTGATTTTTTTCTTCCAAAGTTATTGACTAATATTTTTTTATTTAGTCTTGATTACATCTATTAATATTTATTAGATTGTCCTTCATATTATTTTAAATTATATATTATTTTAATTTGATAATGATAAAATTGTCTTGTATTATACAAGACAAATATACTTGAATTTATTCATTAATATTCACATCTTATCATTCCTACTGAGTCTTAAATAATAAGAATTATTTGGGGTAAATCAAAATTCTACCTTTTATTACACAACCCCACAACCTTGGTTTAGGGTGGGATCAAAATCATGCGTATCACTGTAACCCCAGTCTTTGTGTGATAAAACTTCTTCAAACGCAATAATGCTTATTCATGATAGGTTAAAATCATATATAACACTTCACAACCCATTAGTCATGGAAATAATAAGACTTTTTCAAAGAAGGTCGAAATCATACATGTCACTATAATTATATATATAATAAATAATTTTGTCAACTTCTGTTAATCCTAACAAAATAGCTAAGAAATTCTTTAGTGATTTGTCAACCCTGCTGAATAAATAAGAAATAAGAAATACCTACATTTAAACAAATTAAAAACTAGAGGAATGGATGAACATAATAGAAAAGGTGAATCAAAATTTGATAACTATGTAACCAAATGTTTTCTATATTTTTTTATTGGAATATTAATTATCTATAATAAAAGTAAAAGTATGGTTAATGTGTGAAAAATAGGAAAGACACAAGAAGATGAGATTGAATTATATTTTAACATCATTTTTAAAAAAAAAATCATAAATATCGAATGATGAAGGTGTGGTTTGGTAGAACAAGCTTTCTGAACTTCTTTTTTATGCTTTATTTGTTTCCAATAACAACGTAAAACTCCAAAAAGACTTTTATCAATTTGTTTTTATGCAAGTAATTTCTTTTAGAACTATATGGCGATTGCTCAAAAAAACCTATTTGGGATATGTACTGAATTATTTATCAATAGATTATGCCGTTCATTATTATGTACTTTATTAATATTGGGATTTTTTCTAGTTTAATTTATATTAATAATTATTTTTTAGAACTATATGGCGATCATATTTGCTCAACAAAGCCTATTTGGGCTTGTACTGAATTATATTTATCAATAGATTATGGAGTTCATTATTAATTATGTACTTGGGATTTTATTTAGTTTAATTTATATTAATAATTATTTTACTAAATTACAGATTATGTGTTCTATTAATAAATTTTGATCATAACAGGTAAGCTTGTTTTAAGAAAAATGCTATCTTGACACCCTTAAATAAATAAAAAATTATATCTTAATTTTAATAATATATAATATATAATTGAACTTTAAATTAAAGAAATAAATGAAAAAGCTATTAAAATATTATCACACTACCTGTCAAATGGCTGTTTTTTTATTGGAAGAGTGTCAAAAGTGTCACCTTTCTCATAGACACTTTCGTTTTTGCACGCAACAATGTCTCTTTAAAATGATTTTTAAAATGATATTCATGGTAATGTTCTTTCATAAGGTCTCATACATTTTGCCCATAAAAAAAAATACTCATACATATATAATTCCTTGAGAACCTCATATAATATTATTTTTTACTATCATATAAATATAATATTTTTTTATTATTGAAACGAGTTAAATAGTTGTCAAAGTACAATGTCTAAATATGATATCTTGCAATGTTTCTATCATATATTTTAGTTTGTTGTTATTCATGTGCGTGGAAATTTTGTAAAGTGGAATGTATATGCAAGAAAGTGAAACGGCATTAGGAATTAAATAGTAAGAAATAATCTCTTTTAAAATAAAAATACATAATTAAAATTGTCATCATTCCACGTATTTAGACCTAAAATATTAAAAAAATTAACAAAATATTTTATTATTTAATATACAATTTTATAAGACAAAAATTATAAGCTCTCTTAATATACATAACTACCATCATGTTATCCACTCATGAAACTACTGAGTTATGATGAAAAGACTCAAATTATTCATGATAAAATATTGTCAATATTTGCTCGGAACAATATATCCTTCATAAAAAAACATAATATATTAAAATATCATACATATAGAGAAATAATTGTAGTAAAAATACTCAAATTAACTAATCATTTTAAATATCAATTCAATAAAAACAGCAAAAAGTTTACACATTTTCTTAACTGAGTTAGAATAAGATTCGACCATGTGAAATTATTCCTACAAATACTAGCCAGAGTTTTTAGTTGTTACTGTAGTTATAGTGATCGTTAAGTGTTTTGCATTAAGTAGATTTTGAGTTTTAGTTTAAAATAGATAACTATGTTCTTTGAGCATAACTACCTCCTATACTTGTTGTGGAAAAACAAAATAAATAGAAGAATTTTTCATTATTGATAAAAAAATTGACTTATCATGAGAAAAAGAATACTTATGCGCTATTAATTATCTATAAATAATCATTTATGGATTAATTTGACTTTGAATAATGGCTAGTTGACGTCTTATTATTCTTAAAAAAGACAGAGAAAAAATACTTTTAATTTTCAGATAGTTATTATTTGATGGGTTTGACAGAAACCAGAGTTTTAAATTTGTCTCCACGGTAAAAAGAACGAAGCATTAAGTTAAAAGACATTTTACGTGCTACATTTTTTATTAATTTCCTTGTCGATATTTAATATATTATTTTATTTCCATAACTATATCAAAACAATATGAATAAGTCCTTTGCCACGAGGAATATTTATTGTATATAAACAAAAAGGTTAAAAAAATAAGATAAATTAATTTCATAGAAATATGATGTTTTTTTTTTAATTTCGTCCTATATTTTTAATGTTATAAAATTTATTTTTTTATAGAAAAGTAAAAATAATTATTTCTGTCAAATTTATAATGCCACTCATCGTCTGTCTCCCCTATTATTTTTTATGAATATATCAATATTTTGATTGACAAAGCATCGTTCATTAGTTATGCTATTATTGTTATCATTAATTTAATAGAAGGAACTATATTAGTTATTTCAGAAAAGTGACGCTAAATTAGAACTGTTTAAAATAATAGGATGGAATTAAAAAAAGTATTAAATAAAAAATAGTTTACATAAAAAAAAAAAAAAAGATAAAGTTATGTTGATAAGAGTATAATTGAAAACGTGTAAGGTGTGAAGAGTATAGAAAAGTGTTAGCAGATTCATTTAATACAGACGCCAAATAGTTAATTTAACAGTTTGGAAGTGATGGCAGAATATAAAGGTCAATTCAATTGCACAAGTATTACCCTCTTAATTGTAACATCGTTGACGATAATTGGTGGCTAATTTCACCTTCCATGCATGCACTTATCCACGCTATTAATCTTTTTTTCTCTTTGATCCCGCATTCATAAAACGCGATCAATCAATTAATCTCTTGTTTTAAAATTAATCAAACTTCTTGGTCTCATAATTCTAAGGCTTTGACTTTCAACTAAAATCGTCAATCCTCCTTCATGGAAATAGCTTCGTGTAGAATAAACTTTGTTTGAACAAGCAAATAAAAAGAAGTAAAAGAACATTAAGAGCAATGGTTCTTACTTAGACTCCGCCAATAATATAAATGTTTAAGCATTTTTTTTTCACTCTTGTTAAATAATGTAGCTAATTTCGTTTTTAAATTGCTTAATTTTATGACTTAAAATTTTCATTTACTAACAAAAGAAAGTTTTACTAGTTTGAAATATATTTTATTGATCTATTTTATGAGAACTTAGAAAATAATATTTTAGAATTGACATTGTTTTTAAAACGGTGAGATTCAATTATTTTAATATTAAAACATTTAAGTATAAACAAAAAATTTATAAATGAGTTTTATTACTTTAAAATATATCATCTCTTTAAAAATCACTTTTCTAGAATTTCTCCATCTTCTCTCTAAGTTTACTCACCCTCCATTTATCTGTTTGAAGATCTAAGACTGTTGGGTGATCATTGCGAAGAGTTATTGAAGTTCAATTGATCAATTTCTCAATTTGAGTACATTGGTTTTCTGCTCTTTTCTCTGTCCAATATGTTTTTCTCCTTACATGTAGGCTTTCTTGACTTGCATGCATCTTTAGAATCATTTATATGAGTCTCTCCTACTCAATAATCCTAATGGTATGTTCTAACCGTTTTTGTAATGTTTCTACATGTAAATAAAACATTTTGTGGGGTTGAAGATTTTGACTCTTAGAATCGTTTAAATTGTTTTGTCAAGTAAGGAAAGGTAGCCTTGGTATGTGATTTTGTGAACTTTGTTTAATTGAGTTATTTCACGATGATGTTAGGATAATTTGGGACAATATGATTTTTTGCTAAATCTGGTTTGGTATATAGAAATTGATGTGTTTGCGTATGATTTTGGTGCAAATTGTATGAGTGTATTATGAATTGTGGTTTGATTGAGTAATTGAATGAGAGAGTTCTAAATTGAACAATTGGCTTAATTGGTATCATTGAGAAACTATTTTTACATTTGTATGAATTCAAGAAAAAAGTAGAAGGTGCCAAATAAAATTTTTAAATAAATTTCACTCTAAAATGATGTTAAACTCCAAAGACAATTCAAAATAAATAAATAAATAAATATATATATATATATATATATATATATATATATCATACAATCCAAGCGTAATCCAAAAACAAGCACAAGACGAACAAATAAGTTTTTAATATTGATAAATTTTGTATCACTTGTTCATTTATAATATTAGAGCCTTGAATAGGTAAATCCATAATATTTTTCTGTCTTGAAACATCTTTTTTTTATCTCATCTACAATATAATAAAAAATTACTAACAATATTGAAACATAAAATAATAAATAATTAAATTAAATTAGGTGGATTAGTGAGCCAATCCGGCTCACCACAGGTTCAACCTGGGTGAGTCGGGTTTTAAATGAACCGAGTTGAAAACTAACCTGCATAAAAAAAATTACATTTTTTCAAACCCAACTTGACTAAAACTCGTGGTGGACCGGGTTGGCTCACTGGTTACAACCCATTTTGACAGCACTAATTTCTAGGGAAGAAATCTCATTGAATGTGTGATTCATTAGGGTGTGCCTTGAAGTGAGGATTGTTCCATCATGTGAGGTTATCCTGAACTCTATTAATTATTCATACTCATGTAGAGGAGGATAATTAAGTGGTGAGAGTGGTAGGAGATTGTGTCATAAGGACGATCCTAGGGTTCTTATGATTGTGACGAGGATTAACCTTGTGTGTGACAACTCGGTAAAGCAATATTTCACCACCACAAGTGCATGATTTCATGAGTCTGACTCAAGTGCACTTATTTGGATAAATTGAGTCTAGAAAAAGTAAAATTGTATGAATGCACTTATCTATTAATTTTAATTATAACTAATATGGTAAAAAAAGATTTATTGTATTATATACATATGTTGTCTCTTTTTCAATTAACTTACCCTCTTGTGTTGGTGAGTTTTGTTATGTGTTGTGTTCTTTTTTTTTTTTTACAATGATCAACTTATTAGTTTAAGCAAAAGAAGATATAAGTTTAGGAACACCTCTTACATGGATGCAAAGTTGTCTGAATCATGGGATGGGATGGGATGTGATGATATTAATTTATGTTAGCTTAGGATATATATGTTTTGAATTACTATTAATATATAATATACAATATTCCTTGAATTATCTATTTTCTAAATATTTATAATGAAATATTTTATTTTACTAGTTATTAAAATGGGATATACATAAATATTAATATATATATATATATATATATATATATATATATATATATATATATATATATATATATATAATTTGATTATTAATAGGTGAATGTTAATTATGTTTATAGATATGAGATATTTTTTAGGTTAAGCTTTTTTATGAGATTGAGATATTAGATTTCTTAATTTATGTGTTGAGATTGAATTGTAAATATGGTTGAGTATAACAATGAGGAATTGCCTCATGGTTTAATTACATCATTAATTTTTTGGGCAATTTGGAATTTCTAATAAATATATTGGATAGAAGATATTCTTATTCAAGATAACATATTTTCAAACAAAAATAAAAAAGCTTAAGATATTGTTTTTAATGATTTAGATGAATGCGCGGGAGAAATATTATATATGGAAACACTTCATGTACTACATAGTTTTAGTTATTTAAAATTAAATATTGAACGACTTGTATGAAAATATGTTAATATATGGAAACACTTAATGCACTACATGATTTTAATACAATAGATTTTCTAATTAAATATGTTTAATTTCATTTTATTATACAATATTTAAATAAAATATTAAACAAATTCTAATATAATATTTTATCAACACATTTATAATTCCTAATATATTATGGTAAAGCAACAATTAATAATTTCCCCACCTTCATTATATCTATTAATTTTAATTAATGCGTACTCAACTTGTAAAAGTAGATGCTTCCCCATCTACACGGACAACTTGTAAAATTTGATATTCAACAAAGGTTGTACAGTTGAACTAATTATCATTTATTAAATAACGAATAGTGAAAAGACCACAATTAAGTAATTCAAGTGGCAACTAAAAACGATAACTTAATTTATTGTGTTTAATTAAAGCATTAAAAATAATGAATGTGTTATAAACAATAAGACAGTATATTATTATTACATATTTTTAATATCCTAACAATATCTTTAGATTACTTATTAGTTATAATTCTAAAGTAAACATGTGGAGAGAACAATATACACTAGATAGATTATGTTCAATGAGTTAAGATGCAAGTTTGAATGGAGTCTTTTATCTTGAATAATATACAAAATGACTTACAAATATTACTGTATTGTATGAAATATATCGATCGAAGTTAATGGTTATTTATGGACAGTTAACAGGTATATTGTCAGGTATTAATGAGTTAGATTGCCTTACAGTTTACAAATATACGGTATTAATAATTGATTATTGAGTTTGGTATTAATAATTGATTATTGAGTTTGATTGCCTAAAAATATAATGCGTTAATGGTTAATCAATGTGTTTGTTACCACAAGCCCTATAAATATACTATTAATATCCAAGTAAATCTATCCTAATAAAATAGAAACTTTACTTGAGCGTCGGAGTGTCTTCTACATATCAACAACTCATCGAAGTGAATTGTATTCTCGGAGGAGATTGAACGATCGAAAGAGAACAAAATAAGAAAGAACCACAAACACTCGGACAATTTCAACGAAAACAATTACCTTTAAATTTTGGACTAATAGTAATATCATACTTCTTTTTATATAAATTTATATATGATTTATTAATGTTGAATCTCTTCTCTTTTTACTTAAATAATAGGATGACAATTTCCTGCATTAACTTTTAAGCAAAAGTTTTTAAATTGGAATTCAGATTACAATTTAAAAAAAAAAAAAATAGAAGTCAAACCGTTTATAGATAGATATAAACTTGAAGGAAATATATATATATATATATATATATATATATATATATATATATATATTATTGTTTGTTTCACAGTGAAAACAAAGCGAAATTTTTGTTGGAATTATATTTTTCGCATTATCCTGAAATAGAGGGAAATTATTTTTTGTTTTGTAAAATTAAATATTTTTTTATAACATAAAAATAGAAAATATATTTTTATGCTTTCCTGCGACCAAACTATTTTTATGTTAAGAAACAACAATATAATATTTTTCACTAATTTAAATTTAATTTTTATATAATTTATTATTTCACTCTTTTTGTTTAGACATTTGAACTGGTGAAATAAAATATAATTTTTTTTCTCCTTATTTTTTAACTATTGCCACAACACATTTTCTCATTACGATTTTGACAGTGAAGGCGTGACTCAACAGTACGTAGAAATAATAATATATACTTAACTCAATTGATGAGTAGGAAAAGTACCTTAGTAGGTAAAAAAACATAGTATAACTAAATTAAAATGACTTTTAGTTCGTAGTTTTTTTAAAAAAAAATTAAAACTTTTCATTAAATTTTATATAGATTTTTTCTTAATACAAAGTTATTTACTTGTCAAATCAATATTGTATCACATGATAATGTCTGTGTCACATGATAATGTAGTGTTACATTTCATATCAGTGTTATGTGTCAAGTCAGCATCAATCTAATGTGTCAATGTTAATGTCAAACGTCAGTGTTTTATATTCAATTTAATTTTAATTTTCGTTAATTTTATTCAATTTAATCTTAAATTTTGTTCAATTCAGTCACAATTTTTTCCTTTCTAAATTGAGATTAAATTTAGTTTTTATTAAAATTCACATTTTTATTAAATATTTTTTTCATTATTTTTAAACCAACTTCAACTATACTATTGTAATATAATTATTAGATTTATGTTTGATTTTTTTCTACATGTAAAATATAGGGTTAGAATTTTAAAAATAATAAAGAATTTTCATTCTAATTTTAATAATAAATTAGAAGTTTTCTTCTAATTTTAGAAATAAATTAGAAGTTTTCTTTTAATTTTAGAAATAAATTAGAATTTTTCTTCTAATTTTAAAAATAATAAAGAATTTTCTTCTAATTTACAAATAATGAAGAATTTATTTTCTAATTTTAAAAATAATGAAGAATTTTTTTTCTAGTTTTAAATTAATAATATTGACTTGACATGTAACACTTACATTGACCTGCCATGTAACACGTGACATAATATTAACTTGAGATGTAAACAATTTTTTTGAAATTAAGAAAAAATTTTAAAAAATTAATAAAAAATTTTATAAAAAATTATAAAAATCACGAACTGACACGTGATATATACTGTTTATCTCCGATTAATAATTTAGACTGATTAATAATTTAGAGATAAATATAAATTATAAAAATTGATACCACATTAAATACTCCCAAAAAATAAATCTTACAATTAAACAAAGTCAAACGAAAAGAACCAAAAATTGTATTAAACCTTTCATTAATGTGTTTCTTTATGTTGAATAAATTTTCTCATAGATTTATGATAAAATATTTAAAGTATTTACTTTTTTTAATAAAATTAAATATCTAAAGTATTTATTATAACATTTTCCTGTGATGCCGTACTATAAAAACTAAATTAAATTGTAAAGATAAAGTTAATATTTTAAAATATATAATTAAATTAACATGATAAAAGGTTAAGAAAATTATACGAATTTACCTAAATTTAAAAAATTTCATTTCAATTCAAATAACTTGAAAATATAAAATCACGTTTTTTAAGTTGAATATTTTTTTCCAATGTGAAGGGATGAAGATAACAAATGTTATCATGCCTATTTTATATACATAAATTTTACGTATATTATTTTAGAGATGAAATATAATAGTAGAAAATTGAATGAAAATTTGATTCATTTTTTCAAAATTTATTGAAACTATATTATTCATTTAATAAAATAAAATACATTATTTTAATAAAATTATTTCGTTATTTTTATATAATATAATTTTAAATTTTAAATATTTATTGGGATACCTTTTACTATTTCGTGTTAGGTTAATAATGACCGATGTGATTCTATTTCGTGTTATTTTTTACGATAAAAAAATATATTATTATTATTATTATTATAATTAAAATAAATTTATTCTATTTAGTTTTTTTAAATATTTTTTATTATAAATAATTAATTTTTTAAATTAAAGAAAAAGTTCCAAAAATTGGTAAAATAATTATTTTTATTAAAAAAAATACTTCAAAGTTAAATTTTAGAATAAAATGTGAACACATCTTTATACAATGTATAGATTTTTATTTTCTATCTTTTCGATTTCTTTCCTTTTTATTTTATTTTTAATCCAAAAATAAAATACAAATCGGTAAAAGGTTATAAATAGTTTAGACATGATTTAATGACACAATTACTTCTAAAAAAGTTTCGATGAAATATAAAATATCAATATTGCAATTATATAATAACATGGATTTTTTTTTAATATTTAAAAGCCACTTCAAAATTGTTAAAATATATCGCATAAATTTTTTTAACATTTAGAAATATTGTAAAAGGTTAATTTTTTACTTGATCTCAAATTCAGCTGTTAATGATTGTTAGTATTTAGTTTGTACCTGCTTTTAAAAAAGTCTCAATTGTGTTCATGTGGTATAATTACACCAATCAAATCTCTTCCGTTAAATTGACATAAACAGAGTTAGATGTTTGATGATGTTTGCAGATTTCTTTGCCACATCATCAAACATTTAACCTCATTTATGCCAATTTAACGGAAGAGATTTAATTGGTGCAATTATACCACGTGAGAACGCAATTGAGACATTTTGAAAAGCAGGTATCAACTACACACTAACGACTGAATTTAGGGACCAAGTAAACAATTAAGCCTATTGTAAAATTATCAAAACTATTTTAAATTACATAAAAATTGATTTTATTTTTTTCCCTATAAGTATTTAGGAAGAGGTTTGTGCAAAATATCCAAATAAAACAATAAAAATGTAAAGACCTAAAAATGACACTTTAGAGGTGATAATGCAGTGAGATTCAATTATTTTAATATTAAAAGATTTTAGTATAAATAGTTTTTTTATTAAAATATTAAAACACAATCTCTCTAGAAACCATTTCTTAGAGTTGTCTTACTTCTCTCTTAGTGTTTTGGCTTTTTGCTTACGTGATTAAAGAATCGAGACCGCATAATTGATCATTGTGACAAACACTCTACATTGCAGGTTTGGAACAATTTAGTTATAGGGTTTTCAGAGACAGAATGATGTCGCTAAGCGAGACGTTAGCACCAAGAGTGTCGTTGAGTGCCACCTTTTGCGAAAGGTTTGGCGTTGAGTGTCAGGATTGTTGTTGAACGCTCTCTTTTGCAAGAGGCTTTGCGTTGAGCACCACTTTTAAGGATCAGTGTATATGTTGTGATTTTCTAATGTTTTGATTTGTTTAAAATGGATTATTATGGATATGATGTATGTTTAATATGTATTAAGGTTTGAGAACATGGTTGTGGATATGTGTGGTGATGGTGTTGTGAGAATTTCAAGGAGAAATTCTTTGTGATGATGTGATTGTGTATGCATTGACATTAGGAGTTTACTAAGGAGGTATCCTGATATACTACCAATCATTAAACTCATTTAGAGAGGAATAGGATGGGGGAGAGAATGACAGGAGGTCCTCGTCACTGAACTATTTTTGGTCCTAGGTGCGAAGGGGATTTACCTTGCGAGCAATAGGATGATAACCCCTTTGTTTATGACTTTGTGGAGTATAAATACTACTACAAATGCAGGCCTACAGTGAAACCTAATCTTAAAGGCGTGTATCTGGATAATTGAGTCTAGTGTAAACTATTTACGTGTGTTTATATGAGTTATTATCTTTCGTAAATATTTAGCTTATATTGATATAATTTAATTGTCTTAGAAAACCCTTTTCGCACATTAACTTACCTTGTCGTTTTCTTTTGGTGTATTCTTTGTATTTTCTTTTGCAATGATCACCTTGATGGTATGAGTAGTTGAGGGATAGGTGTCGAAATATCTCAAAAAGAAAACTGTGATAATCACCTTATAGTTTTTGTAGAAGTTTTACATATATTTTATTATTAAAACTATTAAGTTTTAATAATTCTATTAATATTATATATTTCTATGTTGAGACAATCTCTTAATGTTATCAGTTTTATAAGTCTTATTTTATCAATTGTAAACTGCTAAAATTAGGATCTTACAAAACTATGACAAATTTACTACTTTACAAAATAAATTTATCAAAGATTAACAATTTAACCAAAACATGAACTCAACCAAAATGGTTAAACCCTTCTTGTTATTATTGGAGATCAAATTCTTTATTTTATTTTTCTCTTTAAAAAGCTTAAAGTTAGAATTGACTATACTTTTTTTTGTTAAAAATAATCAATTTTGTGATTAATTAAGTTAATAGATAATTAATTTGAAATTATGTCATACTTCATTTTCTTTCTCATTGTTGTCGATCTAAGGGGCTTCTTATTGCATCTCATTATTTTTTCCCACACCTCTAAATTTGTCATTGTTTTCGATTTTGTCTTCTCCAAATTATATATTAAATAATTAAATATAACCTTCATCTTCTTCCTCCTCTAATACTTAAACCCTTATTCTTGTACTTGATCTCAAAGTCTTTTTTGAATTTGGCGACATGATCCAGATTGTGTAAATCGGGTAAGGATTTTATGCATCGTATTGTGCATCCTAGTATGAAGCCCTAAATTTGGGAGTAAGAATCAAAATACCTAATTCGAGAGATTTCTATAACATAATAGGAAATCCGATAAATGATTTTCAAGGGTGTAGTTAGCAGACTGGACAATTCGGTGTATAACTCTAGATCTAGGAAGAGCCAACCGGATTCATCAATTTAGTTGGCTTTTTTGAGATATAGAGATATGCACCAAATTGTCTAGTTCGATAACTACACCCTTGAAAAATGTTAATTGGATTGCCTCTTTCGATATAGAAATATCCCATATTAGGTATTTCGATTCTTACTCCTAGATTCAGAGCTTCATATCAAAGGGCATTGATACACAAAAATCTTATACCATCAATATATATTTTTATGTTTATTCTGCATGGGTCTCTTCTTACATGACGTCGTAGAGGATGATGTCAAAGGTTGAGCTTGCAGTTGAGCTTCTCTAGCGTAACATCTGTAAGACTCGGGAAAAGATTAGGAATATTTATGAATAATATTTATATGAATTTACTATAGTTTAAATGTGTTAGGTGAATGCATGTAATACTGTATAAGTGATTGCTAACTTTTATGATGTGAGAGAGCTACTAAAAGAATTAAAAAAGGGTTATATATTAGTTTTTGGGCCATATATTAGTTTAAGGCATTGACCAATGGTGGAGGCATTGGTACTGCATGCGCATGCATGGAGATCCTCCATTTGAATCCTGACATTTATTTTAGCTCTTTTGCTTTTGTTTTGAGTTTTTCTTTAAAGGTTTAAAACAGTGAGCACCATTAAGTACGTGTAATTTTTAGGCTCATGAGGGTGACAAATTTAGCACTAGTTTAGCTGTATAAATACTAAATTAATGAGGGTTAACCTCATAATAAAAACCTAGTCAACTTCAGAGAAAGAAAGAAGGATTTCCGTCAAGAAGTTGAAAGTGTTGGAGGTTGATTAAGGATAAAGATTTGCTTAGAGTATAGGTAAGGGGAGCTAGCCTTCAATGTCTATGATTGAGTAATTATGTGTGAGTGCATGTCCATTATATTTTGTGTACATGCCATGAAGGTTTGATGACATGTATCATGTGTGTTATTTTATTTTTTTTAATCAATGTGTGTACGAGTGTTTAATTTGTTCATTATATTTTTTTTGGTGAATGTCGTGAACCATGGTGTGGTGTGTCATACATGTTGTTTTCTCAAGTCAAATATTATTGTGTTGCATGTGTTTTGTTGAGTTATAATTGTCCTTGTGTTTTTATTTTATTACATATAGTTTTAGGGATTTAGGGTTTTGATGTGTTGTATGAACATGAGACATGATTTTATGTTTTATATGGTTTTATTGCATTATATTTTTCCAAGACTGAGTTGTGTATAAGTGGTATTGGGTTATGCTAGATTGTTATAGGGTTAGTATAACTTGTGCTATGGGTTGTCGGGTCATGTATGTGTAATGTCATGTTGATATATGCATAGATAGTGTTGTTGTGTGAAACTATTATGTGATTGGAGATAGTGTCGAGTTGTCCCAGTGTGTATTTGTGAGGTGTATGCATTTATATAGTTGATTCTCATGTTTCCTACCTTGCTATCATGAGATTTTATGACTGGATTGATGTATATGTGATGTGATTTGATGATTTCATGTATGGCCGAGTTGTTATGATTGAGTGCCAATTTGTTTAGAGTGTATGTGGTGTTTATTGAATTATTTTTCCTTACTGTTATATGATAAGCCATGTTATGGGTGGACTGTGTTGAGATAGTGGATTATATGTTGTCTTATGTACCCATTAGTCGTGATGCAAGAAAGTTCTTGCTTTGGTGAATAAACCCTGTTTTGGTGAACATACAAGTCATGCATTGGCGCTTAGACACTGTTTTGGTGAACTGGCAAGACTTTCGTTGGTGCATGAGCCTTGTTTTGCTAAACAAGAATCCCTAAGTTGGTGCATACGCCCGATTTTGGTGAATTGGTCGTGTCTGTTGGAGTACGGAAGATGACATATGGTGACAGTAATTGGTGGTGGTGGCATGATTTGTCTGGATTGGAGTTTGGACTTAACAATTTGTTATTGTGTTGTGAATTTGGTTTGTGTAAAGATGTTATGATTTAAAAGATAAATGTATTATAATAATTGTAGTATTATATGTATTTTTGATGTTGATGTTATTAGTTCATTCTTACATTTATGGTGATGGTTTCCACCTGCGATGATCGTATTTATACAAGAGCAGATGATGTTACAAAGGACATTGCTAATGATGTTGATGTTGTGTAGATCGTAAGACGAGTGGAGAATTATTTTTGGGGTTTTCAAACATTATTTTGTTTAAATAAATTATGTTGATGAGTTTTAGTACGCCATTTAGAGTTGTATTGAGATTGTTTATTAATTTCGCATTTTTATTTAAATTTCACGTTGACGTAATAATTTTAAAATTTTCACTAGGTCCTGATGATATCAAAGTTGTATTTTTCCTAATCAATACACGTTCTTTTACTTACATGTGACATCCTAAATCGGGGTGTTGCAACATCGACATTGCGACATGTCGTCATGACAACATTGATGGCCTATAGTCATGGTGTTGTTAAGATGTCATCAACTTCCTCTTCTTCCTCCTCAAAAACAGATGCGTGAACTCCTCCACTGTCTCTCAGTACTGTCACGATGCTATGTTATTATTGTCATAGACATCTCTAGCGACACCACTACCTCCTTCCTCTTCAGTGATTGTATGAAGTCACTTTCTACCCAAATCACTAGGATTTTGAGAGCAACCATGGATCTCCCTTTGCCAAATCTCTAAAGATGGAGGGGATGATAGAAATAATGTCTGTATTTTGACGTGTGAAGGTCAAAGGTGATTCTCCTACCTCCTCTCTGTTTGTGTATTTATGAAGGAAAGAGGATGAAAGAGTGAATAAGATTTGGGAGTGTATATGGAATCTGTGAATGGTAGTGGAAGGAATATTATGATGATGAATGGAGAAATTAGATGAAGTTGGGATGATGGCTCTATAATGTGTAGTGTAGGGTTTTTGTGTGGTTTGGAGAATGATGGTGGTTGTCGGATGATAGTTGATAAAGACGACATTTAAGATCTAGGGTGCTAGGGCTTGTCTTGGACAAAAATAGGTACACCCACGAGCTAAATTGAACGAAAGGGGGAAAATGGAAGACATCAATTCAATGAATTTTGGGAATGAATGAAGTCACGTCACTCAGAAGGATGATCTAAGATAAGTAAGAAAGATTTGACACTTTGAATTGTAAAATTTAAAAAAAAGGATTGAAGTTTTGAAGAAGAACCTGACTTGAAAGAAAAGTTCATATTTTCATTATTCCAAATATGCCTTACTAACGAAGTCAACCCCCTATTTATAGAGAAGGTCAGTTGACCTAAAAATTAAATTCAAACTTAAATAATGTTGATTATTGTTTTTATATTGCAAATTAATTAAAGTAAATTCTTAATTAATTTGTTGACGTTTTCACTATTAACCAAAATGGATTCTTAATTAAAAACAAGAACTTTTTAGATTATACATAATAAATTCAACCAAAGTACATTTTCACTTAAATTCTATTATGTTTAATCATGTTTATTCTTTTAGCTTCTAACCAAATAAAAAATTAATTAATCAAAGTATATTCTTGATTAATTATTATTAAATTTTTTATCACTAATCAAAGTACATTATCAATTGGTAGCAAAAACTCATTTATGAAAGTTTAGAACTTTAATCAAATTATATTCTCAATCAAAATTAAAAATCATTAGACTCATATGATCAACATGCATATAAATTAAAACACTTTGCTAATTAGCTATGATGTAAAAATCATTATTTTTTACGTGATTCAAAGATAAAATACATACATATAATATATATATATATATGTGAAAACTCAAAACAATAATAAAAAAAACAAAGACATTATTTTAATTTAACCTTAAACCATCCCTAAAAACTTAACCCTCCATGGATGGAATGAAATAGATAATACATGAAAGAAAAAGTAAGAAAGGTGGAAAGAATATAAGAGATATGGTAGATATAACTACATAAAACTAGAGTAGCTAATGTCTCATCCCGCTTCTCCAATATCTCTTTATATAGAATTTTATTTGACGTGAATTTTGATTTTTCTGTTAATGAAATCTCTTATCTAATATTGCAATATCTCCAAATAATTAAAAAAATTAATCAATTTTAAAAATATTTGACCAATATTTTATATTGATATTTTTAGATATAATTAAATTTATTATTTTGTAAAATATCTAATAAATTATCAACTGAATTTTGTCCAAAATTCCAATTTAGCATTTCTTGTTTTTGAGTTGTGTAACATATTTAAATTGTGTAATTGAAAACATTTCAGATTGTAGATTATACTTGTAATCAGAGGTAATTTTGAGTTTATGGATGTTGTGGGGATGCGGGAGGAAAAAAAAGGAAAGTATAGGAAGAAACAGTCAGAATTTCATTTTTCAGGTTAGTATACCAGAAAAATCGTATGAATTCTAAAGTTAAGGGACTTAATTAAAAAGAAAAAGTTATATATTTACTATATGGAAGGAAGATAATTCAATTTGTTTGCAGGACTAGCAGGCAGTTTAGTCATACTTTCTTGAAGAGAAATATAATTTACTCAGCAATTGATTTGATGAGAAAAAAAAAATGCTATTATATAATTTCAAACAAAGTGTGCAGAAAACAATATCAATAAAAAGGGTGAGAAGGAGTTTTTGACGAATATAGGAAATTGCGTGTATGCAAATGTATGATTACGGATAATAAAACAATAATTATCTACCCAAAGAAGAAAGAATTACCGAAATCCGACCATCATTTTTCCTAAATTCAATTAGAGCTATGTAGTGAACATTCATTGAGTATATATGGTAGTAATAATGCTAATACAGAACATATAATTCAGTTTCCTTCTCCGTAAAATGCCAATTCTAACTCTTCCTAGTTATCTACTTCCAGATTCTTAATTCGATCAGTTCACACTTTATATTCTTAATTTGATTCCTACTGGCATAGCACATTCTCCATTCACATGTTTAAGAATAAACATACGGATACATCACAGGTTTAGACTCAAATTTAAAATGGCATATACAAATATACAAATGCTTAACGGAGCTTAATCAATACATGACATTATGGTTCAAACTGCCAGTTTTCACAGATACAAATTTAATTAAAAAATTTACAGAAACAAAAAAATGTAGTGTTTTAATTCTCGTAAAATTAATGAATTAAGATTTTAATTTACTTTAATTTTTCTTTGTTTTTCATTCCTTCAAAAGTCACTATTTTTCTCTAATTTCTATCAATTGATATTTTAATTCACTACTTTTAGTAGTCAATATTCATGTTAAGATATATGAATGACTTTTGTTTTACATACTTTAAATGTTTGTGATTACAAAAGCACACATTATACTACAGCACTAGTATGAATCAGTGGGAATTATCATTTAACATTTTATTCAACACAATTTTTTTATTGGTGTTACAGTACTAAAGCTCAAAAATTGGTAATTTTCAATTTTAAAGGGGCAAAAACAGATGAAAAATTCAATAGAGATCGAAATAAAAAACTATGCAAGGACTAAAATCCTATTTCAGCCAAAACCATATTAAGAATGATACAAGAACTAAAAGCCACTAAGCATTCACTAAACATAAGGACTAAATTAAATGCTTATGATAATTGTAAGAGAAATGAAGATTTCACATTGATCATTCATCCAGTGCTACTCCATAAAACAAAAGGCCAAAAACAACCATAATTTCTCGAAGCAACTATAGTTTTAACAAATACCCTGGAAACTATGAAGGCAGACATCAAAACAACTCAGGTACTAAAAATTGGAATGCAGCCTCAGTGGCAAGCATCAACACCTTAAAATTTCAATACAAGTAATCAATTCTAACTTAAACTTTGATGGCATACTTTCTTAGTGGAAAGTAAAGCTCCTTCTTCTTCTCCCGTTCTGTCTTCAATGATGCCTGCACAAACCGAGAAGAGGGTGGTAAGACAAAGACAATTTGATAAAACCAAACCCTCGTTTAGAAATGGATGCATATCCACAACATATCAACTATAAAATAACTTCTATTAAAATTCATCATTTAACAAGACCTCAAAAATCCCTTAACTACTTTTTATGAGACCACAAAATACGGTCTGAGTCCAAAAACATGAGACTGAAAACAACATGAACAGTCTATCCATGTTTGGTAGCAATTACAGTTTAAATTAAAGATATGAGATCACAATACTACTGGAACCAATTATTGAGTATATTCAATGCAGATGCACCATAACTCAAACTCAAGAGTAAAGGTCAAGTTGGAGTATGATGCACATGTTGTACCAAGATCACAATTTAATTTATCGAGACGAAATAAAATCTAAAATTTCAAATTCTAGAAGAAAAACGACGAACAAAATTAAATAAAGACTTGAAAAAAATAAAACGAGTGAAACCTGGTGTTTGGTAAGGCGTCTGCGAATGGCGCGGGTCTTCTTGGGACGGAGGTCAAGGGGCAAAAGCTTCTTTGTCTTGTAAGCCTCTCTGAGCGCTGCCTTCTGCTTTTGAGAAATAACCGTCAACACCTGCGCTATCGAAAGCCTCACTACCTTGCTACAAAACGAACACAAAATGCAGTTTACAAAACGCGATTCCAACAAACAAAACAATCACAACAAACACTCAGAACGAGTTCGAATAGTACATTTTGGAGAGCTTGTTAGGGGCGCCGCCGGTGACCTTAGCCACTCGAAGCAGAGCGAGCTCCGCCTTCAGATCCTTCAACTGGTTCAGCAGCTCCGCCTTCGTCTTGTTCCTCAGCTCGTACACCTTTATCCTCGCTTCAATGGCGGAAAAGAATTAACTCAGAACAGACATGAAAAAAAATGGCACGAATCTGAATCCTTGTTACAACGAATTTCTTTGACTTACCCATTTCGTAGATCGACGCGCAGCTCTTCCGAAACCCTAAAGTCGGAGGCACTATATTAACGATGATTCGTTATATACAAGGAGAAGCTCCTTCGTGTTTTTTTTCTGTTCGTAACTGGGCTCTCATTTTGTTGCTAGTATTTGGAGAACTAGTGGGCCGAAAAGTATTGAGAAAGAAGTAGGCTTTTTATTCCTGGATCTCACAATTTCTTTGCGCACTCCTATATTTTCAAAATAACAATTTCACTCTTCTGAAAAAAAGTGACTAACTAATTACCTTTCGAAATAAGTTTTTCACAATTTACAAACTATATTTTTAAAGTAGGATTTCTTGAACAGATTTTCTAGAATAAGATTTTCAGATTAATATTTTCAAAATATATAAAATTCTGTAACAAATTTTTCACAAGATTTTTCGAATAAAATTTTCACAATAAATATATTACCTTCCAAAATAAATTTTCTAGAATAAAAACAATGAAGATCTCACGTGAAAAAAAAATTGAAATTTCATTTAATTGGAAAATTTATTTTATAATCACTTTAAATATATTAAAGAAAATTATATATATATATATATATATTAATGTAAATTTAAAATATTATTATATTTTAGTTTAATTTTTATTAACTAAAATATCTTTGGAAATGGTTGTATTGAATTCTATAACTTAGTGGTAAAAGAATTTGTTCAAATAGGAAATAAGTTGAATAAAATTATATTAACAAAAACATAAGTTTATTGTATATTAATTTCATAGGATATCATATTTTTGTGTGTTTTATAATATTTTAATGTATATTTGAGAAATAATAAAAACATTAAAAAAAATTTCATATTTTTATAATTAGGGTCTAAAGTAAATTACAATTATTAGTTTCAAATAAAAAATCAAATAGATTAGTAAGTTAAATGTGAAAATTATTTTCAGTTTAAAATTGAAAAGAAAAGTGTTCATTTGATAATTAAGTAAGATAGGATAGGTATCCTATTTTAGTCTAGTGTTTGTTTATCCTAGAGGGTTTTCGAGTTCTCATATAAGAGTATCTTTAATCTTATAGAAAAAAAAAACTTGAAAAAGAGTTATTACAATTCAAAGAACATATAACAAAGTCAGAAAGTAAACACTTAATTCTCCTCGAGACTTATAACGCTCCAAGAATATTAGAACTTAAAGGACATAAAGATGTCAAGACAAGATCGTCTAGAGAAATTTGATAACGGTTGAAAATACTGTTATTTGTGATATAATTTTGACACTAAATGCACCATTTTCTGCTTAGAAACTTGCTTGGAATCATGTTTTTTTGTTAAGTTGTGTGAATAAGAGAGTTGAGGTTGAATTTGATGGTTTTATGACTAATTTCCCTTGTTTTGGCAGGGAATGAGATAATATGGAAAGTAAAGAAGAAGTGAAAGGGAGATGAAGCTCAGAAAGGCCTCGAAAAGCACCAGAAGAGAGGAATACTCGAAGCTTGGGTGCCCTTTTTGGAGGCTTAAGCGCAGAAGAGTGTCGCTCACCACCCGGGCGCCCCTTTTGGGGCGCTTGAGCGCCAAAAGCATGAAGCTTGGGCGCCCCTTTTTGAGGCTTAAGCGCAAGAGACCACCGTTCATCGCTCGGGCGCCCTAAGTGGGGTGCTTGAGCGCCAGCGACACGGGCCTGGACCTTGTTTCTGTTCTGTTTTCGCTCTAGTTAAATAACCCAGACATCCTAGGTTTTGTGTTTTGGCAGGAGGAGCGCGGCAGCACACTCTTTCACCCTCTAGAGGCAGATTTGGAGGCGGGAGCCTCCATCTTCTACTTTTAGGGTTTTTCTATCTCATTCTTCTCCATTATTCATTTAATTTCACCATGTCTATGGTGAACTAACTTCTATTTGTTGTTGGGGGATGATGTAACATTGTGAACTCTCATGTATTTGAATTGAGTCTTAACAATTTATGTTTTTTCATTAATCGTTAGAGTAATTCATTTGTTACAACGTTTGCTTTGTTTAATTCATTCAATAGCATGATTTATGAATTGCATGAGTGTTGGGAGGTTCCTTACAATTCAAGTTCTTGTTGAATTACTCCCAAGAGTAATATTTCTCAGGGATGAGAGTATGAGTCTTGGCCGTCTTAAGCTCTTGATCTTCACATTTAATTACTAGGAATGCTAGGAATTGTATGAACTGGTAATTAAGGACAAGCTTATTCGCCGAGGGATCGGGTTTAAGTGATTTAGTGAGTGACGTTAACATTAATGCATAAAGAAGAATTCTTACATATATGAGAGGGAACTTGGCGAAATCTAACCCCAACAACATACTCATCTCATACTAAATCAACATCCGTTCGTCACTGTGTTATTCTGCTATTGATCAAACTACAGTCATATTTAATTTTCTTTCTTTGCATCTAAAACCAATGATCTCGTTTTCTTTAAGTCTTCATTAATCGAGTTATCACACGATTGTCTAGTGCCGAGAGTCCTTTGGGATACGATACTTGGTCTTACCATTTTATATTACTTGTGCGATTCGGTACACTTGTCGATTCATCAACAAAATCATATAAAGGATTGACGCCACTCTCTACCCAAAACCTTAAGGCAATGAGTTAATGAGTCTTTCACCTTTATATACTGCTCTACTTTCTAATTTTATCCAATGTGGGACTTAGACTTACATGGATTCCCAACAGAAACGTCTAACTATACGCTAACAAAAGGAAAAGTCTAATTATACATTTAAAAAAACACATAAGCCTAAAATTTTATGTCTAAACAGTGTTGAACAAATAAGAATTTAAAGAAAAGAAACATCTAGAAAAAGCTCGTTAAACGATGTAATGAAACTTACAAACAATTTTATAAAATAAGCCTTTAACGTTTTATATCATCTATAGATCATATATTAAACACTTTACTTCCTAAACAGTATTTCTATCAACGAGTTTATGTGTGCCAAAATATTTTAAACACGCAAACATGCCTAAACGATTACCAACATTTAAAACATTTATTGAATGTATGAATAATACCTCTTTGCTTGTATGTTTTGTTCTCTTTATTTGTGCATATCATTTCTACACAAGATCGATAAAGACGTTAAGAGATAGGAAGACATTTCAGGAATGTTTCCTTAACGCTTCAAGCTCTGCAGAATCATACCAGCTACTTTTATAAAAGCTTTGATAAAGCACAATAGCTCTACAATGTAGACCCGAGTCTGACTACCTACGTAAAAAGGCTATGAACTCTACATGAAAGTCAACTCTCAGTCTAACAGATCTTTCTCGAATAAGACTATATATAGATGATTGCATGAAGAGAAGACAAGAAGAATACGTGCATATAAACAAGCTTGTTGTTACGCTGTTTCTCTTTCTCTACATCGTCTAACGCTTTCGTTTAAAGAGAAAATCTTTACAAGTATTTCAAATTTAAAATTTTCTTTATATTGAAAACTTATTCTCTCTTTGAGAGTTATCAAATTTGTATCTTGTTTAAAAAACCTTTTTAGTTGTCTTATAAATTCAGAAGTGAATTAAAACACTTGATGCTTAGCTCTATTGAGTTAAACGATATAGTTAGTTGACTAGTGTTGAGACCATTAGTGATTGATACTCGTTGTAAACCAGGAGTGATGAAACTCGTGTAATCTTTGTTAAAGATTAATGAAACCCCATAAGAGGTCTTAAGGGAGAACTGAACGTAACTTTGGTTGGAGCAAACTTAATGACAATCTCATAGTTAGGTTGGGTCAAAACTAGAAGGGAAGTCATGAAGAGGGTGAAGAAATGGTGATGTGGAGGAAAAGGCTAAGTGTCTCGATGATAACTCTCAGTATTTGCATATTTTTCTAAGTTAAAACTCTTTTCTTAAGATTCTTTAGCTTTTAATTTTTCAGAAATATAATAGTTTAGTGTAAAATGGTAAAAATAGCTTTTAAATAAAAATTTGGTTAATTTTCTCTTTTTAGGCAAATAAAATAGGTTTTTAAGTAATTAGATTTTTTTTAGAAAAATATATTTTAGAAAACAAAGTAAAAATAGTTTTTAGAATAGGTTATATTTTTTAGTAATTTTTTTAACTCTTTAATTCATTTTATTTTGTAGGTTTTTGGGCTGAAGTACATTGGGCCATTGGCTGATTAATTGGACTGGTCTGCCTGCACTAGAAATCTGTTACGCTTCAATAATTTATTTGGCTGATTCTGATTGAGAGTGGAGATTGAGCCGCTGCCTGGAGCTGATTGTATCAGAAGAGTTGGGACGTTGGATTAGGCCTGCGTCTTAGTGTGACGACGTCGTTTTGGAGAATGTCTGACTGCAGCCTTTGGGGGTCATTTGAGTAGCAACTCATTTGGAGAAAACATAATCTTGCAAGCACATTCACTCTGGAGAAAGAGGAACCCGCAAGCTAGGGCAAAGAGCAAAGCGAAAGGCGAGAGGAAAGCTCCCATTGTTCAAGCTAGGCACCTGCCCGGAGAAGCTGACCGGATGTCGAATCAGCGAGAGTACTGAAGTGATCAAAGGGTGCAGAAGCAACCTAGTTAGCAAAGTGAAGATAGCCGTTGGATGAAGAAGAAGATACGATGAAGGTTCTGTTTTTTTTCTTCTTTCTTTCTCTATTCTATTTTCTTCAACCCTATAAAAGGGGGTTCTTTTGCCATGTAAATAGAGAGACTTTCACGGAGACATATATTTTTCAGTTTACGTTTTTAGTCTTAGGAATAGATAGAGCGAACGTGAGAGCTTAGGGTTTTATCGCGCTTTCGGCTTCGAGTTTCTTGCGTTCTCGCTCACATTTTGTTCGGTACATTTTCGTGTATTCCTTGTTCTTTGTTAATAAAAATTTCTACTGTGATGTTTCTATGTGTTGTACATTCGGTGATTTTGTCATTCTGATTTTTCCATTTATTTTGTGTTCTTGTTTGATGATGTGAGAGTCTTTCTTGTGTTGTTTCAATTTGAGAAAAAATTGATTTGGACTCTGTGACTTCACACAGTTAAAATTCCTTAGGGAATTACATGACTCCACAGTGAGCATGATATACCGAGATGTCTTCTCGACTTTGGAGATGAGTCTAATGAAAGAAAAACACTGTAATTAGTATTTTGTTTCTGTTATTTCATTTTGATTAGAGTTTTGCATGTTTTAGAGTATCTTACATGTTTAAATTGCATTTAGATTAGGTTTTGCATCTGGTGATGATTAGAAACATGAATTAGGAATTGAACTTGCTGTGATTTAGTATAGTAAGTGGACATTTACCCAATCTAGGTTCTGATTTGGAACTTAAATACCACACAGTGGGTATGACTATCCAGGATGTCTCCCTGAGTGGTAAATGATTGCTTTTCTACACTAAAATTGGTATTTTTTATTCTGATTCATGATTCCAGTCAACCAATCTGTTTCTACTCATTAGTTTAGGTATTTGCTCATTTGATTTCAGTTTTATTTGAGAATAATATTGGCATGTTTGTTATTAGTTACTTCTATTTAGAGTAGGATTTGATGATTCATTTTAGGTTTTATGTTTTACATTCTAATTCAGATTGGATGCTTAGTTTAGAAATATATCTTGATTGTTAATGCATTCTTTTATATTTAGGTTCTGCTTCTGTTATGCATTTCTGTTTCAAAGATTTTCTTTCCTTATTCATTTTTAGCAATTGAGTTATGTTTAGATTGTAGGAAGTTGTAGTAAGTAGATTTTGTTGTTGTTTTGATACTGTTATTTTCTTCTCTTTCATTACATTTCAAATTCTTTATTCTTTTAAATAGATGTTAGTTTAGATTAGTTTCAATTCTTTTATTTTAGTTTCATTCATTTTAAATTTCTCCACCTTGCATTAGTAGTTAATAGTTAATAAATAGTAACAAGAATTAACTTTACATTCTGAAACTTAATTAGTTGAGTCCTTGGATTGATCCTTGGTTATCCCTCTACTACATTAGTGGGGAAACTGAGTTTGTTCTGATTTTAGGCGACAAAAATCAGTTTAACACTCGACCTTGTGATGTTTTACGGTGATGAAGGTGGTGTTTAGTGATGCTTTAAGAGATGTTAAACTAACTCTTGGAGGAAGGTGGCTAGAGGAGACCACTGGGTTGTTCTAACCTAGGGTGACCTAATAAGAGTTGTATGACTCAAAATTGGCCGCATAACAATACTCTAAATCAAATGTGAATACAAGAGTGAGAGACACCTCTATTTATAGGCTAAGGGCTCTCCAAATTTGTAGAAGCTAGACCTAAAAAACCCACCTTGGCTAACTTAGAGAGCAAGGAGAAAATATTTTCTATTCACTAGTACAAAAACAGCGTACAACGTCAAATATTTTGAGTCTTTCATGTCGAATTTGAGAACGACGTCATAACGGGAGACGTTAAATTGACGTCGAATTTAAAAAATTCGACGTTAAATTGACGTCGAATTTAAAAAATTCGACGTTAAATTTAACGTCGAATTTTATCAATAAACGACGTTAATCAATTTTTTTATTTTTTTAATTAATTGTGATCTTTTTTACAACTCTACGAGACTTAAAAAGCAGAAAAACAACAAATTTCAGTTTTTGGTATTTTGTAAAGCATGAACTATGAACGTGTAATATAGTATCAACAACAAACAACAATGACAAAAAACAAACAAGTTCAATCAAACAACAAACAAGTTCAACCAAACAACAACAACAACAAACAAGTTCAACAAATAAGTTCTTCAAAACGAAAATGAAAACGAAAACTAACCTTGGTTCATCGGAATAAAGTGTTGTCACAAGTGAGAGAGAAAGCAGAATGTGCCTATGAAGGACAAGAACACAAAAATAATCGGTCAAAACAAACTAAAATCATACCTAAAGTAGTAAATTAACATGCATTTGTATCAAATGAAAGAAAGATTACATGTGATGGTCGTTAAACTTCGTTCGAGAAAAGTTTGAGGAGAGAAGAGGGTCTCGCGCGCTAAGATAAAGTGAATGAATTTTCAATCTCCCGTTCAAATTTGTATTGAATTCACTAACCTTTTGACGTCTAACGTTGGGGCATTCGACGTTTTATATCCTTTTACGTCAAATTACAATTCTAAACGACGTTTAATAATTGTATTTATTTACAAAAGTGCCATCGGTTATTTTTAACGTTGTCTATTGAGTGGTTGGAAGTTGAACATGTGACGTTATACGCTGTTTTTGCACTAGTGATTAGGAGAAGAACAAGTGGCGAAAATCCTCTCTAATGAGACGAGGACATGTGACCACTACCTATGGAGAATTCTCTCCATTCTTAGAGTGACATGCAACCACTAATTAGGAAGAAAAACACTCTAAAGGAAGGATGACACATTTGTCCATTCACTTATTTAATGAGTCTTGCAATACACATTAGTTGAGTTTGTCTATACATTAATCAAACAAGTCTAACAATATACACTAGATGAGTTTGTTTATACACAAATTAAAGATGTCTACTGATACATATATGATAAGTATGATAAGCAGGTGAATACAAGAGTGAGAGACACCTCTATTTATAGGCTAAGGGCTCTCCAAAATTGTAGAAGCTAGACCTAAAAAACCTACCTTGGCTAACTTGGAGAGCAAGGAGAAAATCTTTTCTATTAGGAGAAGAACAAGTGGCGAAAATTCTCTCTAATGAGACGGGGACATGTGACCACTACCTATGGAGAATTCTTTTCATTCTTAGAGTGACATGCAAACCACTAACTAGGAAGAAAAACACTCCAAAGGAAGGATGACACATTTGTCCATTCACTTATTTAATGAGTCTTGCAATACACATTAGTTGAGTTTGTCTATACATTAATCTAACAAGTCTAACAATATACACTAGATAAGTTTGTTTATACACTAATTAAAAATGTATACTGATACATATATGATAAGTATGATATGCTAATTAAACATATCTAACAATGCCAAAGTTAAACAAATATAACAATACATATTAAATAAATCTGTTTATATATTGATTAAATACATTTAACAATATATTAATTTATCTAAATAACATTTTTCATTCACAAACACACATTCAATTAATTATTACTATAAAAATTTATGATCCACTTATAAATCCATATTTTAAAAATTTAACTTATAATAACATAATAACAACCTGTTGTCCCGTACGTATGTACATACACCTCTTAGACATACATAATGATGCATCAACTACACACAAATGTATGTATAATTATATATTTCACATATATTTCAATAATCTTCATTAGTTATTAATTATTCTTTTTATATTATTAACCCTTTTATTCCAATATTATGTTTACATAGTATAAACAATTATAATACATACATGATCCAAATAAATATTTTATTCAAATATAATAATAATTATATTATTTATTTTCTAATAAAAATATTAAATATAAGAAAAAAACAACCAACCCATGCACGGTCTCGAAATAGTTTAAAAATAAAGTTAAGAACAATTTAACGTCATTTTCATTCCATGTAAAGTTAATTTAGCAAATAAAAAGTTTAAGCAAAGGTATTGAGCACTGTGCAGATCGGAGATCTCGTTAGTAATAAAATTTAAAAGTTAAGAAAAATGTAAACCATTAATTTGTAATAAAATTTAAAAGAAATTACAAGTGAGCAAAGAATACGGTTAATTTAAATGCGGAAGAAAAAAGAAAATGATGGTGAGAGAGGTATTCACGTAGGAGTTGGCACACATCGATTGTAATATAGAAAAAGTGGCATCCATGGCGAGGGCAGAGTACCCCCTATAACAGTCTGCATTCATTCGCACTGTGCATCATAAAAGAAAAAAAAAAGATCGTGTAAAGAAATAAAGGGAGAAAGAAAATTCTGTTTGGCAGTTAAAGAAAACATCGTTGGTCAAAAACACGCGTAGCGTTGCGTTTTGTTTTTAACCGCAAGATGAAACAGCTTCACAAGCAACCCAGTCTGAATCACAGAAGGGAGGAAGAGATGGGGAGCAGCGAGGCCTCACCCTACTCCCCCAAATCCATCAAGCACACCAGATCCCTCCCCAGATCCATCAACTATCTCCTCAGAGAGCAGCGTCTTTTGTTCATCCTCGTCGGGATTCTCATCGGCTCCACGTTTTTCATCATCCAGCCCACGCTCTCCCGCTTAGGCCCACCCGAGTCCCATAACTTCCTCCCCCGCTCTGGCCTCACTCGATTGTCCGGGCCCCACACCGGCCGGGTCCCCGTCGGGATCACCGGCCGAAGGCCCCGCATCGTCGTCACCGGTGGCGCGGGCTTCGTCGGGAGCCACCTCGTCGACAAGCTCATCGCGCGTGGGGACGACGTCATCGTCATTGACAATTTCTTCACCGGGAGAAAGGAGAACCTGGTGCACCTCTTCGGCAACCCTAGGTTCGAGCTAATTCGCCATGACGTCGTTGAACCGATTCTCCTCGAGGTGGATCAGATCTACCACCTCGCGTGTCCCGCTTCGCCGGTGCATTACAAGTACAACCCTGTGAAGACCATCATATCCTTCTAATTTCTAACCGACTCCCCCTTTTTTGAACTCTCTTTTAAATATTGCTTTATTTGAATTTTGTGATCCTTAATTGTTGGTTTACAAGACGAATGTGATGGGGACGCTTAACATGTTGGGCCTTGCGAAGAGAATTGGGGCTAGGTTTCTGCTTACTAGCACCAGTGAGGTCTACGGTGATCCGCTGGAGCATCCTCAGAAGGAGACTTACTGGGGAAATGTCAATCCAATAGGTGAGTGAGCGAGTGAGTGAATACACCAAGCTTTTATGTTTTAACATAATCTTTCAACTTTGTGGTTTCCTTTGGCGAATTTAGGTGAGAGGAGTTGTTACGATGAAGGGAAGCGGACTGCGGAGACTTTGGCCATGGATTATCATCGAGGTGCTGGCGTTGAGGTAGGTTATGTGTTTGTTGAATTCATTGAATAGTTTGAATTATTTATTTTTGATGTGTTATTCTATGTTGTTTGATGATAAGTTTAGTGTGATGTATTATATCTGTATTGTATGATGGTGTTGTTTTAACTTGAGAACAGGATTACATGTGGTTTATTTTCCTTCCATATTTTTCTTTTATTAATTTTACTTGTCATGTTAAATTATTTAGATTGTTTGTTTGCTAGTCTTACACACTGGAAATTGTATCACACTGTAGTGTTCAGCCCTTACATTATTGAACATATTAAACTTCCGCCAATGTATATATATAATTTTCTGTAACCTTTTCTGATCAGAAGTGTAACATGCACACGTTTATCAGTAGCTAAATGCTGAAGATTCAGTATCCATCTCTTATCAGAGAGCAGCTGACTGTCTGATTGTTTGCAAGGAAATCCAGTTCTAATTTCATTCATAGAGGAAGCCTTAACCAAACTTGTGGACGATTATTAGAGAAATAAAGACCGTGGAGAGTCTCCTTTTTGCTGATAAATAATAAGTGAAGTTCCTAGAATAAATTAATAAATTGATAAAAAATCAGGCATATATAATGTGATATCTATTGCTGGAAGTGACAGCAGCTTCCATGAGAAAGGAGAAAAAGTTCTTCCTATAGGATGAGTTGGTTAATACATATTCCACTTTGCTAATGTTGGATTCTGATTAAGAATCTGAAATAGGTATTTGGTGCTACATTTTTCAACCGAATATCTACATGTTTTTGGTCATTCGTCCTTTACTTAAGCACCTTTTTTATTTTTGTTGCTACATCTCTTACCTATTTATTTTAAAACTCATTGAAAACAGGTGCAGTTAATTTTTCTGTTGCAGTGGTATATCCTGAATGTTCTTTCAACTAGAGTTGCGAAATTTTAATTTTGGATATAAACCAGATAGTCAGCCTAGGTTTGACAGGTAGATATGCTGTTAGTTATGACATCATTTTTACGTTCTACTATAAACCAGAACAAAACATGGTTATTCAGGCTAATTGGTACAATATGATTCTCTGTAGCCCAGTGGAGCAGCAGCTGCCTACTGGAGGAAAGTATAGCATCTTTGCATTGCACAAATTTTGCCCAAATAACAGCCAACCAAATAGTGGAGGATGGCACAACTATTCCCTGTCCTATCCTAAACCTGGGATGTTCATGTTTGTGGGGAAACTTGTTAGACAATTACCGAAATAGGTATGTGTTAGGTTCCTTTATGCAGGGAACCTTAACAGATGAATCTCCTCTCTCACAACACTCTAACAATAGAAAAGAGATGAATGTATATGTATTTCATTAATTCTGGAAGGTATGGAAACACAGAATTTACAGGTTGGGGACCCAAGGAAGCCTCCCTTCCTCCACTGGAAAATGCCCAGTCTATTCCCAAATGTAAAATATCCGATCTCCCTCTCTCCTATTCTGTTTGTTATTTATACTCCCTCTCTCTCTTCTAACAACTAACCACCTTTCCCGCTACTTATTTCCTCCCTTCTAATTCTTTCGCACGTACACCTTTAATTGCCTAACAGTATGTTTCTAAAAAATTAGGAGTATCAGTAAATTGTTTTTTGAAACTAGAATTCTAATTTAGAAAATCTTGTCTTAGATACAGCTTACCTGTTTTGGTAATTATTTTTAAAATTTGGTCGGTTAAGTCAATTTTTTATTTACCCAAAAATGTAAATATCCTTCTAAACCTTTTTGTTTCTGCTAAACTCTCCTAATTTGCCCAACCCATCCCTTTTCTGGCCAAGCTTACCTCCAACCTTTGTTTTGTGGCTCTAAAAACAGAGTAGAGATTACAGGCCTCAGCTCCTGCAACATAGCTTGGCATACACGATATGTCTTTAGTTATATGTTGTGTTTTCCATACTTTGTTGTCAGTTATTTTTTTCTACAAATTCCATCCTTTTCCTTTTTCTTTGAACTTCTTTCCTGCCTTCTTATTTCTCTCATTGTTAATTATAGCTCTAGCTAGTAGTAATTGTGTGTTTGGCTGTGACTTTTTATTTGATTAATATTCCTACAATAATTGTTTTCCGTTTTGTATAATCTCATTTTTTTCCTTTTTGTGTCTCACCCTCCGCCCCATCACACATTATATTGCACATCTCTCTGTTTTCTTCCTCTCTCCCCCTTCTGTTCGTGATATTGTTTCAGACTTCGATGTAATAATAGCATTAGTCTTGATTATACATTATGGATTTATCTTTAATTTTGGATGGTTCGCTATGCTTAAACATTTATTGGTGTATGCTATATAGATTCTAAATTATTTATCTTGTATTTATAATAAAATGACCATCCCACTATTTGCTGTCCTGCTATAGTGCTTTTGGATAAGTTGCTTTGCTATATTTTGGACTGATTACTATAACACAAAATAGATTCAGATAAACTCTTTTGTGTGTATGCAAGTGCACTTACTAAAACAAACCTTTTTAATTCTAAACTATTGGTTGCTGGCAATATGTGTTCCATGACATCTTTTGAGATCGATCATGTGTTGTTTATATGTAGGTTTTGATAGACTTTTAATGCAATGCATGACTTTATATGCGTAACAAATTTTTTATTCAGAGAAAATAATTATTTAATCCTATACAAGAGAAATTTAAACTACCTATGGTAAATTCTGCAAATTACATGTTATTGAGACTGGTCTGGTTTTGTGTTTTACAGGTTCGTATTGCTCGAATTTTCAATACATATGGACCCCGGATGTGTTTGGACGATGGTCGTGTAGTTAGCAATTTTGTTGCACAGGTTTGACTTTCTTTTCTTTATTTTCAAATTATTTTGAAGACGTTGTTTTCTTATACTATTCATTTTTATTTATTCGTTCATTTATTTTTGCAGGCTATTCGTAAGCAACCATTGACTGTATATGGTGATGGGAAGCAAACAAGAAGTTTCCAATATGTCTCTGATTTGGTATATAACTAACATGTCTTCTTTTATAGTTATTTTGGAAAATATATTTCACTGAATCCTTCGTCCTTGGATTATAAACAGATTTTAAATAATGAGATAAGATATATATTTGAGTTTTTTTTTTTTTTTTATTATCTGGGGAATGAGATAGGGGGCAGGGGTGTGTGAAGCTTGTATTTTCAAATTGTAACTCTTTAGTTTAAAATAAAAAATACAACTAGCTTTTTTCGACCTGATTTAAAATAGGACAAGTTCGAATTTAAGAATGAAGGATTTGTTATGTCTGCATTTTGATATGAATTGGTGAGGAATGGTCATGATGCAATGGTAAACTAAATTTCTTTTCCAACCCACAGGTTAATGGGCTGGTGGCTTTAATGGAAGGTGAACACGTGGGACCTTTCAACCTGGGTAACCCAGGGGAGTTTACCATGTTAGAGCTTGCAGAGGTATCTTAAGTCTTCTTTTCTTCTCTCATTTCATTTCTTCCTTGTTATGCCTTTTCCTATTTCTGTCAGAATATGGTGTGGGGCATCTGCATTTTATTTTTATTCACTCCTTAATGAATAGCCTAAGATATAGCAAATTAGTTGTGGCGTTCACACGTTTGGTGAGTGAAGTGAGATTGAAATGACTTTATTATGGATATTCTGTCATTGTCATGATTTTATAAACACGCAGGTTGTTAAGGAAACAATTGATTCCAGTGCTACAATAGAATACAAGCCAAACACTGCTGATGATCCACATATGAGGAAGCCAGATATTAGCAAAGCGAAGGAACTGTTGAACTGGGAGCCAAAAGTCCCACTTAGAGAAGGGTTGCCTCTCATGGTTAATGATTTCCGAAATCGGATTCTGAACGAAGACGAAGGTAAAGGGATGAAATAAGCACAATAGCAAAACCTGTATGTATATGGAGATGAGTATGTCTCCTGTTCATTTTTTGTTCACATATGCGGTTGTCAGCATCAACAGAAAATTCTGGTAGCACGTCACTTTCGGAAGAAAATATCTCTGCTGACCTTCTACATTTAATCATTTATGCTTTCTTAGCACATAATTCATGTATTTTTTTACATTTGAAAGATTTTTTTTATTAGTTTTCTTCTCTATTGTATCGATAAAAGTTGTAGTATTTGATATTTGGATTCTGGTATCACGTTTTAAAAGAAAATGGTGAATATTTTCTCTTTTACTGCTATTAATACCGCTCCATTTTATCAAAACTGACTGTCCAACTTAATTTATGATTGCTTAGAACACAACATATATTTCTTATACACAACATAGTTGGAATAAGTTATCAATTTAGTCCCAGGAAAGAAAAATTTACTTTTTAATTACACTCGAAAGTTATCATTTCTATGTATACAATATTTTTAATCTCGTTTAGGTGTTAATAATTAATCAAAGTACAATGAAGCTAAAAGGGGATTAAAAAAGGCTTGTGTTTACGATAAGAAATAGTAAAACTGCAATGATATTTATAGATGAATTTTATCATCTAACTAAAATGGTGAATTTTATAATTTTATAAGGTTTGGGATGGTTGGTGTTGGTAGTAAGGTAAATAAGGTTTGGTGATGGTTGTGGGTGGGAAGATTGATAAGTTTTGGCAGAGTTGATGTATAATTTTGTTTTTGAGATCTGAATGTGGGAGTTTTTAGGATTAAGGTGGGTGGAGTGTTTAGTGGTGGGGTTGGTTGGTTTGTGATGGTAAGTTGGATGGACGTTGGTGGAATGGATGATACATGGGTGGCAACCTTAGATGATTAGCTTGTGGAGCATCGAATGTTTAAGGGTAGGCACTGCAACTTCTGCGGCAGGAGATTAAACATGCCTTTTTATTGAATCCTTTGATGTTGAGCATTTCCTTCATGGATTCAATCATGTGAGTATGAGCCAAATTATTTCTCTTTTTCGTCTCCAAGTCTTGGACATCTGTGGGAGGTATTTTCTCGAGCTTAGTCACCTCAAGGTGCATTGCTTCAAGTTAACAATACCAAACCTCATGCCTCTAAATGCTCCAAAAACCAAAATATTGGTCCTTATTAATTTAGCAGTATTATCAGAGATCGACGATTCCTTGGTGAACCAACACTTTGTAAATAAAAGTTGAGTAGTAGGCATAGTAAGGTTCCTCATGTAAGTCCTTGATGGTGCGCATCAAGTTGATGTAGACACTCTGTAAATAAGATTTTAGTAGTAGATCATTGTAAGGTTTCTCATGTAAGTCCTTGATGGTGCACATCAAGTTAATGTAGATTATGTGAGGAAAGTTGAAAGGAACTGCAGTCATCAAGCGGTCAATATAGTACCTCCCCAGCTCTGTGATGTGGTCTCTTGAGCTATGCTTGTGAAGAAAAGTCTTGGAGCATACATGTTACAAGACCTTAGAGTAAGGCCTCATTTCCTTGTAAATGATTTATGCACAGATGAGCTCGTGCTTGAAGTTGCTCCTATAAATCACCCTTTCCACAGTGTCGTCATTGCTGTACATCTTGTCTCAACCATCGTAATAACAGTTGGTGTGCCTGAGTCACCTAATGGCTTCAACGATGGTGTCAATATTATCCACCACTTCCTTTCACAGCACTTTTGAGACCAAGCTGCGATAGCAGAGTTCAACATTGTGCCAAAATTGTCGCACCAACTAAAGGAAAATGAGAATGTCCCGATCGAAGAACTTTTCAAGTGGGGACGTTGAATCCATAGGTGCAAAGTTCTTGAAGGTCAATCCAGTGTTCGGAATATAACTTCACTGGTTTATCTTGATGAGAGTCGAGGGAATGTAATCTCCTTGTTGTGGCGTAAAAATCTTCAACAGTTAGGTTCAGTTGATCGGCCATTTGTGAGAGTCGAGGTTTTAATGAACTTTGAGAGAAGGAAAATGCAGAATGTTTGAGAGTATCAGAAGGGGAAAGTCTTTGAGGGGAAAATGTGAGAGACTTGGAGTGCAAGCTTGGTGTTTATGATTGGAAAAAGGCGGTAACTTTTTCAGAAAGAAAAGGGCTTTTTGGGGAACTATGATGAGCGAGTCATAATTACCATCATGTCTCAATGTCTCAATAAATACATGTTATACGATTATGCTAGGGTGGTAAAAGTTAAAACACCTTTTACTTATTAATAATTGGGCTTAGCGCTAAATACTATTAAGCATGCAATATGAAATGTTTATTGACGATCTATTTTAAACCATACAATTAAGTATGATATCTCTAAACGATATGTCTTATGATGTTTAGTTCTAAATGTTATATGACGATCAATAATCCCATTGAATTTAAAATATTCACTTAATAAGTTTCATGCTTAAAAGATTTTTCAAATTTTCAAATTTTTCTTCAACTAAGGGTTTGGTGAAGATAGAAACAAGTTGATCTTCAATATTCACATATTGTAAATTAATAACTTCTTTTCAAACATAATAACGAATGAAATGATGTTTTATTTTAATGTGTTTAGTACGCGAATGCACAATGAGATTTTTAGATAAACTAATTGTTACCAATAAGGAGTATTGGTAAATCTTGAAGAAATGTGTTTTGATGATGCTGCAAGAAGTTTTAGTTGAAGAAGATATTAGAATTAGTTAAAAGCAATTTGTAGAGATTAAATGTAGTAGGAAATTCTTGTAAACTTTGTAAACTTTCATTTTTAACTGCAATAATCGATTATGGAATGGCAATAATCGATTATCACAGAGTCATACAGGAATAATCGATTATCACATCATATAATCGATTATCACTCTTTGAAAACCCTGTAACGGACTCGAATAATCGATTATCACTAACAATAATCGATTATCTGTGGCAGTTATAATTCATATCTGCGAAATTAGAATAGTTGGCTATATAAGGTTCTTCCAAAACTCTAAGAAGACAACTCTGAGCTTTTTGAGAATACAGTTTGTCTGAGGAAGTTCTAAAAAGCTAGTTCAAGTGCTTTGCCTGGTCTCGTGAATAGGAGAAGCTCGCGTTTCGTGTGTCGATAGTTGGAGCGGTTCTCTTCGAGTTGGCAAGGTGGTCATCTTCCGGTTCGTTCGTCGAAGGAAGGTTTTATCTCTCTGTTTTTTATTCACTCTTATTGTAATTGGTGAAACTGATTTTAGTGAAAACGTTAATCACTTTTTATAGTGATTAACAACTGGACGTAGATTCTTTTGAATCGAACCAGGATAAAAATCCAGTGTATCAGTTTTTCTACTCCCTACTCTTTTTATTGTTTTATGCACATCAACTGTTTGATAAATTTTCTCTAAGAAAATTGTTTTTCTAAAACGGTCCATCGAAACTTGATTTGTGACCGTAACACGCTTTCTGAGTATTTTATTCCGCTGCGCAACTCTATAACGGTACCGATTGTTCCAACAATTGGTATCAGAGCTTGCTTTGATAGTTTTTCAAATTTTTCGAAAATGGGCGGTCATAACCAAGTTTATGCTGAGGGTGCTTCTATTTATAGACCTCCTTTGTTTACGGGGGAAAATTATGCGTTTTGGAAAATTAGAATGCAAATATTTTTGGAGTCTATTGACAGGGGTATTTGGGAAGTTGTTATGAATGGACCAATTGTTCCCACTATTTTTGTAAATGATATGCAAGTAGAAAAACCTTTTTTATAGTGGACTATGGATGAAAATAGAATGGCACAATATGATGTTAGGGCTAGGAATATAATTTTATCTGCACTAACCCTTGATGATTTTTTCAAAGTTTCTGTTTATGAAAGTGCTCAGGAAATGTGGGAATTTTTAAGAGTCACTCATGATAAAGTCACAGATGTTGTTAAGTTGACGTTGTCTGATTCAAGCTCCTCAAGCTCAAACAATTCAAATGAGCAAGAAAATCTATGCTTAATGGCCAGAAATGAATCATCTAAAAGCCAACTCTTGAAGAAAAAGAAGGACAATCAAGGCTCCTCATCAAGCTTCAAATGTTATGGATGTGGTGAAAGAGGCCATGTGAAAGCTTATTGTTCAAGCAACAAAAGAAGTAAAGAAAGAAAAGAAAAGAAAATTCACAAGAAGAAGAAGGTTCACATTGCTTGGGAGGATAATGCATCAACCACCTCTAGTTCAAGTGATTCTGTTGAAGAAGCCAACTTATGTTTGACAGCTAATGTTGATGACACTACAAGTCAAGTAAGTTGCTCTAGCCTTGACACTAGTGAATTTGATGTACAAAAAGCTTTTCTTGAATTGCTTGATGAATCTGAGAAATTAAATGCTGCTCATAAAAATTTGAAAAAGGAGTTTAAAGAATTGCAAATTAAATATGAGAAAGCATTAGATGAGGAAGTAAGTTTGAGAAATAAAATTTGCAACTTGGAAATGAAAGAGTCTTCAAATGTTGAACATCCTGTTGAATGTCTTTCATGTAAGAGTCATATGCTTGATATTGATATTCTTGAAAATCTTCTTGAAGTTGCAGCTGGAAATAATAATGTTGAAATGCCAATAACTGTTAGAAAGGTTTATAAAAACAAAAGTGTTTTTAAAAGTAAGAACAAAATTAAAAGAACCCGTAGGGTATGGGTTGAAAAAGGAACTGTGTCTTATAGAAACCCAAATGTTGTCACATGCTTTTATTGTATGAAAAAGGGACACACTTCTAACAAATGTAGAATTAAACATTTTGATGTTCCAAATGGAAAATATGCTTGGATTCCTGTTATAAAGTAAATTGTCTCTAACCCCAAAGGACCCAAATGAGATTATGGGGACCAAAACTCTATTGTTTTATTTTGCAGGTTAATTTTTCAAAAGGAAAAGAAGACTCTATGGTATCCTGGTATTTTTTAAGAGCTTTGAAATAATTTATGAATGTTAGATGTGTCTTAGGTTGAAAATTTGGCCCAAATTTGTGTTTTTCGAAAATTAACGTAAATAATCGATTACCAAGGGTAATAATCGATTATCTCGTCCTCAAAATTTGGATCTTGGCAATTTGGCTCGCAAATAATCGATTATTTAAAGTAATAATCGATTATCTTAAGTCACAGCGTAAAAAAAAAAAAAAAAAAAACTTTTTTTTAAAAAAAAAACTTTTTTGAGTCTGTTTTTAAAAGGGGATTATTACATTCAAGGGAAGATATATGAGTTTGTTAGATATCTTGTTTTTATCTCTATTATGGATTAATTAATATTGTTTGTACTTCTTAATTAGAGTTGAATTTCTGTTTTTCTTATATTCTATGAGGAATTCTGTTCTTTCATGTTATGAAATTTCAATTTTATTTCTGTTTTGAAATGCATCAATTCTTTTGTTGAGGGGGAGAAAAATTTGAGGGGGAGTTTTTCCACTTTTTTACTTTTTGCTTATGATCAAAAAGGGGGAGAAAACTTCTAATTTTAGTAGTGCAGTTATTACTAACATGTTTGTAAGTATGAAATCTGTGCAGGAAATTAGAAATGCTTTTAACAAGAAGGTATTTTTGATCATCATCAAAAAGGGGGAGATTGTTACCAATAAGGAGTATTGGTAAATCTTGAAGAAATGTGTTTTGATGATGCTGCAAGAAGTTTTAGTTGAAGAAGATATTAGAATTAGTTAAAAGCAATTTGTAGAGATTAAATGTAGTAGGAAATTCTTGTAAACTTTGTAAACTTTCATTTTTAACTGCAATAATCGATTATGGAATGGCAATAATCGATTATCACAGAGTCATACAGGAATAATCGATTATCACATCATATAATCGATTATCACTCTTTGAAAACCCTGTAACGGACTCGAATAATCGATTATCACTAACAATAATCGATTATCTGTGGCAGTTATAATTCATATCTGCGAAATTAGAATAGTTGGCTATATAAGGTTCTTCCAAAACTCTAAGAAGACAACTCTGAGCTTTTTGAGAATACAGTTTGTCTGAGGAAGTTCTAAAAAGCTAGTTCAAGTGCTTTGCCTGGTCTCGTGAATAGGAGAAGCTCGCCTTTCGTGTGTCGATAGTTGGAGCGGTTCTCTTCGAGTTGGCAAGGTGGTCATCTTCCGGTTCGTTCGTCGAAGGAAGGTTTTATCTCTCTGTTTTTTATTCACTCTTATTGTAATTGGTGAAACTGATTTTAGTGAAAACGTTAATCACTTTTTATAGTGATTAACAACTGGACGTAGATTCTTTTGAATCGAACCAGGATAAAAATCCAGTGTATCAGTTTTTCTACTCCCTACTCTTTTTATTGTTTTATGCACATCAACTGTTTGATAAATTTTCTCTAAGAAAATTGTTTTTCTAAAACGGTCCATCGAAACTTGATTTGTGACCGTAACACGCTTTCTGAGTATTTTATTCCGCTGCGCAACTCTATAACGGTACCGATTGTTCCAACACTAATAGCTACTATGTTATCACAAAAGATAGAAATCATACTCTTGTAGATGTTGTAGTCTTTAAGTTGATTCTTGATCCATAGGAGTGTTGAACAACAATTAACAACTAATATGTATTCTACTTCAGTCGTTCATAGTGTGATTGTTCCCTACTTCTTGCTCATCCCAGTGACAAGATTCCCCCCCTATAAAATGGCAACCTCTACTTGTACTCTTTCTCTCAATTTGCAATAACCCTGCAATATATGCAATCTATATGTTTCTCTTCCTTTGAAACAAAGACCAAGATTAGTGGTTCCAATGAGATAGCAAAAAAATGTGTTTAACAACAGTCATGTTAGTTTCCCTAGGGTCTGGTTGAAATATAGCACATAAAAAAAGGCTCAACATGAGGCCTAAACACAGTAAAATATAAGAGTGAACCTATCATTTGTCAGTAGATAGTGTTGTCCACCTTCATAGAGCTCGTCTAGTCCTAAGCTAGTTGTTGGATCCATTGGAGTCTTCATCTCCTTTGCCTCTTCCAACTGAAAATTCTTAAGTAGTTCTTTGATATACTTCATTTAGTGTATATATATAGCGTCTGACTCTTACTTTATTTGCAGCCTAAGGAAGAACTTCAGTTCACCCATCATGCTTATTTCAAACTCATCCTACATCGTCTTGGAAAAATCTTGGCAAAGATTTTCATTAGTAGTAGCGAAGATTATATCATCTACATAAATTTGAACTACTATGAAATCCTATTTGATATATTTGCGAAACAATGTAGTGTCTACCTTTCCTCTAGTAAAATTGTTTAGGATAAGAAACGAGCTTAATCATTCATATCAAGCTCTAGGAGCTTGTTTTAAACCGTACAACACTTTGTTTAATTTAAAAACATGATTTGGATTGGTAGAGCACTCAAAACCTGGTCATTGTTCCACATATACCTCTTCTTTGATTTCACCATTTAAAAATGCACTTTTTACATTCATTTGATAAAGTTTGATTTTACTAAACGTTGCAAAGGACAATAATATTCTAATTACTTTTAACCTTGCAAAAAAAACATAAGTTTTAGTGTAGTCAATACCTTCCTATTGAGAATAACCTTTAGTTTTAAGTCTTGTCTTGTTTCATATTACTTTACCATCTTCACCTAACTTGTAACAAAAAACCCATTTAGCTCTAACAAGGTATTTGACTTGAGGTAGCTTCACAAGCTCCAACTTTGTTTTTCTAGAACTGGTCAAGCTTTTCTTGCATAACTTTGACCCAGGAGTCATATTCCAGAGCTTCGTTGACGTTAGACGGTTCAACATCAAAGATGAGAGTTGTTAGCCTATGTTTGTGGAAAGATCTTGTTTTGACATTCTCCTTAATATCACTTATCACCCTATCCATAGGATGGTTCTTCTCCATTAGATGACGTGATGTATTAGACTCTCTCTTCCCTTTAAGTTCCTCATCTTATATCCAAATGCTTTGGTTTCACTTGACTCGTTAAGAGCACTAGTCGCTTCAGGTCTAGACAAAGTGTTCTTAGACGTTTTCTCGTTTATCTGTAATTTAGAAAATTCATTGTCTAGCTCTGACGTTTTATGGTCAGGCTCATGGTCATTGAACTTAACATGGATAGTTTCTTCTACCTTAGACAAAAAGAGTTATAAACCCCAAACGCTTTAGAAGTTCCAAAATATCCAAGCATAATTCCTTCATCATTCTTGGAGTCAAATTTTCCTAAATTATCTTTGATATTTAGTATGAAACATTGATAAACAAAAGGATGGAAGTATGAAATGTTGGGTTTCCTGTTCTTCCATAATTCATATGGAGTTTTGCATAAGATAGGTCTTATATAAACTCTATTATGAATATAACAAGTTGTTTCGATTGCTTTAGCCCAAAAGTGTTTAGGAGTGTTAAAATCATTTAACATTAATTTGGCCATTTCTTGTAAACATCTATTTTTTCTCTCAATGACTCCATTTTATTTTGGTGTCCTTGGAGTTGAAAAATTGTGTTTAATGCTAGAGTTTTCACAAATTTTTTGAAATAATTCATTTTCAAACTCTCTACCATGATCACTTTTGATTGAAACAATTTTGCAACATTTTCCATTCTATATCTTCTTATAAAGTTTATAGAAGGCTTCAATTGCTTCATTCCTATGGACTAAGAATATAACCATGTCCATTAGAGAAGTCTTCGACCACCACAAGTCCATAGCGTTTACCACACATAGACGCGATCCTTGTAGGTCCAAATAAATCTATATGAAGCAACTCAGGAGGTCTTTCTGTAGAAACAACATGTTTACTTTTAAAAGACTCCTTGACTTGTTTGTCTTTTGTGCAAACACTACAAAAGATTTTATAATTGAATGATACCTTACGCAACCCTCTTACAAGGTCATGGCGTTGCAACTTTAAGATTAATCTCATACTTGCCTGACCACATTCATTATGCCATGTGATTGCCTCATCTTTCATAGATACTAGACATGAGACTCTTTGAGCATGCAATTCATTTAGATCTATTTTCTACAAGTTACCTTGTCTATTAGCATAAAGTATTAGTAGATCTTGGTCATCTAGGACTTTGTAATGGCCTTTTTAAAAAACAAAATTATATCTATTATCATGTAATTGACTTATGCTAAGCAGATTATGTTTTAGTTTTTCTACTAACAAAACATTACCAATAAAAGGGGAAGCGTTTATACCTATCCTTCCAACACCTATTATCTTGCCTCGTTGATTTCCTCTAAAGGTCACTGATCCTCCTTTCTTGTTTCCGAGGCTTTGGAACATAGACTTTTCTCCTGTCATATGTCGCGAGCACCCACTATCCAACATGACAGGCGTTTCCTTATGGACATTAAGCATATCTGCAAGAGAAACACTTTTATCTTTAGATACCCATCTTGCATTAGGTTCTATCTTGTTAGTCTTAGGCATCTTTCTCTTTTCAAAGGTTGATGCATAATTTGAGTTTTTCTCTTTTCAAAACAATTAGCTTCCCTTCCACATCACTAACTTTTTGTTTTAAAGAGTTAGACAATAACTCATTATATGCTCGAATGATAAAATGTAGGTCAAAGAAATAGTGTTATAGGAAAACTTTTCGCAAACTCATTCTGTTGGGTCTTTCGAGGAGGAGGTTCCCCGTGGGTTACACAAACACCAATAACATCTGAGCCAGCTATATAAGGGATCGACATCACTCTTTACCCAAAACCTTAAGGCAATGAGTTAATGGGTCTTTCATCTTTATATACTGCTCTACTTTCTCATTTCTATTCAATGTGGGACTTAGACTCACACTTGGATACCAACACATTCCTCCTCATGATATGTTGTCTTGTTGAGCTTAACTCACTCTTGGTTTTCACTAGACAATTCATCTAGTTACCGTTTAACTTCACCAAATTAAATATTACTGAATTTTACACACTTCTGATTTTTACTAGACCCACCCGTCTAGAAACTTTAATGTCCCCATTTTCAGGAAATCACGAGTTCGAAAATTTGGAACTTTTTTATATTCCATTTCACTAATACAAAACAAGTAAATGCATCCATCAATAATCAAATTCAAATAAAAAAAACATAATATTTTTTAGCAATTATTAAGTCTAATGACCACGTCAATCCTATATACAAATTATCTAACGTAAGGTTCTATCAAAATGTAAATAATTACCTAAATACACCCTCCAAAAAAAGTATTTCAAATTCAAACAAAAGAGCTGCTTAACTTTGAGATATAGATATCCAAACATAATAAATATGATTAAACAAGTAGAGAACATCATTTTTGAAGAAAAGAGAGTGAAGAGAATTTTCTTTGTTAAAGAGAGTAAAATCCATATGTATGTGTGTTTTGTTGTATTGTGTGGTCACAATCTTATTGAACATGACTAAAAAAATTTGCTACCCCAATCTTGATTTGCGAGAAGATTTGGTGAAGGTGCTTTTTCATTTGGCTTGTTTGAAGTGTTAATTTGGATTGAGTTTTTTATTTGAGTAAAATGAAAAAGTTAAATAAATATAATGAAGAAAACTCAAATTCATTGTCCTGAGCATTTTGATAGGAGGTATGATCATAATCTTTCATATGAGTTGTTTCTTAAAACCTTTTTAATAAATCTTTTTACTCTATTCATTATGTGGCAAAAGTTAAAAAATTTATAAATTAAATTTAAAGTTCTATATTTTAAGATTTTATTTTTTTTAAGAAAAAATATCAAAAGTTATGTTTGTTATCAGTGTTAGTTGATTGTATAAAATTAACAAACACATAAAAATAGAAATTTATTTATTATATCCAATAAAAAATTATTTATAAAAAAAATAAAAGAACCAGCTCATTATTATATATTACATAAAAGAACGTAAATAAGAGTTGTAATTAAGTTTCATTAATATATTTTGGAGTGCAGTGTATGGTACATTGGTCCATAATGGACCCTCGTAGTCTGCGTCCAGCAGGCATACTGCAGTTGTTGTTGCCAATAATTTCTTCAGAAACCAGAAATTGTTGATTCTACGAACTTAGCACATGAATTGCTGCAAATTTCTAGCCGTTGCTCTGTTTTCATCTCACCAACCTTTCCTAACTATTTAAACCCCTTTGTCCAATTCACAATGCTATATTGTTTTTTGTGTCACAATTTTTTTTCACTTAATCTTTACGTCAATCCAAACTGGTTCTGTACACAACACCACTCTACTTGGATTTTTATATACAACCAATATTTAATACATTGGAAATAAATTTTACATTTTCACTTAGTTTTATTTATTCACTAGTTTACAAGTTTTTCTATAAATCACATTGTATAAACAAACTTTTAGGTTCCACACAACAGAACTTGTTGCAGAACATCACATTAGAGTTGACTCTTCTTGACCAGGGAGTACATTTATAAAATAAAGTATAGTCGTGACTATACATTAAAAAAATGAATATTTGAGATCATGATATATATCATGCCTGACAAGTGAAAAACTATGAAAAGTTAAATAGTTAAATTTTTCAATCTATCCTTTGAATGAGCGTGATAGTTTAATTCAGTGTACTTATTATACATACATCATTTTCATTCTTTAAAGCAATAGAAATGTTGGTTGCATCTCATAAAGGTGATCTAACATAGAATTGGCACTGCTTCAATCAACACCAAAACATCAAGAAGGGTACATCCATTGAGGACATTCTTCTTTTTCCTCACAAACTTGTCAAATTCTGCATTGATTAATTTTTCATGCCATATGCTTCTAATGCACCTGCACCCTTTCCTATTGTCATGCTAAAACCATAGACAACTACATCAACACCCTTAATATGTAGATCATATTTTTGGCATCATATTTATGGTTCAGGTCCCATGCCATGCCAGCCATTAGCTTAGGTGTTACAATATTACAAAGACCAATGTTCCAAACTGATACCACTTTGGCAAATTTTAAACCTTTCAGCTCTGAAACAAAAGAAACTAAAGTAATCAAATATTAAAAAATGAGTCCCTATATGGGACCTCAACTTCTCTCTCTATAACTCCCTCTTCTTGGAAGGAGAATCTCCGAACCACTAGTTTTCTGTGAGCATTATCTAAAAGATGAAACGCATGGAAATCTTCTGTGCGTCTGAAGCCTCAACAGCCATATGCCTCAGCACGGATCAAGCCTCATGTTCATCTTCTTCCAACACCATTCTGCTTGGAGGCAGAGTCATTGACCGCCACAACCCCATTATCAATGACTCAAGAAGGAGCACTTCCAAATCTCTCACTGCCCCATGTTCCTCTTCTCACTCACCCATCAACCCCAAGCCTTACCATGAGCTCCACAAGCCCAACAAAAACTCTTGTTCCAAAACTCCAACCAAGGAACATCAAAATCACAAGAACAAAAACACCACCCAACATCTCACCAACACTTCTAAACCAGTGACTTCGCTTAAGCCACCTTCTGCTTCAATCACTCCTCATGCTTCAACTAGATCTTTGCTCGCTGCCTCCTCCTTATTGGATTCTTCTTCACATTATGATCCTGTTTTTCAAGATGAAAACATTCCTGTTTCTAAACTTTCTAGCTCTTCCCATCCAAAATCTTGTTCCTCAGACCAGGTTAGTTTTCTCTCTCTGCATTTGCCTCAGAGCTCTCAAGAGCCACACTTCTTGCAGCTTTATTGTATGGCTAGTGTGAAACTAAATATTTGGAACACCATTTCATAGTTATCAGGAATGTTTGCATTGGAGGAAACTCTGCAAAGTAACTTCAATATTTGAACAATTGGTTTGAGTAATTTTGTTTTGCAGGTTGTGGTATTGAGAGTATCTCTGCATTGCAAAGGCTGTGAAGGGAAAGTGAGGAAACATCTCTCCAGAATGCAAGGTGAGAAACCTTATCTCTAGCATGAAAATTGAAACTTCTTTTTAAAGATTAACTTTGAAAGCCATTTCCTTAATTGGGGATCTTGAAGTTGTTGATTCTATGAGCAGGAGTTACTTCCTTCGACATAGATTTTGCTGCAAAGAAGGTGACAGTTGTTGGGGATGTGACTCCATTGAGTGTCTTGGCTAGCATATCGAAGGTGAAAAATGCACAATTATGGCCAGCAACTGCATCAGCTACTGTTGAAACTAAGTAATAAAGAGGGAAGTAGAATATTCATATTCATGTATCCTTCACTCTGCAATTTAATTATTGTAAATGCAAATGTTAGCAAGCTAGGAAAAACCAAGCTAGAATTTTCGAGAAAAATAATGAAGTTGAACTTTTCTCTAATTACAAATAAATTTCACAGTATCTATATTTCAAGCCCAACATTTATTATTTTGAAGTACGACTTGTGAAGTTCACGTGTTAGTATTCATGGATTTCACATGTGAGTATATATGTTTTTATTGTTAAGAAGTTAAATATTTCTATTTTTTTATGCATATTTTCATATTGTTTTTTCTAATATTTCTTTAGCTGCTACAATCTTTTTTTTTTAATTATATTTTAAATGTGTGAATATCTTTTAAGGTTTTGCATCATGACGACAACAAGTAATTATCTAATAAATGATAGTTTCTATTGAATGGTTAGTGGATACTTTTATTGTTTTCATTTAAGTGTAATTTGTTACTTGAATATGCTAATTTTAAAAAAAATTATTTTTTTATGTGATGTCAATGTACACATATTTATACATTAATCAATTAAAAATTATCTAAATATGATTTAAACTAACTATTATATAACTAATAATTAGATGATAATTATATATATATATATATATATATATATATATATATATATATATATATATATACATACATATATTTATATATACATACATATATATTTATATATATACATATATATTTATATATATACATATATATTTATATATATATATATATATATATATATATATAATTTGTACACTATATCTACTATAGATGAATTCAATTTAAACACAATCTAGTGTCATACAACATCCATGTATTTCTTTAACATTTTATCTCATCTTATTTTCCTTTTGTTTTATAGTAGCTGGGAATCTAATTGAAAAACACATCCTAAAATATAATTTATTTAATATAATTAAATGCCCTTTTAGTATCATTTTACTGCCCACTCTACTTCTATAAATATACTATTTTTAATATTTTCTTTGAAATAATATTTTGTATTCATTATATCTACAAGTATGGTGCCATTTCACATTTGTGAATCTTTTAAGAAAACCTTTTTTTTCTTTCTGTAAATTAGGTTTATTTTTAATAGGGAGGGGTAACGAGAATTATGCTTTTCGAGGTACCTGGAACAGAGGTCTCTTAATATTAAGTGTGTTAAGAAAATCTGTTAAAAATAATTAAGGACTTTTCATTTCTTTTAACCTACTTTTAAACTACTTATTTACAAATCATTTAATATATAATCACAATAAATTATATATATATATATATATATATATATATATATATATATACTCCAATATAATATATAAGAATTTAAAATTTACTTTTATTAAAAATCAATTTCATTCCATTTAAAATAGTCCGATTTATACTTATTACAAGATACCGGTATCACGTGTGCTTTAATATTTGTCTTAATCCCCTTTTCAAAAAATGTCATATTTGAATTTGAACCAAGCTTAATTTAATTCGATAACATATTAAATTTTATCAAACAAAATTTTACACATTTTAAAAAATAAATAAAATAATTAATTAAATTAATATGTATAGATTATATAAAAAAATGATAAATATATATAACAGTAAAACAGAAAAAAAATGAAAGAAAACAAATTAATTAATTATAATATCTATAATAATCAAGGTCAATTTTATTTCATCTCTAACTTATATAGTTAGAGTCAATCATTTTCTATTCAATGTATTATCCACTTTAGAGACTAGAACCTTGACACAATTTTATCTTTAAAAAATATTTTAGAATGTGAAAGAAAAAAATGAGAAAAAAAATTTAAATTGTATTTGGCTTCGAATTTTAAATAATAAAAAATTATTGGATGTGGTAGAAAAAAATCTCAATTTGAAAAATAGATGTTATGACTTCTAACTTGTCAATAAAATGTTGAAAAAATAGAAAGAACATTTTTGAATATATGTTGTTCGATACTCAATTTTACATGAATTGAGTCAATTGTTTTTGAACAAAGTTCACAAATAAAGTGTTAATCGATATTTATATGTTTAAACTTTTCATGGTGTGAGAAATTAAAAACAAGATTCTTTAAAAAAAAAATTCAAAATGTATGAATAATTCTTGTAGACAAACTCACTAGTCATTAAAAATATAAAGCGGGATATTTTGATGTCATAGAAGATTTGGATAAAGTACCTTGTTTAATAATATAAGAAATTAGATAATCAAGGGAAAAAGTAATCAGTTGATTTTCATAGTAATTAAACAAACTAACCTAGTATGCATCAATATTATGGCCTTAGACTACATGTAAAACTCATGCTTCGATATCTTATAATGTTATAATAAGTCATGCATTTATATATATGATGACATATATCTTATAATAAGTCATGCCTTAGACTGCATATTTAGATCACATTTATAGTATTTTTTAAAATATGGTTATTCATTTAGACCATTTTTATAATATTCTTAAATTGTATTATACATTATGTCGCATTTTATAACTTTAAAACGTGACTTACTACTTTTAGACCACAATATAACTATTGTAAAATATGTTGTAGACAAAATAATTGGATAAATAATTAAAAGAAGTGAAATACAATAAAGTTAATATTTTAACCCTTTAAACTAATAACAATGTAATATTTAGATTTCAAAAATGTCCAATGTATATCATACTAAAAGTTACAAGCATCCAAACTAATAAAGTTAAAAGGTAATTGTATTGTATGTGACTAAAGACCTTTCGGTCTTATTAACTATGTTTTGAAATAGTTACCAAAAATATTAATAGGATACTGTATATCAGATATTCAGTACCAAATATCTTACAACAACTAGCAGGATGACCATTGAATATTATGTAATTGATGGATTATCTATCTGATATCGAGGACTGGATGTCCGAAGGAGTATGTTCAATGTTGACAAGTGGGTATCGAATACTGAAAATTGCGTTCCCTAAATCAAAGGTTACATCCATCTTTTGATAAACACGTTTTTTACTAGGTAGGGTGTTACTGCTGATACATACTTTTGCTTGTTGGAAGCATTCTCACGTTAGATAACTTAATAAAAAATGAGTGTAGTTCCCTAAAGGTAAGTTGGTCATTGGGCCAATAGGTTAATGACCCATAACTCAGTCTCATTCAGGTGAGGACCCAAACGAGCACATTTTTGTCTACGTCTTGCAGGTCAACCTATACTTCACCAATGGTGTCATCATGTTCAAGGCTTTCCCCACCGCCCTCAAGGAGGTGGCCCTAAAGTGATGGACCAGACTTCCTCCCTATTCCATAGATTATGTCAACATCTTGACCAAGGCTTTCACTGCCTAGTTCTCTACCAGTTGCCATTATGACCACACTTTGTTTACTCTCTTGAACATTAGGCGGGAGGATGACAAATCGATGCATGCATTCATTGATCGGTTCAATAAGGTGGCTTTGTAGGTAAAGAATCTGAATTTCGAGCTCATACTCCATTACATGATCATGACTCTGACCATTCGTCAACGATTTATGTATGACGCCTCCAACGAGCATGCAATAGATAAGACTCAAAGCTACCAAGTATATGCACCGGAAAAAGGTCGAAGGGTACTACATTAAGGTGAGGATAATTGGCACGAAAGTTATGCTACAGTCTGTCGAGAAGAAGGGAAATGATAGAGAGGCAGAAAGGAAGAATGATCCCTAACCTTGGGAGCCCACGCTTGCCAAGTTCTCATAGTATTACCTCGCACTCAGTAATGAAGTTCCACTCAACATCCAACGACATCATCACCATGCATGGAGACCAAAAGACAGTCAGGGTTGCTACATCACAAGCTTGTGCTTCCCGACCGACCCCTCCACTCAGTATCAATAACGCTGAGTGAATGGAGTTGGCCAGGTGTTGGCTTCAAAACCAACGACAAGTGCACCGGTCGCAGCGTAGTAAGTGATAAATATCGTTCTCTCTGAGGGGACTTGTGCAACACATGACAATTCTTTCTTTTATAACTCAATTAGACATCAAAGCGCACAAAACAACACAAGAAACTCTTTTTGGTATTTTATAAAGCAGTTGGTGTGCAAGGAATTTAACATAGTGTATTTACAATTTGCTAAGACTAGAATTCATCCATTTCATTCTCATGCATTCACAAACATCTCAATTCCATCCAATAGATGTTCAATTTTAATTCTAGGTTCAAATCATATTTCTCAATACATCAAGAACCACAATTCATGCATAGGTGATCAATCCAAAGCAAGCATTAAGCATAAAAATTGAACAATAACATGAATTGGAAAAGCATATATCATTAACATCACAAAATACATAAGAATTTCATGTTTTACAACTAATCTCAACAAATAGGAAAAACCCTCCATGGTGGAGAACTTAGGGTTCTACAAAATTGAAGAGATAGGGAAGAAATTGGAACCAAAGAGAAGATGCACAGCCTTTCCCAAGGTTCTTGGCAGTTGCTCCATGTGCGTCTCCCCTTCGCAATTTCATCTCCAATTCGTGACCCATCTTCTTCCTCAATCCAAAAGGGAAAAAATCATTATTGATGAAGCTTGAAGACCCAAGGAGGAGTGAGAGAGCTTCCCAACACCCCAAACAGCCTCCAAGGGCCTCTCTCAATCTCTCTAGGTGAAGAATGAAGTGTAAGAGGAGAAGAATGCCCAAAAAATCGCGAGACCCATGTTTAAATAACCCATTTTGACACATCAGCGTCATCACCGCTTAACAGTAGAGCCCTAGCGCTCAGCGCCAACCTTCGTGGCAGCTCTCTAGAAATGTGGTGCTCAGCGGTGGAAAGTGGCGCTCAGCGCCAGAACCACTGGGAGCTCTCTGTAAGTGTGGCGCTCAGCGCTGGAAAGTGGTACTTGTTAGGCGATTTTGGCAAGCATAACGAATCGTTCAAGTAATAAAATCATGGTAAGACCAGGTGTCATTTTCCCAAGAGACTCGTAATACTTGAGAATTGTGCGATTAACAACTTATTTAGACTCAAGAACGTAACATTCATTTACAAGCATGTGCAAGAAAGATAAATTTACACATAATTACATGGTTGGACTTTGGTGTTTGAAGGCACTTAGAAATGGAATAGACTAGAAATGGTATGAAATGACATTGCTAAGGTTAGGTTTCACCTATTTCACTCTTGTGCATACACAATCTCATATCCCTCCATCAATTTACTAAAGTCAATCCACAAAAACACTCTAGCCTTAATCCCTTAGGTGAAAGAGCCTAGGTTGTCCCTATTAAACTCTTATCCCTTGGAAAATCCAACAAGCAAACCCGCATTAAAGAGCTAGGATCTTAAGACAACATGTGAATCATCTTCCATCCCTAGAATCAATGACCACAAGGACTCTTGTTTCAGTTCAAGGTTTCATCTTACGTCCCCATAATCCATGAAACCCCAAAAATCAAGTCATGAACATTCCTATTACATGCAAGCTTTAAGATCGAAAACAAGAATACTAGCAATTGATAGAAAAGGCATATATATATATAATCAAATCATTTAACTAATACACAAGAACTTAGAGGCTGCATCTATCCCCAACAAGATGGGTTTGGCTCTCCATTTCCATGGAGAGCCTTTAAGCTTACAAAATGGCCATGGAAGAAGATGAAGAACCCAAGAGGAAGAAGGGAGTGTTCCCACGAGCTCTAGCAACCCTCCAAGCTCTCCTCTGAGTGAGATGCACCTCCAAAGAACCAAAGACCCCAAATGCTTCGAGACAACTTGAATAAATAGGCATTTTAACACATCAGCAGCGTCACCGCTCAGCTGCACCACAACTGCAGCCCAGCGACAGCATTCCAGAGAGGTGACGCTCAGCTGCAAGCCAGCTGCACCCTAGCCACAGCATTCCAAAATTCTCTCTTTTTGTTTTACTTGCTTTTGTGGCTAGTTAAGTTCTATACATTGGTGGAGGTTCTTCTAAGCATAATATTAGCTACAAAATAAGGGGATTAGTGATGATAATACATCAATGTAGCCTAAAACACATTTATTTAGAAAACAAGACAAAAGAAGAGGATTAAGCAAGTTACAAGTTAGAAAGGAGTTGATTTTGCTACTAAAATGATGCTTACATAATGGTAAGAATTAGCATTACAGCGCTCAGCCCCAGGCAATTTTGACAGCATTCTAAAATTTAAGTTCTTGTGCAATTCTAAAAACGTCCAACATGGGTATTTGCTTCAAATTAGTCTTTTATTGTCCCAAAACATGTTCTCTTGAGTTCTTGCTTGTTTTCCTCCACTAGAATTGCTTCCTATTTATTTATTTCACACACTCAAACAAAGATATTAGAGGTAAAAACAAGCATATACTAAATAAAACACAAGAAAACTAGAAAACACATTAAACTTGAGGATAAAACAAGGTAAAAGCTATGAAAGAGTTGATTTATTCACAAAATATACACACAAAAATACGTAAAATCAACCGCTATCACCAAGTCTATTGTGGAAGGGGATCTTGATCCCCGAGTGGGAAGTGATCCAAGGATGGAACTAATAGGGAAACAAGGCACTTTGCCTTGTCTGATGAGCAAGGATTGAAGATAGACGTATGATAACGTTGTCATTGACGCGATCAAATTAATACTATTAAACTACAACAACTTCAGTATTGCTAATATAATAGCCAACAAAATAGAAAGGGAAATTCAACCCTAATTCGTCTCCCAGCGAACACGAAATTGATTCTTAACAAATTAGTTCTTATAAAAACTATACAAAAGGGTTAGTAAAATAATAAAAAGGATAAGATAAAGAAAAGATTAAAGAACAAAGTAACAAAAGATAAAAAGAAATAAATTTATAAAGAGATTTGAAAAGATAAAAATAATGATAAAAAGAGGGTTTAAGAACTCGAGTTTGAGAGGACATGAAAGCGAGAGAGAATAGTTAGTGTTTTTGGAGGAGTGAATGAGTCGAGAATGAGAAGAGAAAAAAGAAAAGTTAGTCATGGACAATTTATATGTCTCATCCATTTAATGTGCTTAATACAAATAGATTTTGTAAAGAGATATTGTATCTCTTGAAGACCGAGAAATTTTGGAATAGAGTGCTGGTGCAGCGGATAAGAATGAAAAAAGTGATGGAGTCAGAGAATTTGTCTTCTCGAGAAAGAAAGGAAAGAGAGAATATTTCTAGACACTATTCTAAAAAAAAAAGACAGCCAACATACAAAAGTCTTAATACAAAATTTTACAACTCGTCAAAATTTCTTTTCTTCACGTAAGCTTTCGTTTTCAACTTGACCATTATTATCAAATTTTTCTCGTGGAGTAAGATATATATCTTCTTCTTTTATCAATAGTTTTTAAATAAAGGTGCAACAAATTGTAGTTATTGAAGAGTTTTAGAATTAAAATATAAGGAGAGGACTCTCATTATGAATCACTTGAATAATTTTTAATAACACTTTGATCATATATCAATTATAAGTATAAAATTTGATGACAATGTGTTGAGAATGCTCCTATTATCAACTTTACCTTATTCTTGGCTGACATTTTGAGTTTCTATAATTAGTGCTACTTCTATTGGTGATTCATGAATACATTTTATACACGTTTAACACAGTTGAATGGATTGTCCCATTAGCCTACAATAAAAGTGTTGAAAGAACTAAGTATTTGAACCTGTTGAACTACTTATGTCAATCTCGTATAACTCATAACCCATGCACAAGGTAGAGCGAATTAACTTACAAAAAACTTTACATGTTTTAATCTCTAAGTTAAACAAAAATCTTTTATTTTATTTTATTTATTCTTTCACTCCATACTTGAATTCTTAAACTTTTTTTCTTGCTTGCATTTAGCATTGATTAATTATTATAGTTTTCTTTAACTTAAACAATAATTTATTTTTATGATTTTTTTTATGAAACCTTTAACTTTAACATATTTATTTGGTGTGAGTTTTAATCTATGTTTACTTAGATTATTTTTCAATATTGATTAATATTTTAGCATAGATCAATGAAGAGACGATTTTTCAATTTAAATATTGTTAATTTTTTTATAAATTAACTAAAATTCACTTCCGTGTTGTAATTGTAAATATGAAAAGATGAATTTTATTACTTAATTTAGAGAAATAACATCTTTAAATAACTTAGTCGTATGTATATATAAATTAATTATATGTTTAAGAAATTTTCAAAATGCTTTTTTAATAAATAAATATAATAAGAAGAATATAAATAAATGGACAAATACAATAAAAATTGAAAAGTGAGTTAATTTTAAAACTAATAAAATGTTAAGTAAATAAGTAAATCAATTTGGAATGTGAAAACCCATATAGTACAGCAATTAATAATAAGGAATTGAAAATGCAAACTAAAATGATTATAAAATTAGTGAAAAATAAATAACAAGAAATATAGTAAACAAGATATTAGCAAAATAAAACAAAACTTGCAAAAGAAACTATAAATATAGGTTATAAAGAATATCATGTCTAATTTTCAGTTCACTTTTCAATTCTGGGCATTATTGTGGATCTCAAATAACAAATACAATTTAATTGCTCTTAATAAATCATATATATATATATATATATATATATATATATATGATTACAAGTCCCATGTAATTATTTCCATAAGTACACATAAAACTTCTTGTGTTACACTTTTATGCAATTACACTATTCATCAACACTTGTTAATTCCTTTTTCACACATTTTCTCCACTGCTTCCATAAAAGGATAAACATCAATTCAAGATTTTTAAGTACATTTCTTCTTTATATAAAAGACTTTTACTCAATTTATTATCTTAGTATGTTGTGTACCTCTTTTCTCATACAGTATTTTTGTAAAGGGTTTTTCACAAAGACTTTTTTAAAGTTCAAATGCGCTTAGACTTCAGCTATTTCTCAGCATCGATAGATCTCTTGTTCAATTTTTTACAAATGTAAATTAAATTCCTAATGTCACACTAAAATTATTCATCATGTGTAGGAAGTGTAAGCAATGTAAGCAAAATTTGGGTAAGAAGAATGACGAAAACAAAAGGGAGACAGCTGTGTTCTCAGGGATAGGGATAGAGTTTAAGTTGTTCGAAGCTCACGAGTTTGGACCACAAATGGAGGGTTTTACTCCAAACCTAACGGTAACAAGTTCAAGTTCATGGCTTTTGTCCACAACCTATTTGCATGTGTTGAGTCGCCATCTGTCACTTTCATTGACTAAGCATGGCTACATTTATAAGCCAAAAACATAATAATATTCCCACCATCATTCATGCCAAACCACTGTCCAAATCCAAAGGGCATTTGTACACGATAATATCCAAAATTCTATATGACACTTTGCTTTCAAATAATTTATTTATCTGTAGTTCTGATCTTCATCCGTATCTCCTTTCAATAAGATTGTATATGAAGTCATTTTTCATAAATTATTTAAACTGATGTTAAATATTTGATCGAGCTAGTTAGATTCAAGTTTCGTAAGTTTGACAGAGTAACTCAAATTCTCAATGATTATAAGAGTACTTGAAAAAAGAAATTCTTGAAGATTATAGTAAGACAGCTATATTTGATTCAATGAAGATTTTGATTTACAAACAAAAATAAGTAACACCAAATTTGATTTGAGTATCAAAATATCGAGTTTAATCAACAGAATGATTTTATAGAACTCAGCAAATTTAGTTCTTATGTAAATCAAATTTCAGTTTAATTCAATCAAGTGGATGATACCATTGAAAAAATTAGCAATAATTTGTAAAGTTAAAAGAAATACAATAATCATATAAATGACTTGTAAAATTTAATCAGAACTTATATGACAACATAATTTGCAAATTTAAAAATCACTTTGTAAGGAGAGAAAAGGATGTGAATTTTAAATGAATAACAAAGATTAAAAGAAATTCCATAACTTGAAAAGTTAATGCATAAGATGGAGTAGTGAGAGTGAGAGAAATAAAAACCAAACACAGAGAAGTTTAAAACAAAAATAAATAAATAGAAGAGTCATGTCTTATGGAAGAAACTATTGCTACAAAAAAAAAATAGAAAATATACCTGACATCCTTTCTTGTCTAGACATATTTTGACATTTCTTGATCTATGTAATGTTAACATAAAATATGTATAGTATTATATTACTTTATAAATTAAAAGAGAGTAATAAAAGGTAAAAAGAAGATAACAAAAATAAGTAAACTCAAAAACCCTTAGCCTAGTTTGCCCGAAAGATTATGATCCATTTATTCATCTTTTGATGAAATTAACATTGTCCTATTTGATTTACATTACAGGGAAATAAACTATGGAAATAAACTATGATCTCTGGTACCAAATTTCTAGGTACTGATTACCTCTGCCACCAAATCATCTAACAATGATCTCTCAACTTCCCTGGCTATTCCATCAGTGTAAACTTTAAGGTCCATCCACTCAGATTCCCCAACCACTACATTCCCCTGGCCACCATCACTTACTGTTGCTTCGTTCACTACCATCCTCAGAAGGCCATCTCGGAACCCGTTTTTGGTCAAATTAGAACCAATGGCATTTTTTATTGCTGATCTAGAGAAAGAGAATTGCTCACTGATCTTGAGAATTCCTATATTTATATGGTCAAAAAGCAATCTCCTTTGAGACCTTGAACAAGTTGTCCCGTCACTATACCTTTTTTCAAGTTCATCAAACACCGAAAGACTCACAGGGCATTCTAGGGAATGCCAAACTTCTAAAATTGTATCGAGCTGAATTCCATCAATGCCAGATTCGGACAAGACATCCATAATGTAAGAACATTCCCAGCTATCTTCAGTTGTTCTACATAATCCTTTGTCTGCTGCTGACATTCCCGCAGATACTTCCTCACCCTCTTCATCACTTACTTTCATGGGTCCCTCCGCATAGTCATCAGATTCCAACTTCAGCAACTGGAGTTGCATTCGCAGCCCTATCAACAATTAAAGTTTCATTAGAGAAAGGAATGAGTCTAAGTCTCAAAATCACGCTTAAGAGAAAGATGATCAGACCTTGAAATATCATTTCAACAGTTAAGCAGCATATCGTGTCTAACTATTCAATTCAAATACCAATTATCACAAAACATTCGCAGTTAAGCATACTAGAACCTATAGATGAGGCCTTATTTATGCAGTTTTATTACCATGGGTAGAACTATTATTTTAACAGAAGCTATTGGCTCACCATGCAGTCCTCTCATTAGTAAATCTAGTCTAACCTCAATTCATTATAGAATTCCATTAGTGAAAACAAAGGATGCTATCACACTGAAACTCAACTAAAAAAAAATCACTGCATTTTTTTTCCAAAAATACACACGAGCGAAGGTAATTGCTAAACCATAGTTAATTGCTGTCATTCACTGCTATGGCAATTCACTGCCACCCAATATTAGCAGAGCAGAATAATCAACATAAACGTCTAGCTAGCTCCCAGTAGGTCGGCACTGAGAATTTCAAAATGAAGGAAATAAAAGATTGAGTAACTAAAGCAAATAAATGTGAATCCAGACATAGGATGCGCAATAACACTATATTGACACTGCACAATAGTAAAAATAAATGTCTTGTTCAGTTACCTTGTAGATCAGCACTCAGACTTTCAAAACATTCAGAACAAGAAGACAGATCATCTGTAAAAGCAGGTTCTAGGATGGAGACAGGGCTGGGTTGATCAGCATCTTTACAGCAAGAAGTTTCTAGTCCAGGAACAGGTGGTTCATGGATGACTGAACTTCCATGAGGCGACGCAGCTGATAGATCCTGAAATATAACAACATATCATGTAAGAAAAAACATAATGAACTTTGGAAAATTTTATGCAATTCATTAATTACAGGCTAGTATATTGGATTATAAGAAAATATAACTGTCCTCTTTTGGAATGCATCTACTACTGCATCTAAACAGTTCTGCATTAACAACTTCTATTTTCTAAAATGTACATATTTTATTTGAATAACATCAAGTTCAAAAAAATAGATAAAAAATCTCCGGGAAAGAACTATGATGTCATCCGGTGAAAGAACTAATATAGCAAACCATGTAAGGATGAACCAGAAAAAAGAGATGAAAACGGTGGAATGCCATGCAGGTGAATTAATAGGCTAATTTGCTAGATGTGATATAAGTTGAACAACAAGAACGAAATGGTTGATCTAAATGGATACAGGTATATTGTCTAGTAAAATCAATTAATGACCACAGCATTAACAATATACCAGTTGAAAATGTCAGAAACTTAACCTGCTGTATTGAATTGTTGCCAACCGCACCACCATGGCCTTCAATCAGAACATGAGAAGATAATTCAGGAAGCACCTTATTCAAAGGTTCAGAAGACTCAACTATGCTTTCATTTGTCACCTCCGTGTCATCATCAGCAACTGCACTTGGAACTTCAAGCTTGGCCGAATCTTCAAGAATGATATTCATTTTATTCTGAACTGTATGTAAGTCAGCACAAAACTCATCTACTTCTAGCTTTGACGAATGCAAAGACCAAGACTTCTTGTGACCGGATCTTGGGCTTCTGTTATTTACACCATGTCTATGATCAAGACTCTTTGCTGCTCTTCTCCTCTCACGTTTATGGCCTTCCTTCGGCACCATATATCGATCAGAACAAAGTGCTTCAGTGCGCAAGAATGTTTTAGGACTTCCAAAGGAAGTGGAGGAAGAAGGAAGAGATTGTGACCTTGACAAACTACCAATGCAGCCGTCCTTCCAACCATCCCTGCTGCTGATACCCAATGGTTCAACCCACTTAGCAGGTTCACTATTGGGAGTAAACTTATCATGGAAACCTTCCCCAGTAGCCGTGCCAACAAAATTTGCTGCCTTCAAGTCTTTGTCAGGGATAGAAAGCATTTCTGCCAGCGTGCTACTCCTGCTGATTCCCTCCACCTCTTGAGACTTGTGTGTCATTTTCCACCTCTCTGACAATCTCTTCTTCGCCTCTCTACTTACAGAAGATTCACCGGAATGGGATGATCGCCTGCTACGACTGTTTAAGTCGAATGAATTTCCCAAAGTTGCAGTTATTTCCCCAGATATGTCAGGAGATTCATTACCAGAAATACTACATGAACTATCATCCCCAGCATATCCCGCAATTCTAGAAGTTGAAAGCATCATGCCGCTATTGTTAAGACTATTTCTCATTTGCCTAGTAATTTCCTTAGCAATTTCTCTAGATTCAAAAGAATCTTGCCTCCAAGAACTTGCACTTTCAGGCAAGTTTGTCACTTGACACAGTTCACTGTCTCCTTCACGCCCCGACAGAAAATTATGAGAACAAGGTGATGATGCAATTCTGGTACCCTGCACTTTTCCAAGATTGGGTTTCAGGAGGACAATCTTTGTGGGGACTGCGTCTTGTTCATGTCTGCCCTGAAATTGAAGCTTTGATGATTTTGGTGAACTATGCATCACATGTCTTTTGTCAAAATGATAAGGATAACCATCAAGATGCTTTTCATGAGATCTATTGTAGTTCAACCGTGTTTTCTCCCTATCTGACCTCCAACTTAAGTCATCTTCATACTTCTCGATATCCATAGTTTCTGCATGTCTGTAATGTGATTGAACAGGAACAGCTTGAAGATCATTTAGATGCTTTTTAAACAAAGAATCTGGCCGCTTAAAGTATTTCAGCAGAAGATCCTTGTTAGAATCCAAAACCTCAAGTGTGTCTCGGAAGTCCTTTGAAGACTGTAAATCTTGATGAGTTGCAAGGCGTTTGGCATCCATGAACTTCTGTTCAATGAATGACATTTCAGCATCATTGGTCTTCAAGTCTACACACCCTGGCGACGGATATCTACTGCTCTCTACCTTTGGAATCTCAGAAACCTCAAATACATCCTTAAATTCTTGCTGATCCCTTAAGCCTCTCCTAGATGATCCACAGTCATATGGCACTCCTTTGCCGCGTGTTTTCTGCAATTGTGGAGTCTTCTGGTGGTTTTCAGATAAACCCTTACGCTGCTTATTAATAGGCTGCTGAAATGGCAGTCCATCAAGACCCATCAATCTGGCGATGACTCCAGGGGATCTTCTTTTTGATTCAGATTTCGGTGACATCTCTTCGTCTAATAACTTCTTAATCGGTGTTCCAAGCAGTTTTTTCGAAGATCTCCAACCAAATTTGTGAGAAAACTGCAAAATTCAGCATATTTACTATCAAAGATTTCTTTTCTTTTAATACAAAATACCTCATTCAGAGAACTAAATGCTCTACCCCACCACCGAATTTGGCAAGTTTCTTCATTAATCGGTAGATGTTTCCAAGTAGATCATGGTCAATTGTACAAAAAAACAAATAAATAGGAAAATCCAGCTTACCGAATCTTTCTCTGCAGCAACACCACCGCCTGAACAAGAATCAGGTGACAGATTCGGAGGTAGTCGTTGTCTATGAACCTGTTTGTTCCTCGGAGCTGCACGACAACATTAGCATAAAATGAAGATTTAGGATCAAATACGAGGAAACTGATAATAAAATATTGCCGATAATAAAAATAATATATGTTTGTAATAACTAGAATCAAGACAAGGAAGCAACCAGGAAATTTGTTATACAAACATGAACAGCTTATCATGAACAAAAGAAACCACTGAGATAATAGCAGTGAAAGAGCATAACTCCACAAGGAGTCTAGTTAAACATGAAGCAGACAAAAACAGAACAAAAAACAAAAAGAACATTTTTTGAATACCATCAATTGCCAGACACCCTAATGTGTGATCACAAAACATTACAACCGCATAAAATCATTATGAAAACAAAGGAAATCATGCCGACTACACCGCAGAAAAGGTTGGAAGGCAGGTAAAAGAAATGAAACAGCAGAAAGCAGCATTAACTCGGGTCCTTACAATCATTATTTTTACCATGTAGCAGATTCCACTGGTGAGAGAAAAGGACTAGTTGTTGTTTCTTAGAGATTCCTCTAGTTTCACACTGTTAAACATTTATCTCTAGTGGACTAATAGGTTAAATTATTGTCCCAGAGGACTGATCCTCAACAGTAAATAGTATAAAAAAAATTATACTCATTAGAAAAAAAAAGAAGGCCAAAATTCAAAATAGATTAAAAAATGTCTACGAAAAATAAACAAAAAATTAAAAAATCCGAAATCCAAATAAAAAAAATAAAATAAAAAAGAGAAACATTTTTTTTTTCCTGAGAGAAATCAGATGAGCAACAGGAGGCAGAAGCAGTAAAATCAGAAATCCTGAGAATGAAAGAAGCAGTTTAACCGAACTTTTGGGTGAAAGAGAGAGTGACCTTGAGTAAGAGAAGGTTGGTGGTTGGAGTTGCTGCGGCGGAATTTGTCCATGAAGAATCATGAACGAGGAAGGAATGCTGATGGTGAAGGGTGGAGAAATGAAAACCCTAGGATTCCTAGCAGTGTTGAAGATTAGAAAAGGAAAAGGCACAGTGAAATGGAGAGAAAAACGGAAAAGAGGAGATAGAAATAGAGAAAAATGTATTTGAAGAGAGAGAAAGACAAAGAGAGCATTAATGGAGATCCGTTACGTTACAGGCAACAGGCGTTGAAGGAGGGAAGAGGGAGGAGAGAGAGAGAGAGAGTGCGTGTGCCTGAGGGTGAGAGTGGGAAAGGGATGAGTAGTGAGTGGGGTTTGTTTTTGAACTTTCAAATACAGAAATGCTGACACAGGATCCTCACCTTCTGCGCGGGCAAGTGGGGGCGTCCAGAAGCGTGTGAGGGTAGACTGCACCTTCATTCACACGTGCCAAAGACATTGGATACCACTTCCTCCCTTCCCTCTCCATATACACTGCAAATGCAACTGTTACGTATGTAAGTAACTGTTTCTAATAAATCAAAACATTTATTAAACATAAATTATATATAAACTTTACAATTATCTATTTATTAATATATTATATTTCTAATATAGGTACAAAAATATTTTATAATTTTTTTCAAATTCTCAAACCTTAACTAATCTACTTTCTCCAGCGTTACTTTTGTGTTGTGTATTTTAATAATATATTCTGTAACATTTATGAATTTGAATGAAACTAATACATTCAGTGAAAATGTTATATTTATTAAACCTAGAAGATATTATAAGTAATAAGTAATTAATGTAATTAATGTATTACAATAAATGATTTTGCAATTAATAGATTATTAAACACAATAATTAATACAAGTCAACTTTTTAATTTAAATATTTTACTATATTTTTAAAATTTGTGGTCTACTTCACTTTTAACTGTTAGTATAAACTCTACCTAACTGCACATTCTTGAACTCAATGATAACTAAACTAATTATAACTTGTCAATATGAACTTTTTAAACATTTTGTTTGACTTCTCTTTAGAGTTTATTTTCATCTATTTCTTAATCAACGAATATCCATGAACTGTGACAAAAGCAATGATAAATTTTAACTAATTCAAATTTCAATATAAAAGTAATAGTTTCTCATCTCTTAAGTCTTATGTTTCTTTTCTATTTCAGTTTTGTTAATGTATCTAAGCCAAATATTTGAATCTCTACTAAACTACAATAAAAATATCTCTAACTTTTCTAAATTTTTGGAGCATCTCCTTATACAGGAATTGAGATAAAGAAAGTTATTTGAATCAAATATAATTCATAGTAGGGTTGGAAGTTTGAATTTTGATATTAATTTTTTTGGACGTAAGGATGGATATTAAGTTGTTATTCATTTAAAATATTATGTTGATTGAATTAATATAACTTTAGTTTAAGGAGTATATGTAGTTTACAAATTATATATTAGATCTATTAAGATTATTCTTTGAAATGTTTGAAGAGAATTGATTGCTTATTATGTTTTGATCTAAATATTGAATCTTTGATCTCCAACTTATAAGTTGAAATTATTGAAACATGTAAGTTATGCAATAATTAGTTGTAAATGTACATTTTAAACTCGTTGGGACTTGAATGTTTGATTTGAGTTTTGGAATTTGGTTATTAAACTTATTTTCACTCAACAAAAATCATTCCAATTAGTTTGATATTTGATTTGCTCATTGAACATGAAATTATGCAATGAATTTTGATAATTTATATAATGATTATAAATTAATTTAGTAAAAGTTAATTCAAAATTTAAGATCAATATCAATCATAAGTATGATCGAATTAGATATATTTGTCAAGCAAATTTAAAGTGATTCAACAAATTTAAATCTAAAAGAAATTACAACAATTTTTCAATTCAATTAGTACAATTGAGGTATAATACAATTAATTTCTTTGATTGAATTGTATGAATGGTAATTAATTTAAAAGTATATAATATGAGTATATGTATAGAGATATATGTATTTGATTGAATTGATGATATTAAGTTGTATGTTGACCTAATATGCTTATTGTATGTATTAAGTGCATCTTCCTATATATAACAAAAACATTATAGCTTTATTAAGTATCTAAATATTATATATTAAGATTTCATCTGGTTAAAAGTTAGATGAAAGTTTATTACACATATGTAATATATGTTGTATATTGATGTCTTAAACCACTAATGAAAAATGGTTCAATTATATTATATGATTTTCGTTTAACTATAAAGAATCAAACGTTAAAAAGGTGTTGTGAAATTTTAGTAAATAAGAGCTATTTGTTTATGTTCAAACCCTTTGTTATTAAACATAAAAAATATCATTTACATCGACAACCCTAGAAGGTTTTATTGGTTACCAAAATAATTCCTTTTTCATCTTTTCTCAGTGAATAATTCCTTTTTCATCTTTTCTCAGTGAATAATTTCTTTTACTATGATACTTGTTAAATGTCATTAATTAATGTTGTGGAAAACCTTTTTCACTAGTGCACCAATTTAGCGACCAAATTTTTGTCACTAATATTTTTTGTCACTATTTAAGTAGCTTTACGAACTAATATCACTAACAAGTCATTTTGTATCTTTAAAACTAATATAAATTGATTACTATTTCAATCATTGAGACTTTATTATTTTAGTAGCTAAATGATTTTTTTCTCGTAACGTGTATTAGAATTTTTATGGATAAAGTATATTATTGAGATATGTTTCAGTAGGATTTTATGAGACCAAGAGACGAACCTTTGATGACGTGTCTTCCTTCCTCCCGAAGGCTGAAATCGCCTGAGCTGCTTGTCTTTCTTCTGTCGGAGCCGTTCGGTTGACTTTTGTCATAAAGGCTTTCAAAGTTTCCCAGTATTTACTAATTCCGCTGGTGTTATCTCCTGCTTCTGATTGGAGACGTATTGCCTTCTAAAGAGGGTTTCTATTGTGGCGAAGCAATCCACTGTGTTTGGGGGAAGAGGGTTATACCACTCCAATGCTTCGTCCTTAAGCGATAAGGAGAAGGCTCTGCATATGACCGGGTCACTGTCCGTGTAGAACGCCATTGCATTGGTGAAGATCCTAAGATGATTGTCGGGATCCGTTGAGCCATCATACCTCTCTAATACCGGAGGATTTTTCTCTGGGATTGGAGTTTGCATGATGGTCGCCGTAAAAGGGAGTAAGCTAGTTGGCCGAACGGTTTTGATGGGCGGAGGTCCTCTTCTTCCTCGACCGTTCAGGTTGGTGTGTTGTGATGGCTGTCGATTACTACTTCCCTTGTTTCCATTCTCGTGGTTTGAGGCGGACCGCTCGGTATGGACCTATTCCGCCCTTAGCGCCGCAGTCTCTTCTGTATGCTTTCGCTGCATCTCTTGTTGTGCTTGCGCCTGCGCCTGTATGGTTCTTGCTTGTGCTTGTATCTGTGTTTGCATCTGCGCTATCAAATCTCTGGTGTTCTACTGTTCCTCCATGCTCCTCGTGGTCACCATTGGGTTTGCCGCTCGGCCCCACGGTGGGCGCCAAAATTTTTCGGTAGGATTTTACAGGACCGAGAGACGAACCTTTGCTGACGTGTCTTCCTTCCTCCCGAAGGCTGGAATCGCTTGAGCTGCTTGCCTTTCTTCTGTCGGAGCCGTTCGGTTGACTTCCGTCTGGGCCGTTCGGTCACTTCAGTCTTGGCCGATCGGTTGCCTTCGTGCTCCAGGGGGGAGGTACCTGTAAAAGATACTCCGACGCTCAAGTTAGGCGTGAGTTTGAAGAGCCTCGGCTCTTGATTGAGTATTCAGTGAAGGATTATCACTACTGAATGTTTGGGTGTTATGAAGGGTGAATTGAACGTAAATGAAACGTACTTGGCTTTCGGTCCTGGCTTTGTATTTATAATTTATTTCATGGATCTTGAGCTGATACAAGCCCAATAAAATATAAACAAAATAAGATAAACAGATTACCTAAAAATCTGGTTGGTTGTTTATAACCTGCTTATCAATATCTTTAATTAGATATTATTTGATTATTTTATCATCTGCTGGACTGTTGGCCCAATAATAACTTAAGCACTGACCCAATTGCGGTCCAATCTTTGACCTAAGTGGATGAACCGAACGGTGCTGATTGTTAACCGTTCGGCTCCACTGGATACGATACAAGATATATCAGTCAGTGTGATTGTTTTTTTAATCTTAATAAAAAAAATGTATGCATATTAGTATCATTTGTATTTTATGTATGTAAAAAACATAATAATTGTAATTGATATCTCTTTTTACACAAGTTATGCTTTTATGCTAAAACAAATTATTTTATTATAATAAATACACAAAATTTACATTAGATATCATAATAAAGTCCGATATAAATTTATGTCAAGAATTTCTCTAACATAAATTATCCACATAAACGTCAAAATTATTAACACGTGTAAAAAATAAAAAATATCAAACTTAAAATGTGTCTACTATCTGTCTCAACTGAAATTTCTATACCTAAAATACTTAAAATGTGTCTGCTATTTATCTTTAAATATGTATTTTAATATGAATTTTTCAAAAAAACAAAAATTGATATTTGTTATTATAAATTTATTTGATATTTACATGTGTTAATTTATAATTAAAGATAATATATTAGTTATTAGATTGTGATTTTTATTTACTGTTTATATGTATATGACATGACTCAAAAAATTTTAATTTTATATACTCGTTCTTGATACTTTATTCATTTCTATTTCTATTGTTGTATTTGGAAGTCATTGTAACTATACTTTATAGATAAGGACAAAGGGTTTTGAATACATCATAAATGTCCTCCTGTAGACAATTCTCTCCCTCCCATTATCACCACCACAACTCTCTCCATATATATATATATATATATATATATATATATATATATATATATATATATATATATATATATATATATATATATATATATATATATATATATATTTATTTATTTATTTAAAATTAAAATGGTATACACGCTAATATGCTCCATTCATATTATCTATGTTACAGGAAAATTAAATTATTTATATAAAAAAAAATTGAAATAGTTTATACGCGACATATTATTAATAGATTGCCTAATTATTATATTTTTGTTATTAGTTTTAATTTTCATGAACTTAGCTTGTTTAGAAATTTGTATTCTGTCAATGATTAGAAAAATAGTTAATTTTTGTTAATATAATAATTACACGAATTAGCTATTATTTATTGTCTTTCAATGACATGATCCCATATTGTGAATGGAAGGACAAATTCCTTAAAAAACACACATTGCAATTTTAAGTATCGTTATCAGTGTATTTAAATTAGTCTCTTAAACAAAGTTATATGAAACACTAGCATGGAAATCTTTTGTACACAATAAATTTTTGTATTTATAAATAAAAAATAATGAAAGATAATATGAAATAAGTGAAAAAAAAAATAGATATCAAAATACCATTGTCTATTGTTTTAAGCATGAAGCATGCAGCATGCTACCTTTTATTAATAAATAAACGAGTCGTGGAAGGTAGCTACAATACAAAACCTAAGTGGCCAAAAAGAATCTTATAATTTTGATTGCATGCAGCTTCTTAAACACAACAACACATCATTGTCATATGTGGCCAAAATCTTATGTTTTGTTTTGCGATGATTAATTAATGAGTTCACGCGCTCATGTGTTTTGGTTTCTGGGGACAGACATGTTTGTTTTTCTTCGCAGAGTTAACTGTAAAACATTTCATTTCAGGGATATGTATGAAGCTTTCATTCTTTTTTCTTAGTTAAAGTTCATATATAGAATTAGCAAAAACCTTTTACGTTAGTAATTAATAAAAATATTAGTTGATATAATTTTCATTTATATATATGTATAACTGCAGTTTATCACAATAATAAAAATATTAAAAGATCCTGCCTTTGCAAATTTTCTGTCATTCTTCTTCTCCCTTTATTGGCTAGTTCTCTGTCACTGTTGCTTTCCCCTTCGGAACTTCATGTGTTAGCTTTATCTTTGTGTTCTGCACCCGTTTTTTGCAGAGAAGAAAAATGATCAGAGGCATGAGTTTCATGATTTGTGTTTCTATGCTTAAGTAGTCACTGCTTTTTGGAATTTGTGTTTTGTTATCATTGCATGGATTTTTCTGTGTGTTATTGTGTTCATCATTCATATTCTTTCTTTTTCAGTTATCCATTTTTGTTTTTTCAGCTGCCACTTTTTGTTTTTTCTAACTTTTATTTATTTTTCAAATTTCTAATTATTAGTTAAAATTTTCATTGGTTGATAATTTTTCAATAAATGTAAATTCTTAATTAATACAATGACCAATTTAACTTATTTTAAAAAAATAAAGGTTTAAATTGATTTTTTTTTTCTAAAATATAAGAGATTAAACTAAATTTCAATAAAAATAATAAGAATTAAACTGATAATTCATCCTAAAACTAATTTACATACAATATTTGCTTATTTTTTTTAAATTAATGTTTGTTAACACATGAGCATCATCATCACCATATTGTCAATAAAACGATGGATTTTAAGGGTGTGAAGCTTGTCAGAATTTAAGTATATATATATATATATATATATATATATATATATATATATATATATATATATAAAAGGTAAACTAATAGAAAACGATATTTGTTTATTAAAAAGTTTATGATTTTATAAGAAGAGTAGCAAGTGTGAACATGATATCAACCCCATCTCTTAGTTATAATCGAAAAAAAGGTTTCAACGAACAAATCTTATTCGTTGAAACCAGTGTAATCCAACTCTTCATGAGGCGACCCTTCGTTTCAAACGGGCACACAAATCTTGAGAAGCCATATGTTCCACTTACATCAGTTACATTTTCTCTTAACTGTCATGGTAATTGTCCACGCGAGCAACTGCTCTGAACAAACGGCTCAGCGAAACCCATTCCCCCTTAACACACACGACCATCTACTCACCTTAAACAAACCCTTACACATCTCACCAATGAAAGATATGCTCGGGCTTGGAGGGCCTGCGTACAAAATGAAAGTTCGATCAACTACTAACCGAACGGTCAACAATCTATGATCCTACATGAGTCGGTCAGTGAACCGATCGGTCAGATTACAAACAGAATTACTGCCAAGAATAATTACATTAATTCTAAGCTAGATCATCATCATTTGGGTCCTAATTACGACATAACTAATCAGAAGTCAATCACAAAATCTATAAATATAGGTTTGGTATTGTGGTAGTTGGTTACATTGATTGCACATTTATTACTAGTGTTATTAGACCAACACTCACTTTAGCATCGATGTGTTTTCTGCAAGTAGCACCCCAGTTCAATCGAACAGCAGTGAAAGAGGACCGAAGATTGAATCTTGACCTAAGCCTGAAGATTGGAAACCCTTTGGAGAAGCAAACATAACATCGACCTTATAAACCGAAACATCGATAAATGTTTATTAATAACATCCATCGATAAGTACCGATGGGATTTCCTGCTTTCTCCTCCTTTTCCTGGTTTTTTTCTTTTATTTCATCATCTTTATCCTTTTGTCGCAAATTGTCGTTGTGCCACCACCTCCACCTCTAGGCCATTTCCCCCTTTTGTGATACCATCCTCCTTCTATTTGCCTTCCTATTTCCTTTGTCTCTTCTTCCACCTTTCCTTCTTCACTTCCTTCTTTAACTCTGCACACCACTGACATCCTCCATTTATGCGGACGATCATCAACGTGTGTTACTGATATGCAATTGACAAGCCTCCATGTCACCCTAACCACCTCCTCCTTCTCCTCATCGTCTTCTTCTCACTAATTTCTCATATATATATATATATATATATATATATATATATATATATATATATATATATATATATATATATATATATATATATATATATATATACCATTAGATTGAGTGAAAAATTTACCACTTAAAGTGTCAACAAAAATATCAATAAGTTATTGGTGAATAAATTTATTCGTAATAATAATTATAATTTATGAACAAATTTTTTTAACAAATTTTATAGACAAATATGTATCAATGAAAATATTTATCGATAATTAAAATATAAAAATTAGTAAATTATAGTTTATCGCAAATTTATTGTCATTGATAATATTTTGCCGATAATTAAGTAAATTATTGGAGTAGTTATTTTTCTTTTAAAAAAAAAACATCTCTTTTCTCCTCTTATATTAAATTACTAATGCTTCACTTCTTCCGCTTTCTCATTCCATGACAAAATTCCCCTTCTACGTATGTGACTTACACAGTAGCATAACTAGGCATATGTATACTTTTCATCAGCTTGCATATTCATGTAGCCTTATTTTGTACTCCCTCTTTTCTCTTCCATTATTACCATAATTGTAACAAAAGTATAGTAATATGAGAATAAGAAAAATAAATAGTTTAAAAAGAAGTGATATGCGAAATGTACTTTAAAGACAGTTTGAAAGACTTAATTAAACGGCGCAATAAATATAGTTAGCATTTATAATGTAGGATTTCGTGTGTTCTTTAAAGTTGTGAAGCCTGTTCATAACCACAAAAGTGAAAGCCATAGACTAAAACTTTAAATGCTTAGGGACCTAAAATTGCTCTGTTATAGTAACTATACAAACCAAAAATTTAAATCTGCCTTAAATAATTCTTGTGGACGGCTCTTTCAAATCTCTAATAGACATGTATGTTTCTAAATTCATGATAATTGCTAACCCTAGTTACCTCTTCAAGTAATTAAGAACCATTCTCATGGTGGACAAAGATTTCAACAACCACTAAAATCTTTTCTGTTATGAAAAATATTCTTTGACACATATAAAATTTTTATATTTATTTGACATTATCTTTATTTATTTTTTACTCTCTTCTTAAAAAAATATAAAACTTTATATTTTTATGACCATTTTATCCTTGTATTTTATGTCAAATGAATGTAAAAGTGTGTCATGATACCATTACTCTTTGTTATATACCAAGCACTCATGGTCACAATTGTTAACACCCAACAACATTGTCTCTAAAAATTTCTTTTAAATCAATTGCTCTATTAATAACAGATTATTGGTAAGGGAAATATGCCTTGTTTTTCTTATGTAAGAAACAATGCAAGCAAAAAAAATTATCATAAAATGTTCTGTTTGTTATTTTTTTCGAAAGCACACTTATTCTTATTGTTCAAAAAATTATTTAATCAAAGGTAAATAGAATCTATATAATCGTTCTTTGTCCAAACAAGAATGATTTCATTTCCATAACCTTTCTTGAGTGCTTCTTTTATCAACAAGTTTTTATTTGCATGTTATAAAGATGTGAAATATCATATATCATCATTTCCTCTTTTAAAGCTCCTGAACCTACCTAGTCACTGTTATCTAATTAGGCTCCCTAAAATTTTACAAGTCAGCAAAAACAAAAATAATCGTTTGGATCTCTGTTTTTTTAACCCCTTTAAATCATAATTAATCTCCTTAATAGTACTTTCATTTTCTAATACAAAATATAAAGATAAATGCTGCATCCATGAATAATGTTTGTGATCGTTGAATATTCCTATATATATATATATATATATATATATATATATATATATATATATAATTCAGTTGAATCATTATACAATTATAAGAGCAAATGACTAGATAATAGATTAGAATATAATATAATACCATCTTACAATCAAAACTTTCTACAATTAAAGTGACCTTTTAATAACTCCTCTTGTTAATATTCACGTTAGGACAAACCATAAAATTGAAGGCTATATTATAAAATAAGCAATATAAAAAGAACAACTTTTACGCTAAATCCTGCGATACAGTGGTAAAAGCTTGCATGTCTGATTAAGGTTTGGACGACAATAACATTATAATGTTATGGTCTTCCATGCAAAAGAAGTCGCCATCATATGATCAAACTAGAACAAGGCAAAGTAAACTAATTTTAGTAGGGTCACAAACAAAAATTTCAATTGAGATTCTGTCTAGCGTGCCACTATTTTAAATATAATATAAGAAGAAAACAATAATAAATTTTTTTCAATTTTTATAAGGAAATTAATGTATAAATTATTCGGAAGAAATTTTCTTGTTCAACTTTTTTAAAAATTATGTTTTTAATTTGTACATAAATTAATTCACATTATAGAAAAAAAATAGTTATTTTATGTTGTTTTAGTCTTACTTTCTTCTTCTATTATCTGTTTGAGTCCAAATTGATATTCATATAAACCTCACCAGGCAGGGCATCTTGTCGTGTGTAGATTTTTCAAAAAACAAATGTTTTGAGAATCAGAAATCAAACTGCAGGCTCGTTATTTTTAATTTTGTTTTTGTCTCATATATCCAAGTTAAGAGTGAAAGGTGCTTGTTAGGTACAGTACAGGTATTAGCTTGTCTCATATACCTACTTTTTGTTTTCTATACTCTATATACATGGGTAAATATTTAACCCATAATAATTTTTATCTCTTTCACAATTGGTAAAAGATTACTTCATTTCCAATCAAGAACAAAAGATTTATATATAAATCGATTTTTATTTTTATTTTACTTTGTTTAAACCTCATATATATCGCCTGTAGCTTTATATAAAAGTTATCCAAACTACTATATTGTAAGTTTAAATGTTGGAAGAGAAAGCAACTAGGTAGAAGGTAGGGAGCATAGGCATGGTGATGAATATTTAAATTGAACACATGAAAGTCAAAAAGGTAAACTAAAAAAAGTTGGGCACATTCTTTTACATTTATATTCATAATTTGATTTCTCTCTTTTAAGAGAGAGTGAGAAAGGGAGCCACAAAGAGGAATATATAATATATATGCACATTATGATAGGAGTATATAGCGCGGCCTTTTCTCCAATGCAAGTTTTTGACTTATTAAAGGGGTTGGAATCATTGCACAAGGATTAATATTACAGGGACAAGTTAAAACGTGGTGGTTAAGAAATCATGGGCCAAAATTAGGGTTTGTGGATTGACTTGTGAAAATCATAACTTATCATTAGTGTTGTTAAAATGGGTTGAAACTTGTAAGTTAATTCACTCCACTATAGATTTAGGTTAGGTTTGGTTGAAAAAAAAATAAAATTTCGATATGACTCAATTTTGATTTAGCTCACTAAGAATTCAGTTCAGCCGGATTTAACCTGTGATGAGTCGGATTGACTCACCAATTTACCTATTGTTTTAATTTTTTTTAATGAAATAAAATTAATTAATTATTCAATGACAAAAAAACATTGTAAGTCAAACCCTTATTATGTTTATGCAAAACTCTTTTTTATATTAATTGGTTCAATTATTATTGTTTCAATTTGATCAATCCTGTTATAAGAATTTTAGAAGAAAAGGGTAAAAAAAAATTAAGTGAACCAAATATCCAACCCGTTTAACCCATCAATCCGTGGTAATCAAACTAGATTTAAATTTTTTTGATTCATTAATAAATGAATCGAGTTAAATTAACTTATTAAGTAATCAATTTACGATTAATTTATGATGAATCGAGTTGAATCAGACCAAGTGATCTATTTTGATAACACTTACTATGTTTAATTGTGTAGTGTGGTATGTTGGAGATAGCTCCGAGGGGCATCTTTGGTTTCAGTGTCCTTTCACATGGATCCAATGGAAAAGACACGACAACTATAAAGTTAATTTTGTCGCCAACATCTTCAGACCAAAGTTCCCCAAAGCATTCTGTGGAATCACAATGATTCTTCACCTTCTACGTCTTCCTCTTCTTTAATCAAATGGCTCTTCCTATGGAAGCGTGTGAAAGCAAAGAGCCCTTGGTCCTCTCCCACCAACCATCAAATCATAAATCATATGTTGTCTATAGTCGCATGTGCACCCTTCTTACAATGCAAACATTTAATTCAAACAAAATTATATTTTTAAGGATTTAAGAGCCTCTCAAAACTTTGTGAGATGGATTCTTTAAAATATAAACCATGATTACGAAACTAGGTTTTAATCTAATTTATGCTTACAAGATAATAAAGGAATAGTTGTATATATGTAATTTCATTTTTAATTGATTTTTTTTTTAATAATTTGTTAGAATTATTTATGACAACTTAATTTTTTATATCATATTTATTTAAAAAAAAAATTAAAATCTCATACGAGAGATTAAAATGGTAAAAGAAATTCTATAATTTAGAATGAGTAAAATAATGAATGGGTGGTTTTGCTAGTAGTTGGCTGAAATGAAGAACACAAATGACATAGTGTAATTTAGAAGCAAATTTAGACAGAAAGATATATGAAGGACAACCGTGATTGGCTACTGAACATAAGGGATTAAGATGCATGCATGCATGATAGATGGAATATTATCTTTTTCGTAGAAATGGTTTCAAAAGGAAAATAAACAACAAAAGCTTAAAGCGATTTGCCTATAATAAATTTGATGTAGGTCCAAATAATTATGCTTTTCAATGTGGTAACAAACTTTTTGACTTTAGGTAAATACACTTGGCTATTGTCCATGACGACACCGAAACACCCTATTTATAAATAAACATGTCAGTATATATTTTAAAATAAATAAATAAATAATTTAGATAATACTTGTAAGATTAAGAAAATAGGGTATTTTAAAATCAGAGGAACAAGATACTTTCTTAAAAATTAAAACGTATTTTACATATTTTAAAAGAATAAAAGAAACATATTTTACACTACTTCAAATATGTATATATGGCTTGAATCTATATCAAAACTTAGGCACAGTATTACGAAAATCACAAAAGCTTAGTCAACCATCTTAATCACTTCTGGTAAACACATTGTCATTCTCCCCTTTGTTTTAAGATGATGAAAACCCTACTTCATATTATATATAGTTCAGTTTTACGTAACCAACTTGGTTATGACTTTTACTTTTCTTTTATTTTATAACGTAATCATTACTGTAAGATTTCTAACCTGTCGTGCTAACATAAGTGTAAAAAAGTTGTTTAATGTTTGTTATTTTGGACATTCAACATTTAATCTCGTTCCAATGTTTTATTGAAAGATGTAATAAACATCAAATTCCATATGAGACACTAATTCACGTCAGTTTTAACACTAACTGACGTCCAATTTGTTTTTTTTTTAAATAATTTTGTTTTTGCAATTCCACATTTGAAATATAGAAAATCATCCTAGCAAATCACGATAACCTTCTTGAAAAGTTGAAAATGGAAATCATCGAAAGAAAATGGATACAAGCAATGGAGAATGAGCATAAGCAATGGAGAGGGAAAGCGCCATCGTCAAGGTCCAAGAACTCACGGATAAGAAACTGCACCAAAAGACAGTGAAAACGAATTTTAATTAGTGCAAATGAAATATAATGAGTCAAAATGTAATGTAATCGAAACAAAATGATTTTAAACGGTGCAAAGTTGAAGAAAATGTACCTGAACAATAATGGTGAACGGGAAAGCAAGAGAAAGAAGACGAAGCAGTAAGAGAGAAAATGCATAATTGATGTTTGCGTTCTGGAGTTGGTGAAATTACATGGCATTTGACATCGACTCTCATTTCCAACTGACGTCTTATTTGTAAAAGGGTTAGTCTTGGCACTCAAAATGAGATATTTTTGCACCTTTTTGACGTCTGTGGTGGTGAGATCTAATGTCTAATATAAATAAGACATCAAAGGCCCCGATGTTCAAAGTCCATAGAACAATGACTTTTCGCAAACCATTTGACGTTGGACTTGAGGGGGGCTGGTGTCTAATTACTATGAAATGTAGAGACTTTTCGTAACCGATGACGTTTTATTTACAAAAGTGTCACTGATCATTTTTTAAATTGATTTTTTGTTTGTTATACATTAAACTCATGACGTTAAACATAATTTTTACACTAATGTAAGGAACAAAATGAATTTTATATACTAAAATTATTACGACATAAATATTTTTCCTTTAACATGATTTATTTATTTTATATTAAAAAGATGTTTTCAGAATTTGAATTTTGTATCATTTGGTTAAAGAATATAAATCACTATGAGTTATGTAAATTCATTTTAGTGGCCTAATAAAATGCTTTGAAATGGCGTTTTGTCTATGGAAAAGTCAAAGTGACACAACGTAAATGCGAGTAATTGGAACGATCTTCCAGTAAGCTGCACTTGCTTATTCTTCCTTCTATGTTAAGTGCGTTAGGTTGAGTACTTCTTTCATCAGCAACTTTACCCATTATTAATTGTGATTAATTAAGCGGATATAATTTTACTTTTTTTAGGGTAAGTACTCATGTGATGTGTTACGACTTGACGTAATAAATACGTTTCCAAATATAATGAATAATTTTTTTTTTCAAAATATATGCATGAATACAAACAAACTTAGAGAATCGCTTTTTCTCTTATCAAACATCATTCAAATGTTATGCTATTTATTTAATTAAAAAATAATGGATTGTAAAATATTTCAAGATTTCTTAATAATAGAGGATTTAATAAGTTTGATCGTGTTTGATAAGTTCAATAAAGTAACTATTTATTTATTTAACGAACTTATTAATTAGTTTGATCAATACAGTGCGTGATAAATATGTTAAGGTAGTTTTATTTTATATGTTTTAGCTCATAAGTAATAAACGATTTAGTATTTTCAGGTGTTAGTTTAATTTATTATTATTATTTCTTATTTTTTAATATTTTTTATTATAATTTTTTTTATCTATTATTACTTATTTCAATCATATAAAAAAATCGATTATTATTACTTATTTCAATCATATAGAAAAAAATGATTATTGTATAATTTAGGGTATTATTTAAAAGTCCAATTTTCCTATGATTTTCATTAAATGTTGAAAGGAACAAAATATAAAATATGTAAGCTTTTTGTTTAAATAATAAATTGAAAGATACAAATATTTTTGTTTCTAAGATGATATAACATTGTATAATCTTGTTTTATGTTTGATAAACATTGTGATGCTTAGACTATACATATATAGCCTTATGTTAATATCATACTTTGTTAGTATCATTTTTCTTATTGTATGTTACAATTCTTAACTTTGACCAAGAAGATTTGGAAAAAGCTTACATCACTTTAATAATCTCTTATAATCTGAGCTAAAGCTATCTTGCTTCAACATTCCTAAGTAACATATATACTTTGTCAATTTTGAAAATTCTATCTGTTTTTTACAATTCTATGTTTTTCACAAGTTCAAATATTATATATGTTTAAGTAAATCTACTTATTAAAATGCCACTTAAAGGGAAAAAAAATTCAATGCATAAAACATATTTAATACATCTTTTACGTGAAAGATCATCAAATGTAAGAAAGATGATTGAGTGTGAAATTGTTTAACAGCTAGAAAAAAGATTCACACTGATTTTTTTTTTCTTCTTATTCAATTTGTAAAAGTGATAAAACACAATTAAAATATTTTTAAATCCTAAAATAGGTATTTTTTTATGCCACAAGCCTCTTTCTGTACTTCTTGTATAAGATTTAACTTAATTGCTTCTGAGTGCATTCTTTCATGAAGCAACGTAGTTGATTTGTGTCGGACTCAAGCACCTTTCATTATTCTTTGCCATATAAAATGATGGTTGTCCTTAGATTCTTCATAAATCCGCTGAAATGTGTTGTCCACTGTTTCTTTAGTATTCGTATAGCATGTCCTTTAGTTAAAGTCGCATTGTGAAGCAAAAACAACAAAACATGAACTAGGTAACTACTTATGTTAAAAGCTGTTAATCAGTTTTAGTTGGATATTTTGATTAGTTTTAGCATTTAGAATATGTTCATGTCATTTACATTGTAAAAATCATATCATTAGTTTTTCTTAGGAATTTCATCAAACGTTATATATTAGGTTTTCTTCTAAGCATTTTCTACAAACAGTTTATTAATTGGCATTTTGTATCATTTTAAGTAGTTTGAAGATTCATCACAACTTCCATATCATTTGCAGATGCATTCCATACATTCATATCAAATTTTTGTTCATTACACATGCATTTAGGATATTAAAACCGTGATTAGCATAGTATTCTGCACTAGTTCAGTGTTCTGTTTTAGGAAGAAAATGGATACATCATTTGCACCGCATATAGAGTATATTTAGGCAGTTTAGACTAATGTTCATGTGTTTCCCCAAACAAATCAGATCACACACTAACAAATTACTCATTTGCTTTACCATATCTTTAGATTGATATTTTGGTTGTCACTACATTACATTTGTGATTAAAAAAACTGATATTTATCAAGTAGGTTCAAGATCCAAAATAATGCGTGAGTCTAGTTAACAAAAAACTACCATGATAAACTAAACCATTAACTATAGAACGACAAATGTTATTGACTTTGTTAAATAATAAAATACAAATAATACATGAAATGTTCTTCCTTTAAAATTTATAATATATTAGAACTATCTGTTAGTAAACTTTTTTATTAACATGTTACAGATAAATAATAAGTTAGGAGCACGATTCAATCCACCTTTCAATTTTAATAGCAAACATCCTGTATTCATATATATGCTTGAACTTAAATATGCATTTTTTAAAAATTAGAATATAATCTTTATTCTACATTGGGTTCCAAAAGTCGAACTCCGTGAGACGGATTATTTAAACCCAAGACATCAACATCCCAAATGGCCCATCCAAGACAAAGGAATGTTATATCACTCAAGAAATGAAGAAACAAAACCTCAAATTCTTTTCTTCTTTATTTTTCTTTTTTGTGAAATTAATGTTTCATTTGGTAGCGAAGAAATAAGAATAAAATAAAGTTAATTTGGTAGTGTGGAGATAAGTTGGTAGGGAAATATAAAAGTAAGATGTGTTTCCTCTCTGATATCAGTGAAGATTGACCTCTAATCACGCCTTCAGTCACTAATAATTGATTATCAGTGTTATTATATGTGAAATTCCATAATCAATTATCTATACTCAATAATTAATCATCAATAATATTTCCACTCTATTATACTTTCCTCCACAATTTTTCTTATTTATTTATTTTCTTTCTTAGATTATCACAGAGGGCAAAAACATCTCCCTACAAGACAAAAAAAATTATAATTAAGAGGATGATGACTTTTGCACACTCAAGAGAGGTAGTGAAAGGAAAGGGCCAGCATGTGAGAAAATCCACTCTCCAAATATTTTATAAATGCCATATTTGGTTGCAGGCAGATTTGGAAAAAAACGCAAGAGATTGAGTTGGTTACCAATAGCCAGTTTTGTCATAAATTAAAACCAGCATTCAAAACAAACCAGTGTTACACACTCTCATTTACAAATTATCAGTAATGTAAGCATATGTTTATATACTAATTTAAAAACCCTGATTCCACTCAGTTCTTCCACTCTTTCATTTACAAATTATTGTTATCCAACTACCAGTACACTCTACAATGCAAAGATCTGCAGCTGCATTTAGCCATATACACTCTTTTATCATCAAGAATCTCCTCAAATACCATGTTACTGACCAAGAAACAATTTCTAGTGACTATTCATTTTGCAAGCAACACCACTAAATGATTTTCCAGTAGCATACTGTTTGTAATTACATTTAAAATAACAACATGACACAAGTCGAAACTATTCGAGCTGCGTAAGCAAAATTCACCCAGCAGGCTGGTACACTTATTTATACAACATCAAGAAACACAAAGTTTGAGACAGATAACCCACCATAAAAATACAAAACAAGAATTAGCGTAATTGGATTCAAAAACATCATAGCACCATAGTAAATGGAAGTATAATAAAATTTCAACAACACCAAATATAATATTGTGCATTGAATTTAATTTTCATTGTAAACTCGTCACGTCCAATGAGGTTTCAGTTTCTTACTTTCACGCGTCATTCTCCACCAGATTGCTAACAATGTACACAGATTAACAAATTTAATTTCAATGGAAAAACTATTTTCAGAACATACACTCCTCGACCCCAGAGTGTCCCAGCATATATTACATTATTTCGAGTATCCTATATCAGTGTTGTGGTTTATGTAAGGAATCCAGGCTCCTACACCTCTCAAAAGGCACACCACAAGGAGGAAAAATATTAAAATATGACAGGGGAAAATGGAAATAGACTGAGGCACACGCCAGTTCTATTTCGGAGCACAAATAACCCAGTTCTTAAACCACACTATCAATATGTGTAAAAAATCAGTGTGACAAACCATTAAACACCTAAACTAGTTCCATTCATAAAGAAAACGGATCATTGAAAGGATTTCTATTCCTTAATTTTCTAGAGAAAGAAAATTACCGTCAGCTGTTTGTGTCTTGTAGTCCCGTCTCCAAAATCCTAGAAGTGTCCTCAAAATACTGCTTATATGGATGATTCTCGGGAGCAAGCGTGCCAAACATCTCAAACTGCTTCTCAGCTTCATCATTCTTTTTCAGCATAGTATACACAATACCCTGACCCAAGTAAGGTCTAAAATCCTTGGGTTCTTCCTTCTCAAGCTCCTCATACACCTTCAACGCATCATATAAATCCCCATCGATAACCTTTATCTGCGCAATCAACAACTTAAAGTCTCTCACATCGGAATCCCTCTCTTGTTCCGCGCAAACTTTCACGGCCTCTTCGATTTTCTTCAGAAGCTCCACGGTCGGCGCCTTCGTCTCCGAAATTAGCATTAACAGGCATCGATACGTCTCCAAGTGGAATGGATCCCTCTGAAGCAATTCCTCAAACCCCATCGAGGCGAGTTCGTGCTCGCCGTTGAGGAGGTGCAGGTGCGCCTTCACGAACGGATACTCCAGCTCTTCCGGTTCCAGTTCAATTAGACGGTCCAGGACGAGGAGCGCTTCGTCGATTTCGCTGGCTCTCATTTTTGTACGTAGGAGGGACTCAAGCTCAACGACGTCGTCGCTCGATTGCTCTTGGGCCACGCTCTCGTCGGAGAGAGTTTCCGCCGGGGCAACCTCGTCGGGGAGAGTTTCCGAAGCGGCCTTGTCGTCGGGAAGAATATCCGACGTGGAAGTGTCGTCGGGGAGAATATCCGATGCGGCAGTGTCGTCGGGGAGAGTTTCCAACGCTGCCGTCTCGTCGGAAAGAATTTCCGATGAGGCAGTATCGTCGGAAAGAATTTCCGAGGCCGAGGAGGGTGGCGGAGGGGCATGTGTTAGCGCCGATGCAACGGGAGGAGGATGGAGGCGCATGAAGGAGAATGCGGTGGTGGCTATGGCGATGCAGGTGGGTTTGACGAGAGGGGAGAGAAGAGGGTTTAGGGTTTTGAGAAGTTGGGTTAACTGGGTTTGGGGTTTGTAAGATACGTTTTGTTTGGGTGAGGGTGAAGACGAAGCTCTGATGGGTGTTGGAAATGAAGAAGCATGCAATAACTTAAGACTCCGTAGTGGTGACGAGTGAGAGAGTGAGAGGTGATAGTGCTGAATTCCAGGGAGAGACTCCATGGCTAAGGTTGAACGACACCACCAACCTTAAGAACACACATTAAGAAATCATTTTTATTTGATGCTCAAAAACGTTTTACATTTATTTTATATTATCTCTCACTATTTTTCATTTTCTTTTATTTGTATGAATACAAAAATTTATTTATTTTGTAATAATTTTATTTCTAAAATTGTCAAATATTTATTTTTAATGTCAAACAATCTTTTTTAAATACTTTTCACTTTTCATTCAAAACAAAAAAATAAAATACGAAAAGTTTGGAATAGATGCATCAATATAATAAAATATTTATTTATGTAATAGATTGTACAATTATATTTTAATATAATATTAGTATTCTTTTTTAATATAATGAAGATCTAATTTTTAAAATATACAATACCAATTAATTTTAACCATAACAATGGACGAATTTGACATCAGAGCAATTATATTTATTGATTTTTCTATAATAAAACATTAAAATAATAATTAAAATATATTTTATTAATTTAAATTTTTTATATTTTGTATATTATTCTAATTTTTTTTCATTCTTACTTTTACCCAAACCTATTTCCAATACACTGAACAACTTTTTCTGCACAAGATTTCGGTCACTTTAGTAAAAGAAAAACTTCTAATATTATTCTACTTATTTACTTACCTGAATTTTATATTAAAATATCATTGTGATTGAGAAAGAAGTAAGTTTTATTTTTATTTTTTGACATTTCATAAATCCTCTACATTTTTTTTAAGTTATCCATGTCTTAAATTTTTAAATTATGTATTCTAAATATACTTATATTTGCATAATTAAAAGTATGATAACGATGTTACTTCGTCCATAGTTATGTTAGGTGAAGATATACCTAGAAATATATTAATTTTATATTTAGATTAAGATATCAAGTTAGTTACTAGTCGTAAATAGTTATATCACAATAAATAAAATCATTAGTTTTATTAAGTGAAGATATACTTAGAAGTATAGTAATCTTATATTTAGATTAAGATATCATGTTAGTTACTAGTCGTAAATAGTCATATCACAATAAATAAAATCACTAGTTCTATTAGGTGAAGATATACTTAGAAGTATATTAATCTTATGTTTAGCCGTAAATAGTCATATCACAATAAATAAAATCACGAACATGTTTTATGAATAATGACTATTTATAATACTTAAATGGACCTACTTATTAGGTATAAGTCTCACATGATTACCTTGTTTTAGAGTTTTTTTAGTATGTTTATTTATCTTTACTTCATGAACAATGACTATTTATAATACTTAAATGGACCTTACTTATTAGGTTTAAGCCTTACATGATTACCTCCTTTTAGAGTTTTCTTAGTATGTCTATTATCATTAATTTCTTTTGTAATTTGTCCTTTCGCCTAGGTAGATTCGTACCACAATAGTGACGTTGATTTTATAGCACATGTCGGGGTGTCCTCGACCATCTTGGGGGTTGAGATGTACTTGGTCGAGAGTTTTGTCGAAGTATCTTTGACCTCCTAGGTTAAGGTGTACTAGACATATACGTGTAGTAGCCTCCGGTAAGTCGAGACATGTTAGTTGAGAGTCTTGTCGAGGTGTCTTCGACCTCCTATGCTAAGGCCTACTAGGACAAAATGTACACTAGCCCCTTAAATTCAAGATGTACTAGTTGGGAGTTTTGTTAAGGTTTCGTTGACTGTTGAGACTTTGGCAAGTATACCAAATCGTTTTAAGTAATAAAACCAGTAAGACCGGATATTGTTTCCCAAGAGACTCGTGTCACCACACAATCGTATAATTTCCAACTAACTTAGACTAAATAATGCTTCATAATTTGGGTTTTAGTGCAATTAAAGTAAACATGCAACATAAATGATAAAAGTGATCTTTGATACTTAAACACTTGGAAATAGGAAGATTTGAAATGATATGGAATGATATTGTTGGGGATATGATTTCACCTACTTCACTCTTATGCATAGAAAATCACTTCCTCTTCATTAATATGTCAATGTCAATCTACTAAATTACTCAAACACAATCCCTTGGTAGAGAGAGTCTACACTTCTTTATTAGGCTCCAATCCCTTAGAAGACCTAACAACTATTTCTGCATTAAGAATTGAGATTTAAGACAACCAAAGGTCCTAGTTATATCCCTAGATACTATTTCCTTTAGGTGTTTAATCCAAGTCCAGATTTACCCAACATTTTCCAATATCAAGCAAACCCTAAAATCATGTCACGGGTAACAACTTCACAACAAGTATTAAGAAAAGGAATTAAACACTAACAATCAATGAAAGAGACATATATTCATTCAAAACACAGTGATTTACATAAGAGTTCAGTGGCTACATCAGTCCTCCAACAACAATGAAACTAGCTCTCCATGAATGGAGAACTTGAGCTTACAACAATGGTGGAAATGGAAGAAGGAAGAAGACCCAAGGAAGAAGATGGATTGTTTCCACAGCTCCTAGCTCACCTCCAGGTGCTCCAAATGAGAGAAAACGTGTCTGGGTGTCAAAAGATGCAAAGTTCTTCGCGTTTCTGAGTTAAATAGACCAACTTTGCCATATTAGCATCGCCACTGCTCAGCTGCACCCCAGCGGCAACATTCCAGTAACAGAGCACTCAGCTGCATTCCAAAGTTGATTTTGTTTACTTATTCATAAAAGAAATATAGGTAAAATTCAACATTATCATTGACCTCTTGGGGTTGAGGTATACTAGACATATAATACACTAGCCTTTGCAAGAAAAATTCCATTATCTTAGGTTATTAGACATTCTTAAGTTCCCCTGGTATAGTAGCCCCCAAGCTCTGAAGACTACGGGGGATTAAAGAGGCTTGAAAGTGCGGTGCGAGAATGGACCTGGCCCATGATTGGTTTGTTACTAAAAATAGTGCACCAAACACCTTTGCTACACATTGTTTTCTACTTAGATACTTAACTAATAATGGTATTAAGTCTTGTCTTTGTGACAAAGTACATGGGAAAACATTTATTGAGAGACTAAATCATTAGAACATCTTCTACATAATGTAAGATTAAACTACACTGAAAGCAAAAATGTTTTTGGCATGCTTACCCAATAAAGTTGTCATGTAGCATTCATTGTCAGATTGGGTTGTTAAAGCATCTACCAATGTGAACATTCATTGAAAGATTAAGTTCTTTTTATGCTTATCCAATAAAACTCACAACTAAAGTTTTATCAAGTTCATAATCTAATCTAAATTGAATTGTTTGATGACAAATTTCCAAATAAGGGTTACTTTGCTTCTCATGGTTCATATTTTAGTATTATAAAAGGATGTTCCTAATATGTTTAGAAGTTGTGGTGTTGTTTGGTAGAAGAAGTAAATATGATTTTTTTTATGAGATGAATGCTTTCAATTCCTTTGATGATAATGTAAATTTTGAAGATGAAATGTTTGTCTTTTATACTTTTCCAAATGAGGTTACTATCAAATGTGTCATATCATTAGAATTCATTTGTTGGAACTAAGAGGCACACTTAAGTCATTAGAAGACAATATCTTTTTATATGAATTTTATGAAGATTGAGATGTCTCACGATGTTTGTAGTTCATCATCCACTGATGATAGTGGAGTGATTGATGTTAATCGTTGAGATGTTTTGTAAATAAGGCAATGTAATTTCCATTTCTTTATGTATTTGAGTTTTATTACAACCTTGTGATGGTTTAAATTTGAGCAATAGAATTTGTATTTGTATTTTATAATAGTCTTATAATGATTTAATTAAAAGTAATGAAATTTATATTTGTTTGGTATACTTATACATTTTTCTTTCTTAGTTTTTATTCCTATCTCCTATGGATTAATAAATGAAAGTAAAAAAAAATATTTCAAAACTATAACTAAATATTTTTTCATGACAAAAATATAACATTTTTTTCTTCCCAACTCTTCATTTGAATGAAATATAAAATAAAAATAAATAAAGTCAGAGTTCCAAGTAGTAGCCCAGTTGGTCTTAATGAAAAATAAAATTGGAATTTGTCTCTTAGGAATAAAACGTTAAAAAAAATAAACCGAAATGAAAGATCCAACATTCGTAGGCCAAGCCAAACGGATATGAATATTCGTTTAGGTCTACATATCCATCATCTACTTGTATGTTTTCTTCGCCAACTGAGTTTTTTTTTTATGTTTCTCATGAAACGGTATACAGTAAAACACAAAACTTTTTTTTAATAAGGTTTTAGTAGTTGATGAATTTTTTTATTTTTTTCACATACCAGCGCACACATTTTACATATTATATATATATATATATATATATATATATATATATATATATATATATATATATATATATATAAGGAAAAGAGAAGGAGAAGAAGGGGGTGGGTGACTGAAATTGGAAGAGAAGGAGAAGAGGGGGAGGGAGGAGGAGGGAGGGTGGGTGGGTGGTGGGTGTGAAGGTGGGTGACGGAAATGGGAAAGAGAAAAAATGGGAGGTGGTGGGTGTGAGGGTGAGTGAGGAAAATGGAAAAGAAAAGAAGAAGAGGGGAGGGGAGGTGGTGGGTGACGGAAATGGAAAAGAGAAAGAGAAGAGAGAGAGGGGGGGTGTGGTGTGTGTGCTGGAATGAGGGTATAGAATTAGGGTTTTTAATTAAAAATATAAAAAGTTAATTTAAAAGTAAAAAGAAGAATTAACTTAAGGATAATTTTGGAAATAAGTAAATTGAGGAGGTGCTGGAAGAAGAAGGTGGTGGTGGAGGGAGCATCTTTCCTTCATGGGGCTGCAAGCTGAAAGGCCTTTAAAAATGAATTGGGCCTAAGACCCAGCCCATAATTTATTATTGTTGAATACGGAGCAACGGGTGAAAATTCGAATTTTGCAAGTGCCCTCTATGAATCAATGAATGGGGATCCGTAGCCTGGTGGCTCCGACCCTTCAATTTCAAACTGGCAACCTCAGACAACGGCTCTCCCGCCCCGGCGTCGACTTCTCCGCCTATGGCTCCGCCATTCAGTACTGCTCTGACCACCGCCTCCTCCGCCAGGGGAGGCAGCTCCACGCTCGCCTCATCCTTCTCTCCGTCAAACCCGATAACTTCCTCGCCTCGAAACTCATCCTCTTATACTCCAAGTCCGACCACGCGCGCGAAGCGCGCAAGGTGTTCGACGCGACTCCCCGCAGAAACACCTTCACATGGAACGCCATGCTCCTTGGCTACTCCTTCAACGCAATGTTCCGCGACGCGCTTAATCTATTTGTGTCGTTCACCTCCTCAAACGCCAACGCCTCCCCCGATAACTTCACCATATCCTGCATTTTGAAGACTATTCCGTCGTCGTTTTGTAGCCCCAATTTGGCGAAAGAGGTTCACTGTTTCGTTCTTCGTCGCAGGTTTGACTCGGATATTTTTATTCTCAACGCGTTGATAACGTGTTACTGCAGGTGCGATGAGGTTTGGCTTGCGCGGAAGGTGTTCGACGGAATGTCCAACAGAGACACCGTGACGTGGAACGCGATGATTGGTGGGTATTCTCAGAGGATGTATTACGACGAGTGTAAGAGGTTGTACATGGAGATGTTGACTGCTTCCGGGGTCGCACCCAATGTGGTTACCGCGATGAGCATGATGCAGGCATGTGGGCAGTCCATGGACCTTGCGTTTGGAATTGAGGTACACCGTTTCGTGGAGGAGAATGGAATTGAGATGGATATTTCGCTTTCAAATGCTGTGGTCGCTATGTATGCCAAGTGTGGTCATTTGGAGTATGCGCGGGAGTTGTTTGAAGAAATGCGGGAGAAGGATGAGGTTACTTATGGGGCAATTATTTCAGGGTACATGGATTACGGGTTTGTGGAAGAAGCCATGAATATTTTTCGAGGGGCGGAGAACCCTGGATTGAATATGTCGAATGCTGTGATTTCTGGTATGGTTCAGAATGAAGAGTTTGAAGGGTTATTTGATTTGTTACGGGATATACAGGGTTCTGGTTTGTGTCCCAATGCTGTTACACTTGCTAGCGTTCTTCCTTCTTTTTCGTATTTCTCAAACCTTCGAGGAGGGAAAGAGGTTCATGGTTATGCTATAAGGAGAGGTTATGAGCAAAATGTATATGTGGCAACCTCCATTATTGATGCTTATGCAAAGCTCGGGTATATTCATGGGGCAAAAAGGGTTTTTGATCTTTCACCGAATAAGAGTTTGGTTATTTGGACATCGATTATATCTGCTTACGCTGCTCATGGTGATGCTGGTTTGGCACTTAGTCTGTATAGTCAGATGCTAAATCAAGGAATTCAACCTGATCCGGTGACTTTAACTTCTGTATTGACAGCCTGTGCTCATTCCGGATTGGTCGATGAAGCTTGGGATATCTTTAATTCGATGCCTTCACAGTGTGGCTTTGAACCCTTGGTAGAGCACTATGCGTGCATGGTGGGTGTTCTTAGTCGAGCTGGAAAACTCTCAGAAGCTACACTATTCATTTCTGAAATGGCAATTAAACCAAGTGCTAAAGTTTGGGGTGCTCTGCTGCACGGGGCTTCGATTTATGGTGATGTTGAAGTGGGAAAGTTTGCTTGTGATCATTTGTTTGAGATCGAGGCTGAAAATACTGGGAATTACATGATCATGGCCAATTTATTATCAAATGCTGGGAAATGGGAACAAGCTAGGGAGGTTAGGGAAAGAATGAAAGCAATTGGGTTACAGAAGGTCCGTGGAAGTAGCTGGATTGAAACGAGTGGAGGGTTACTGAATTTCGTTGCCAAGGATGTGTCCAATGGTAGATCTGATGAAATTTAGGCGTTGCTGGAAGGTTGTTTGGTTTGACGAGGGGAGAAGGATATGTTTTACAGGAAGAGTTAGACTACGGGAATGTTCAGTTAATAACTTTATGTGGTAGCTTGTACTGAAATATGGTCATTCATCTCTAGTATAGGCAGAGAAAAAGCGGTCACTCAACTTCTGAGATGCTGAAACTAAATAACACATTTATCAAAATACTCAGCCAAAATATCAAGCTTTACTGGGTGCACTAGGTTAGGAATCAACTCCCCTTTTTATCAAGCCTTACTGTGTATACTAAATTTATGCTTGCTGATTGATAATTTTTCACCCAAGATAGTCTAGGCCTAGAACCGCATGACTCCAGGGAGTACTTGAACATTTTTCTTTTGGGAACTGAGATTCTACCCTTGCTTGCTTCGTGGGTTCAGTTAAGACTGCTTTGTTTGATAAAGCTACTCTGATTTGTCCAGGTAGGTTGTGACTGATGACACAATTCTGTGATTAAGCGAAAAGTTATAGTCTGGCTGGCAGCAATAACTTTTGCCCTAGTTCCCAGATATTATTTTTTGGGCAAAGGAGCTTCCGTGCCGTTAAATACTTTGTTTGGGCTAAAGGAAACATTACTGAAATGGGTCTTGGGGAACTTACCAATTTCCATTGTATCAGTAGTTTGATTTATTGTAAAAGAAATCCACAGTGTGGTCATGTTATGCGAGTTGGGATCCCAAATTTCAGGACGAATACTTTTTTCTTTCTCTTTAACATTTATGATATTTAAGTAGACACGGAGATGGGGACCTAATATTTTTTGTAAAGCTACAACAAAGGGACACTTTCTGTGGAAAATGGCTTGAAGATTTTTGGGAGATCGCCAAATTGGTGAGCTCAGACTTGGGGGAATTCATTCAGCATTGATTTTGACGCTGCCAGTTGGAATTTAACACAATTGTTTAATTTGTATAGTCTTATTTTGTGGGGCTTGTCTTGCATCCACCTGTTCCTTTTCACATCTTTACCCTATTCGTGTCTCTTTTCTTGCTATTAAAGCATCCAAGATCTGTTAAATATCCTTTCCTTTAATCATAGCCTGAGTTGCCAACATTGTGCCCTCTTTCTCAATAATAGGCAATGGGCTAATGGCTACGAGGCATTATATTTTAATATTTTCTCCAGAATGCACACGATCCCAGAAAGCAATTTGCAAGGTTTCCACTATGGTAGGTAGAGACACTGGAGCTTTGAGAAATTAGATGTGCGCATGTAAACAAAGGATGAGATAATGAAGATGCCCAATTCTTCTACATTATTGTATTCGTTTTGTAAATTTGGTTTAGTGACAAGAGGAACTAGCCATGAGCATGGGCCATGAAGGAACTTCCTCTTCTGCTTGTTTTGTTGACCCTAGCAAATTCGGTCGGGAGAAAACATCTGAGAGAAAATGGAAAGCACTAGAGTAAGAAACGTGCTTGCTCTGGACATTTAACGTGTGGACAAACTTTGCCACCATTAGATCACCATGACCACAAGGTCACACCATCTTTATTTATTCCACATTCAACATAATTGTCGTGGATTTTCTACTGCCTTCAATAACTAAATAAAATCCACCTGTTACTACCTACATTCAGGACTGATTGATTTGAAGTTTAGAATTTTTTTTTTTCAACTATTGAACATATTTTAATGTGTTTAAATTGTTTTTAATTGCATATTTTACATTAATCTAGAATTTAAAGGTCAGGATTGTTAATATTTTTCTCTCCGTTCACTACGTATTTGATTATGACTGCTATATGCAACAGATTATTGATGTTCAGAACATTAATGACTAAGTCAAAGAGTATCAGATGGTATGTATTGTTGCTAATGAAGATCTCTTCAGTGTATGTTTCATTCTACCAATCCGTGTATTTATTACTTTAATTTAATATATAACCTGACAATAATACAATTAAACTATTTAGAACTAGAATCATTATTACCTCCTGCGAAGTCAGAGAACTGGTTGTCAGAATTACACATACGGAATGATGAAGTAGAATGTCAAGCAGTGACGTTTCCAATCATATCTTCCTAAAAATATAACGGACAACCGACCTAGAAGATAATAGTCTTATGACGGTCGAAGTTAGAAAAGGAAACAGAAACGGAGGACACATTGGTCAATACAATCAAGAGTGGAAGACATAGTTGTCTATTTATTTGGTTTAATACGTATTTTGGTCCCTCTTTTCGTAGAGTCTGTTCAAATTGGTCCTACTTTTTTTCAAAAGTTCACTAAGATCCCACTTTTCACAAAAACGATGCACGTTAGTCCTTTTTTAGGTTTAATACGTGTTTTGGTCTCTCTTTTCGTAGGGTCTGTTCAAATTGGTCCTACTTTTTTTCAAAAGTTCCCTATTTTGATCCCTATTTTGATCCCTCTTAGTGAACTTTTCGTATTTTGGTGAGCTGTACATTTTTCGTTGAGGTGAACTTTTGAGGGATCAAAATGTACAGCTCACCAAAATACGAAAAGTTCACTAAGAGGGATCAAAATAGGGATCAAAATAGGGAACTTTTGAAAAAAAGTAGGACCAATTTGAACAGACCCTACGAAAAGAGGGACCAAAACACGTATTAAACCTAAAAAAGGACTAACGTGCATCGTTTTTGCGAAAAGTGGGATCTTAGTGAACTTTTGAAAAAAAGTAGGACCAATTTGAACAGACCCTACGAAAAGAGGGACCAAAATACGTATTAAACCCTATTTATTTTAGTAATAATCGGTAATACCCCAACACACTCACCCACGTACATAAAAAGCCATATTCTTCTTCCTCCTCCTCCATGGTCTGAAAAGCAAAGTCCAAAAGCACATGATCCCACAATGGAAGAAACATCAACATCTATCATCATGGCGGCACTCTCCACCCTCACCCCTTCCCAATTCTCAGATCTCACCCACTCCATTCTATCCACTACGCTCCACCACCATCGCCGTCTCGCCTTCCTCCTTTCTTCCCCAACGCTCTTCTCTCTAACCCTCCACCACCTCCACAACCTCTCTCTCTCCCAGAAGACGCTTCTCATCGCCCGCCACCTCCTCTCCTTTCTCCACCTCCTCACTGCCACCTCCCCGTCGCTGTCCACAGCCACGAGGCAGCGCGACCTCGACGCTGCGCTTCTCCTCCTCCTCCTTTGCGAAACGCACAACCACAATCCACATGCCCTCGAGGCACCCTTTTCCCAATGGAAGGTCAACCTCAGCACCATCTTCTCCGATTCATTGTTGACTCTTTCCTTTGCACCCTTTGGGTCATGCACGGGCTCGACGGTGCTGATTCCCTTCGTGGAGACCGTGACGCGCTGCTGGAGACTCGTCGGTGCACTGGAATGCGGCGGAGGAAAGGAATCGGGGGAGGTGGCTGCGTCGGCTACGGCGGTGGTGGCGCTGCCATCGGTGGAGGTGAGGGCCGGTGGGATAGAGTGTGCGATATGCAGAGAGGAGATGACAATAGGGAGGGACGTGTGCGAGTTGCCATGTCAGCACTTGTTTCATTGGGTGTGTATCTTACCGTGGCTTGGGAAGAGGAACACGTGTCCTTGCTGCAGGTTTCGATTACCGTCCGATGATGTCGTAGGAGAGATCCAACGGCTGTGGGAAATCTTGGTTAAAACGGCTGCAAAAGATTCGCAGCTACTAATTCCTTAAGCGGTCATTGCAACAAGAAAAACATCAAATGGTTACAGAATGTGGCGAAAGAGGGGTTGAAGGGGATAGAAACATCTTACTTAACGTTGATTAATGTTTGATTGTTATGTTTTAGTTTGTTACCTAAGGGGAGGTGGGGTCCACAGTTTGGGATTTGTTATTTGGGGATTTTATTGTTAGTACTGGTTGGGTTTGTTTTGTTTTGATTCTGATGTTTTTGAACATAGAGAGGGACTCTTGTGGTAGAGGCGAAGGGTCTGATTGTGTGGCCAAATGAATAGATGCATAGATAGATAAAACTTATAGGTGTGAGGTTCTGAATGTTGTAACATCGTCAACGTATAGGACTCGGATAGATCTATGTCCATAGAATCAGTAATAGATGAAGGGTGATGATAAATAAACACCGTGTTTTTAGCTCCACGTCTATTTACTTCTAAAACAATATTTTTATTTTAAAATAATAAACATTTGTAGGTTAATCAAGTAAGAGAATTAAAATATCAATAGCTTTTAGTTTCACAATGTATTCCTCATTGTTTATTGCAAGTGCAACTTGATTTGCATTAATTGCTAATTTGCTACAAGCCTCATAATTCTTTGGTTTAATACGTATTTTGGTCCCTCTTTTCGTAGGGTCTGTTCAAATTGGTCCTACTTTTTTTCAAAAGTTCACTAAGATCCCACTTTTCGCAAAAACGATGCACGTTAGTCCTTTTTTAGGTTTAATACGTATTTTGGTCCCTCTTTTCGTAGGGTCTGTTCAAATTGGTCCTACTTTTTTTCAAAAGTTCCCTATTTTGATCCCTATTTTGATCCCTCTTAGTGAACTTTTCGTATTTTGGTGAGCTGTACATTTTGATCCCTCAAAAGTTCACCTCAACGAAAAATGTACAGCTCACCAAAATACGAAAAGTTCACTAAGAGGGATCAAAATAGGGAACTTTTGAAAAAAAGTTGGACCAATTTGAACAGACCCTACGAAAAGAGAGACCAAAATACGTATTAAACCTAAAAAAGGAGTAACGTGCATCGTTTTTGCGAAAAGTGGGATCTTAGTGAACTTTTGAAAAAAAGTAGGACCAATTTGAACACACCCTACGAAAAGAGGGACCAAAATACGTATTAAACCTAATTCTTTCACTCATTTTGAAGTGGCAAACATTCTATCTGTAGCTATTTTAATATGATGTAGAATCACTGCTATTTATTCCGTTCAATGCACAGATTTTATTTTATAATAGAACTCAATATTTAATAATAATAATAAAATTATATATACAAAATTATTAATCTTATATATTATATTTTAATTAAAATAAATAAAAAATATTTATTAAAAAAATTACATATATATTAATCTAAATTATTATTTATTTTTTTAAATGAATTAAAAAATTTAGAAGTGATTGAAAAAACAAATAATTTATATAAACAAAATTATAATATGTTTCGGTGGTATGTAAGGTTGAGAAGTATATTTTTACACTTTTAACCAATTACTTATTTTAAATTATTAATTTTCAATCTCTTGTCAAATTTTCTTTAAAAAAGTTCAAGTCTGAGCGGGTGAATATATGTTAAAGACATGCTCAAATCAATTTTTAGTTATACCGATTGATTATTATAGTTAATCTTAAATGTTTAATAAATACAATCACCTACCTCCTTACTTTACCTTTGTATTTATAAATTTCAAAATAGGTTTTTTATTAAGATTCACCTAATCACGATCCAATGTTATCTAAACATGTTTTTTTTCTTTGTTAATCGAATTTTGAAATCTTTCGATTAACATTGTTTTAGGATTTTTAGAGTTGACTTTCTATGTAGTTGATCGACCAAGTGACATATATTGACCGGTCTATACGGTACACAGGTCCCCCACGCCTGAACCGAGAAGAATCAATGAAGGACTTTATGAATTCTGGCTTACTCGTACGTGCGGTCTAGTTCCTAGGATGATTTATTTTTGAAACCGTAACCGCTGACAGGAATTTTTCATTTCCCGCGCTGGGAGGGAGTTACAAAGTCATCTAATTTGAACCGTTGGATGAGGTTTTTCGTTTCTCGCGTTGGAGGAAGTTACAGAGTTTTTTGAATTGAACCGTTGGATCTTGTTTCATCCAACAGCTAGGGTGGCTCCTACGTCCATGATTCTCTGCCTATATATATGGTGGGTCTTTCACGTCATTTTTACCTTTTTCATCTAAATTCTTGTAACATTGTTGGCTTAGGTAATAATGACTACCATGAACTTGCCTTCGTCTATGGAGTCTTCGAGAAGGGGTGGACGAGGCAATGACAACAGCGTCTTGTCCTCGGCGGAGTCAGAGTCTTCGTCTTCCTTCCCTAAGTCAACCGAGCGGGGTGAGGGTCCAGGTGGTGGCGCGACCATCATAAATGAGGATAAGGAAATTTTGTAGAGTGGTCCACAATTTTTTTTATGGCGGGGTAATAATTGATGGTGCCGAGGAGGACGAAGGGCAGGGAGAGACGGTGTCGATCATAATGGGTTATGACTAGGCATCGCATGATATGAGTGAGTTCTCCACGTGTTTTTGTACCAAAGCTCAACTAAAAGACTGGGGCGAACGAAACTATATGTTAAAATCGATAGAGTTCGACCCTTTATTCAAGACAACCAAAACACCTCTAGCTCCACAAAATGCTCTTCTACACATAAAAACATCACAAAGATGATTACGACTAATTAGTAGAGACTCATATTAAAGATTGACAAGACGCATGCCAGCGGAAGAAGTCTCACATGCAACCAAAAACAAAAGTAAACCAAGAAAATGGTTGAAACTCAACTTATTCAAAAAAATTGATCGATCCAAATTGAAAAACTTATCACAAGAATCATTCCTATGGTCTCGGTTATTCAATCAAACAAGCATAGAGTAAGAAAGAGAAGAGAGAAATCAGAAAACTCTAGAAAATAGTTTATAGAGAATAATGTGTTTTAAAATAATAAAACAAGTTTATAACAAAACTATTTATACTAACTCCTTTCAACATTAAAATAATCGAGTCTCACTAATTTTAGACCAGTACAAAAATATAATTTTCTAGATTTTTATCGTTCATATATTTAAAGTTGTTAATAAAAAATTAACAACTTTAAATATATTTATTTATATTATATTTGAAAATAATATTTTATAATTGATATTTTTATTTATTTTTCATAAAATACTTTTTATAATATGTAATTAATTTTAAATATTTTTATATTTATTTTAAAACTATTCACTTGATTTTTTTATATTAATTAAAATATTGAAGTTGTTAAAATATTCATTGATTGCTTTAAGTAAAATTTTCTCATTGTTATAAGACAACTGTAATATTTATTATACAATTTTATAATATACATATATTAAACATAATGTTATCTAAAATTTAGATTTTTTAAAACTAAATCTTGAATATTTATTTATAGGGTAAGAAGTATGAAATTATGTGCCTAGAACTATTTTTAGACACTAATTTTAGAATGTTAAAATTGATTTAAATATTTTCATAACTAATTAAAAATATTATTTGCGTTTTAACTATTTTAAAAGAAATATATATTATGTAAAATATTCATGAAAATATAAATTTAAATGATGTTATTGAGCAAGGTGGGTCTTGTTTTCCAAGAAGTCTTATTGAGCAAGTTAAATGATGTTATTGAGCAAGGTGGGTCTTGTTTTCCAAGAAGTCTTATTGAGCAAGGTCTTAACTCAATTAATCAAATAGTTCAAGAGTCTAATTTTGGGTTTTGGGTGCTTTTTGTTTCTTTCCTGCAATTTCTTTCTGTTAATTTAAGTTCTAAGTATGTCTCTTTAATTGGGATTGTTAGTGTATAGTATGATTAAAGATATTTATTAGATAAAATATCTTATTAAAATATTTTAAGCGGTTAAGATATTTATGAGTAATTAACTAGATTTTCAGGTAATTAAGGTTATTTTTATTTGGCTTATGAAACACTTATAAATACAATGACAGAGTCAAAAGAGGTACGTTCCACTTACGTTTGATGGACTCTAGATAATATTCTATAGTGATAATATAATCACTTTCTTGAGAGCTGAGACTCCATAACTCACGTCTGACTTGAGCGTCAGAGTATCTTCGCAGGTACCTCCCCCCTCCATTGGTGAAAGTAGACGAGCGGTACAAGTTGAAGAAGCGCGAACGACAACAATTGAGGAGAAGCGAGCGTCCCAAACATTTAGAAGCAACAAAGACACACCGGAAAACATCTATACCGAAACATTTTGGCGCCCACCGTGGGGCCGAACGTCATCCCATTGATACTGCAAGGAGCCAAGACGAGCGCTCGGTCTCGACATCGCTACTTCGGATTAACACCATCAACATCAACCAATTTCTGCAACTTTAGAGATAACTATTCATTTTGTTATTTATTTTATAATCTTTATAAACTGTATAGTATAAAATATTAACCGAGTGGTTACAAACAACCAACCGGATATTCAGGTAATCTGTTTATATCTTATTCTGTTTATATTTTGTTGGGCTTATATCAGCTTAGGATCCATGAGGTAAATTATAAATACAAAGCCAGGGCCAAAAGCCAGGTACGTTCCACTTACGCATTATTCACTTTTCACAAAACATTCAACTAAGAGCCGAGGCTCCTTAAAATCACACGCCTAACTTGAGCGTCGGAGTATCTTTTGCAGGTACATCCACCCTCGTCAAGAAGGAGACCGATCGGCTTGCGCCAACACCGATCGGCCAACAGTAGGAGTTTGGAGGCGAGCGAGCGGCCCAGACGCGTCAGCAGGTTAGTCTCTCGGTCCCCAAAACTTTCCACCGAAACATTTTGGCGCCCACCGTGGGGCCGAGCGTCAAACCCAATGATGACCACAAGAAACCAAGACGAGCGTTCAGTCTCGACATCACTATTTCAGATCAACACCAGAAACTTTCGACAAAAACTACAGTAGATGAATCATCATCTCTACGTGAGACGTCGTCAACAAGATAAGTATTTTTTGAAATATGAATATTTCATAAAATATCTAATTGATAATAGATATTATAACAACTATTTTTATGTTAAATATATATGTTATAATCCATAATATATTATATGATATATTATATATAATATAGTATATAACTATCAATATAGTTATCCAATTATTATAACTGAAACATTTTTTGGCATGACTAAAATAATCAAAGAAATTGTCGTGTTAGAGGTAACTATCAACAGCAATATTATAAAATCTCAAGACGGTTTTGATACCTTGTTTATTATATATATTATTTATTCGGTGCGATTCATAATATCTGGTAACCGAATCATTTATTATACGGATATATACCATAATATATATCATCATGAGAATCTCAGCAAGACAACATCTTGAAGAAATATATATCAAAATCCACGCCATCAACTATGCAAGTGCATACTAAGATCTAGTCATAAACGGACTTCATGGAATTCAATTAACGAAGGGGAAGTCTCCTATTACAAACACTGATTGCCAATTTCGTCAGCAAAGTTCATAATTAACGATCAGGTCGAAGACCGAGCGGTAAATCCCTCTCTGGAAAGAGGTAAAGCCCTCTCAAAGACGACCGGTAAGTCCTAGGTTAAAGTTGAAGACCGAGAGGTAAATCCCTCTCGGTTCCTGTTGAAGGCCGAGCGGTCAATCCCGCTCGGTTATTGTCGAAGGTCGAGAGGTAAAACCCTCTCGATAAATGTCGAAGACCGAGAGGTAAATTCCTCTCAGTTCCTCTTGAAGGCCGAGCGGTCAATCTCGCTCGGTTATTGTCAAAGGTCGAGAGGTAAAACCCTCTTGATAAATGTCGAAGATCGAGAGGTAAATTCCTCTCGGTTCCTATTGAAGGACGAGCGGTAAATCCCGCTCGGTTAATGTCGAAGGTCGAGAGGTAAAACCCTCTCGATAAATGCCGAAGACCGAGAGGTAAATTCCTCTCGGTTCCTGTTGAAGGCCGAGCAGTCAATCTCGCTCGGTTATTGTCGAAGGTCGAGAGGTAAAACCCTCTCGATAAATGTCGAAGACCGAGAGGTAAATTCCTCTCGGTTCCTCTTGAAGGCCGAGCGGTCAATCTCGCTCGGTTATTGTCAAAGGTCGAGAGGTAAAACCCTCTCGATAAATGTCGAAGATCGAGAGGTAAATTCCTCTCGGTTCCTATTGAAGGACGAGCGGTAAATCCCGCTCGGTTAATGTCGAAGGTCGAGAGGTAAAACCCTCTCGATAAATGTCGAAGACCGAGAGGTAAATTCCTCTCGGTTCCTGTTGAAGGACGAGCGGTAAATCCCGCTCGGTTTATGTCGAAGGTCGAGAGGTAAAACCCTCTCGATAAATGTCGAAGACCGAGGGGTAAATTCCTCTCGGTTCCTGTTGAAGGACGAGCTGTAAATCCCGCTCGGTTAATGTTGAAGGTCGAGAGGTAAAGCCCTCTCGGTTAATGTTGAAGATCGAGAGGTAAATTCCTCTCGGTTCCTGTTGAAGGACGAGCGGTAATTCCCGCTCGGTTAATGTCGAAGGTCGAGAGGTAAAACCCTCTCGATTAATGTTGAAGACCGAGAGGTAAATCCCTCTCGGTTCCTGTTGAAGGACGAGCGGTAAATCCCGCTCGGTTAATGTCGAAGGTCGAGAGGTAAAGCCCTCTCGGTTAATGTTGAAGATCGAGAGGTAAATCCCTCTCGGTTCCTGTTGAAGGACGAGCGGTAAATCCCGCTCGGTTAATGTCGAAGGTCGAGAGGTAAAGCCCTCTCGATTAATGTCGAAGACCGAGAGGTAAATTCCTCTCGGTTCCTGTTGAAGGCCGAGCGGTCAATCCCGCTCGGTTCATGTCGAAGGTCGAGAGGTAAAGCCCTCTCGATTAATGTCGAAGACCGAGAGGTAAATTCCTCTCGGTTCCTGTTGAAGGCCGAGCGGTCAATCCCGCTCGGTTCATGTCGAAGGTCGAGAGGTAAAGCCCTCTCGATTAATGTAGAAGATCGAGAGGTAAATTCCTCTCGATTCCTGTTGAAGGACGAGCGGTAAATCCCGCTCGGTTGATGTCAAAGGTCGAGAGGTAAAGCCCTCTCGGTTAATGTCGAAGATCGCGAGGTACATTCCTCTCGGATCCTGTTGAAGGACGAGCGGTAAATCCCGCTCGGTTACTTTCGAAGGTCGAGGGGTAAAGCCTTCTCGGTTAATGTACTGTTGAAGGACGAGCGGTAAATCCCGCTCGGTTACTGTTGAAGGTCGAGCGGTAAAACGCTTTCAGTTCCACCAATGCAGCCTCCCTCAAACTCATCAGTCCTGTAGTTAACCACGGCTAAAGCCAACCGCTTAACTCGGACTTGGGGGGCATAATGTATAGTATAAAATATTAACCGAGTGGTTACAAACAACCAACCGGATATTCAGGTAATCTGTTTATATCTTATTCTGTTTATATTTTGTTGGGCTTATATCAGCTTAGGATCCATGAGGTAAATTATAAATACAAAGCCAGGGCCAAAAGCCAGGTACGTTCCACTTACGCATTATTCACTTTTCACAAAACATTCAACTAAGAGCCGATGCTCCTTAAAATCACACGCCTAACTTGAGCGTCGGAGTATCTTTTGCAGGTACATCCACCCTCTTCAAGAAGGAGACCGATCGGCTTGCGCCAACACCGATCGGCCAACAGTAGGAGTTTGGAGGCGAGCGAGCGGCCCAGACGCGTCAGCAGGTTAGTCTCTCGGTCCCCAAAACTTTCCACCGAAACATAAACTATTTGGAATATTATTATCATCTCAACATATAAATGCATCCGTGACTAATGCATATCGGATAAAATGCCAACTGTTTATATTATTATTGAGATTTCTTAGAGTGATACATCAAGAGAAGGCTTCGTACAACCGTTAGGTTCAAAAAGAATTACTTGAACCCCTGACGAAACAATATAATGTGACGCAAGAGCATTGTTTCATTCATATGCCATAAAAAAGTCTGAAGCTTTTACTTCATTTTACAATTAACGTACATTTTTATCTCATTTCTCATAGTGCAGTACTACCAAGCCTCATCAAGATTGGGGAAATAGCAAAAAAGAAAAAGATGACTGGTGGGTGGGATCTCCAACAAGCCCAACGATCACCACTACTCAATCTCTAGCATCATCAACAACTCAACGTCAGCGAGTGGATGAATCTCCAGACAGACGATAACTTCTCTGTTACGGAGGATTTCACGTCCTCCTCCGATCTCTCCTCCATAAGGCCTTCGACGGCATTGCCGCAATCAGCCGTCGTCTTCGACCAGGACATCCTCTAGCACCGCCTACAGGCCTCATTCAGGGCGCCAGAGAAAGCTGGACCTACACTATCTTTCAACGGTCCTCATACGAATATCCCAGCTCCACACCACCTCGCGTCACCTGTCGCACTGTCCGGGACAGCCTCTGCGCCATCTGCAGCGCCTTCAAGCCAGGACTAGGTTTGCGTTTCCGCCACTAACCATAGTTTCCACATTTATAATTGTAACCCCTTTGACGAGCGAGTCTGCCGCGAGTTTTACGACGAAGGAATCGGTCACGCCGCGATGCTCTTCCGCTGCGACATCGTCGCCCTCGTCGGCGGCAGACCCAATCCCCATTACCCTTCCGCTGACATAGTTCCAGATGCAAAACACATAACCCTTCTGAGCAATGCGTAGTACTACCTCCAAGCTTCATCAAAATTGGGGAAATAGCAAAAAATCTTTAACCCAGGGACAACATTATTTGCATTGTTTTCCATCATTATTATATAATTTATCTTTCTCAGGAATTTATCCTTTTCTTTGGAATTCTCTTTATCCAAACCTTTCAACAATATAATGTAAGGTCTTTCACCCACCATTTTCACTTGGCAAGATGGAACGACTTCCATAAATATTATTGGATCCAGGAAGTTACCGAACCCAAACTTAAAAGGAAAATTCGCGAATTAACCCTCCCACTTGGATGGCGGTTAGGCGCATCTGCAAGACTAATACGGGTAATTGAGCAATTCAAATCAAAAGGAGTGCCCTCGCTTTCTGTGCACTTTTCTTGATAAGGAGAAAAGTAAATGACCAGCGAAAAATCAAGCCCTTTCCCACTTCATCTTTCTACACGTGGCAGTGATAAACATCTTTCTTTTGGTTTCAATGGGCAATTGTAATTGCTGGTCACAGATCCTACTTAGGGTTTCTTCAAATTTTTGCAGTGACGCACTCTTTCGGCACCGTCGGAGTCAATTCCAGTTTCAACTGGCAGTACAGTATCCACTTTACATGCTCCACAAAACGGCATTTACCCTTTTATCGATGGAGGACAGTAAAACACCTACAATTCACCCGGGACATATCTTAATTCAAGTCTGAGCAGTCTTACTTGCTTGGCGATAGGACTCGGTGTACAAGCCATTTGATCAAACGAGAGCTTTCCGCTCGATGAGAAACATCCTCAACTGCTCGGCCTTTCATGGCCTCAGTTTATGCAAAAAATTACTACTTACAGGGTGATAAGAAAGTCACAAGACTCTAAAGCAGTTACATCTCGACCGAACGGTCTCGCCTATATTTTTGATATTATCTTGCAGGTCACAAGACTCTAAAGCAGTTAAATCTCGATTGAACGGTCTCACCTATATTTTTGATATTATGTATCTTACAGGTCACAAGAGACAATCAACCGAAGACCGAGCGATCTTACTCTCTCGGCCGATCGGTCTTATATCATAATCTATTATTGATATTAATTTTCTAAACCTTGTAAATGCATTTGGTTTGTTTGGCTACTCTTTTTCTCATTCTACAGTGCAGATAAGCACATCTTGCATACAAAGGCGGACACTAGAGAGTCGTTCATGCTGAAACACTCAAAACCGAGGAAACACTCCCAGACCTGGTAGATGTTCGCCCTAGAACACCCAGGTGCATTGAATAAAGGGACACACTCCCTCCAGTAGATGTTCGCCCTAGAACACCCAGAACATCAAACCTAGGGGACCATCCCCTAGCCTAGGTTATGTTCGCCCAAGAACACCTAGCGCATGCCAATATAAAGGCAATCTACCTATTATGGAGCCTGGTAGGTTTTCGTCAACTCGCCCCCAACTGTCCGGCCTTCCATGGCCTCAAGTGTTCAAGCATTCGGCCGTTCGGCCTTAAAGTTATTTGCACTTTGGCCTCAACCGTTCCAACATTCGGCCATTCGGCCTCACATGATTCCGGTCCTTCGACCTCAACCGCTCGGCCATCCATGGCCTCAAGTGTTCAAGCATTCAGCCGTTCGGCCTTAAAGGTATTCGCACTTCGGCCTCAATCGTTCGGCTTTCCGTGGTCGCGTTCCAGCATTCGGCCATTCGGTCTCGCAGGTGTTCGGCCACTTGGCCTCAATCGTTTGACTTTATAAAAGAACTACCATCATTTACCGCTCGGCCTATGGCAACGAGAAAACTCAGAAAGCCCGTCGTTCGGTCCACAAATGAGCAACGACCAGAAACACGCTCCCCAACACAATGAATACTGCCTCCCTCAAACTCATAAGTCCTATAGTTAACCCGTCCATAAAACCGAACGGTTAACTCAGACTTGGAGGCCATTATGTATAGTATGATTAAAGATATTTATTAGATAAAATATCTTATTAAAGATATTTTAAGCAGTTAAGATATTTATGAGTAACTAACTAGATTTTCAGGTAATTAAGGTTATTTTTATTTGGCTTATGAAACACTTATAAATACAATGACAGAGTCAAAAGAGGTACGTTCCACTTACGTTGGATGGACTCTAGATAATATTCTATAGTGATAATATAATCACTTTCTTGAGAGCTGAGGCTCCATAACTCACGTCTGACTTGAGCGTCGGAGTATCTTCGCAGGTACCTCCCTCCTCCGTTGGTGAAAGTAGATGAGCGGTACGAGCTGAAGGAGCGCGAACGACAACAATTGAGGAGAAGCAAGCATCCCAAACATTTAGAAGCAACAAAAACACACCGAAAATCATCTATACCGAAACAGTTAGATTTTTACAATTGGTTCTCACTTGATAAGTTCTGCATCTGCATTATATCCATGATTTTGACTTCCTTGCATTGCATATATAGCATCTTGAATTCCCATTTTAGTTTCATGCATAATCTTTGATACCCATTTTTTGCAGTATATGCATACTGCATTCAATCAAGCAGAATGAGTAGGCCCTGCATTCATTTTTTTCTTTTCTGCACTGCATATGCACTTAAATTTCTATTTTCTGCATAATAGTTGATACCCAAATTGCCATTTTAGGTTTTGCATATATCCATTTGTTCTCTTTGCATTAGCCATCCATCACCATCAATTCAAACCTGTTTCCACCTTTGCATATGCAATACTATAGGTACCCAGAATCTGATTTCAAACCTGAAAATGTCTATAAAAAATACTGTCATTTTGTGCTTACTATCATTTAGTTTCTGTTAGGCAATTTTCAATTTTTGCATTTATTCACTTGTTCATCTAGCCTCATCCACTAATAATAGCCCTTTTCACTTGTTTAAAGCATTACATTTTCATTTTAGCATCTTCGGAATCCATATTTGTCATTAAACCAGAAACAGGTGCAATAGAAATTTCCTATTTTAGGTTTTAAACATAGATTTCAGTTATGTAATTGTTTTCTCCAATTAGCCAACAGAGCTCATGCATACTAGGCATTCATATAGATAGTCATGCATTGCATTAGATATCTGCATCATATTCGATAGTTAACCATCATTCTTAGTTGCACTTTGTAATTTTATCTCATGCATTTAGTTCATTTTAATTAGTTAATTCTCTTTTTACATTTCTTTTGATTTTCTCATTGCATTTTCTTAACAAGGTTAAGTATTCAATCTAGAGCTTAATACGCTTGGATTTGATACTCAAGGTTTCCTTATTCTACATTAGGGGGATTTTCTGATTTTGTTGGTCTTATTGTAACAAAAAGTTGTTTAACAATGACCATGGGTATGATGGGTATGTGAGGACGGGAAAGTGTTTTACGATAGTTCCACGATGAATGTCATTTGGATATTGATGTGAACTTTTTAACAGGTGACGAGATTCTAATGATGGTTTGATCATTGTTTGTGTGGAATGATCTCTTGCTTGTTAAGAGTGGAAAGATTCACCTAGATTCTCTAACACTCAAATTAATAAAAAAATTAGGATTTATAGATGAAAATGAGAGTGATTATAAAGTGAATATTTATTAGAAAATACAAGTTGTATTTATATGATAATATAGATGATAAGTCTATGTTTCTATTAAAATAATACTTACTTAGATAGTATAATAACAATATAATAAATAATAAGTTGCATATTAAACTATATTTAATTATAATGTGTAAATATGATACAAATATAGTTGGCTTAAACAATTTTATTACGTTGTATAATATGCTTATTGGATTGAGTATGACACTTTACAAAATTAATAGTAATTTAAAAGAACACTATTATGTAAAATACATGTACAATATCAATAGAGAAAGTGTAGTTGATATTTTCAAAATACTCATCCGACTTTGTTTTAATATAATTGATAAATAGAATTCTGAATATAAGTTAAATAACAAATATGTAGTACTGACCCAATTTCTTTCCTTTCTGAAAATTTAGTAAGTTTTTAATTAGAAGGAACCCATGACATATGAGAAGGAAAGTTTTGATGTCTCATGTCTTGTGGTAAGATGTTATGAAAACAAATATTCTGCTTCAATTATTGTTTTGGCTTTTTGTCTACTTTTAGATTATATTTTTTCTTATTCACCATGTAGGTTTTCTGATCTGTGATTGGTGGGGCGGTTCACAAAGTTTTTATTTTTTTCTTAATAATATACACATGCAATTTCAAATTACCCGATAATGTGAAATACAATATTAATAATTTAAAACTAATTTCAATAATATACAGAAGACTTATGTATTATTAAAAAGTAAAAATTATAAATTCTTTCAAGTTTCAAAAATATACAAATAACTAATGATTTCAAATTCAATTTTTTTTCTAAAATTAAGATTTGTACTGCTAAATTTGAAATTCAAAATATATAATAAGAGAATTTGATTTTAAAATTCGAAATGTAAAAAAACTGTAAAAGTAAGACAACAAAGTTTAAATTTTAAATTCAAAATTCAAAAAAATTGTAAGAAATGAAGTATTTATAATGGACCGTTTTAATGCCCTTAAATAACTTTAACATATGTATAACAAATAAGAAGAGTTTATATATAATAACAAGAATTTAAAAAATTTAATGGTTCTTAAAATTAATAATTTATTATAACATATAATAATATAAATGATCAAGACGCTGTTGAGGGTCTTAACTTTTTACTCGTCTAATAATATAATAATATTTAATATTAATATAATATGAATGCAATGATAAACTTTCGAGCTTTCTGAACTTCATTTTCTTATCAATTTGATGCTGGTCGAGTGTCTTGACATTTTACTCGTCTAATCAATTTGAATGTTTTGGTCATGCAGACCACGTCTTACAATGTTGAGAAGCCATATTTTTTCCAAATTTTACCCAATTTTTGCTATACTATTTTGTTTTTCTTTTTTGATTTTTTTCTCATTTGTGTGTATTTGATTGATTCTCATTTATTTTATTTTTCTAATAAAATGGCAAGCAAAGTATGGAGGAAAGCATGTTGTGTTTGGACATTATACTTTCCCGTATTTCTTTGAACGTCACTCTTCTACCCTGTTAAAAAAGTGGGACATAGTGGGCCATTGCTACCAGCACCGGATATTTTCTTATTGCACTTTATAAGCATGATGAAATGACAGTTTTATTTTCTTCTTTTTCTTCTTCACCTCCATTCTTATGTAAGAGCCATTGTCGCAGTTACCACCCTATGCCTTACCCTTCGTTCTCATTCTTCCCTTGTACCCAACCCTTGTATCCAAAATGTAAAATTTTACATTTTCTATTATATAATTCAAAATAGGTTTAATGTCTCGGTAGGTCCCTATTTTCGGCGTGAATCTCAAATAGGTTCCTTTTCTTTTCGGCGTCTCAATTGGGTCCCTATTTTTGTAAAATTGTAACAATTAGCGGTCTGCCGTCAAATTGAACAAACAGCCGTTTAATTGTTTGTTACGTGGCATGAAGAGTGTTTTCAGTAATCACACGTGGCATGATTCCCATCTCACACTGACTTTGTATCAAACACCTTCTCTTCAACCTTGCCACGTCAGCCCTATCATCTTCCACCCACTGAAACCCTAACCCTAGCCGTCACTGCCGTTCCGCTCCCGCCAATGCCGCAAGTCGTCGCCACGGCCAGAACATCATCTCCTTCCTTTCTCGCCGGCGCATCAACGAACCACCACGGTGCCTCAACCAAGACCGCCGCCACCTTCCTTCTCCTTCGCACAAGGGTTCGAAGCCACCACGACCGCCATCTGCGAGTTCGTCTTCGCATCACCAACATCTCGCCGCCGTCGCACAAAGTCACAGTCCTCTTCTCCACCACCATCAACCACGCCAGCCGCCGCGACACCACTCTTCTCACACGCAAATCATCGAACACGCACCAGCCACCGCAACCTTCATCGCGCCTCTCCTCCATTGACGAAAGCTTGGCACAACCATCTTCATCTTCTCCATTCTCGGAACCCAATCGCACCTTCATCTCGGATCATCACCTCGCGATCTTCACCAACCATGCCGCGACCACCACTAACCTCCCTCACCTCGCGAGCTTCCTCGCCGTTGCCCAACCTCCATGGCAGCCATCACACGCCACCGCACCTTCCCGCTCTACAATCGAACCTGCATAAAAACCAGACCTGCAAAGAAGAACCCAACAATCACAAATCGCGCACTGTTAGGCGCAGGACCCATGGCTTCCTCAAGCGGAACATGTTCGGGTTCATCCTCTCTACTTCAGAACTCGGGTTGTGTGTGAGAAGGAGAGGGGAAGATGAAGTGGGAATTACCACTGTGCCCTTTCTCTAAAGCTGATTTAACTTCATAGTTTTTAATACAAAACTCTTTTTTAATTCCACCTATGATTACTGAAAACACTGACCATGCCACGTAATAAACAATTAAACGGCCGTTTGTCCAATTTGACGGTAGGCCTTTAATTGTTACAATTTTACAAAAATGGGGACCCAATTGAGACGCCGAAAAGAAAAGAGACCTATTTGAGATTCACGCCGAAAATAGGGACCTACCGAGACATTAAACCTTCAAAATACTAATTTTACATCTAAAATATTAAAGTATAATATTTTTTAATCTGAAAGAACTACAGATTGTAAAATATGAAATTTATTTAAGTTAAAAAGCAAAAAACATTATTTTATTCATTGCATTCGGTGTATAACTAGCATTTCAAAAGTTATGGGATGAAAAAATATATGGAGGTGCATGAAGCAATGGCCGAAATAGTATTGCCGAAGAAGCCCAATATAGTAATCGTACACTGAACTTCAAGATTAAGGTTTTTGCTTTTTCAAAGGTTTGATGTTAGAGTGTTGCTCCCTCCATCACTACTAAATGTTTCTTGTATCACTCCATACTTAATTTGTCCAATTTTAGATTTTAGGTAGAAGGGAAATTTGGGCTAAAAGGAAATAGTGGTGGGAGAGAGAATTAATTTTTCGTGAGATGCTTCGTGTTTCGAATGAAAACAGGGTTTGATTTCATTTAGAAAAAAGGGAGAAATTATGGAAAAGTTATAAAAGGCTTATTATGGATAAACTTATCCATTTTTACAAACATAAAACTTCTAATCAAACAAACTATCACAACATTTTAAAATAATAATAATAATAATTTAAATACATATTAATATCTATATCTATTTTACGGTATATAAATATTTTTCCTAGGTTTTATTACATGGATTATCAAAAATAATTACAAATTGTATCAAATTAAGTTTCTTGTAACCTAATTCGATATGTATATTTGAAATTGAGGTAGTATTATAATACAAGAAGAAACATTTTAAAAAAAAGTGTATCGTGTTGATAAAGGAAGATGGTGAACAGATGAAATAGAAGCCAAGAAATATTTGGAAGACTTGTATCTTGTTTGTTATAATGTTCTGCCTTTGTAAAATATTCTTATAGTTGTTAAAGTATTTTAGGCTAAGTCTAGAGAGTCATGGTGACCCTGTTTTTGATAATTGATAATTGATTATCACCATGTATATTTAAAAAAAATGTTTTTTCCTTTCAAACACTTAAAAGGAAAAAACATTTTTTTTAAATATACATGGTGATAATCAATTATCAAATTATTTTTGAAAAATAGGGTTGTTGTTGTTAATGGTTTTCTTATTCCTGTTGTTATTGTTGATAATGTTTCAAAAGTTAAGCTTTTTTCACAATGGACTTATATATTATAATTTGACCTTATCTCTAGTCGATGTGGGACGACTCTGATACCATATTAGAAAGTGTGCTTTAACCATAATTCAACCACACAAAATCGGCTTGTAAGGTGGTTTGCACCCACTTATATATTATAATTTGACCTTATCTCTAGTCAATGTGAGTCTTCCAACACATGAATGATTAAATAATGTTAAACGCGTAAAAAATAGCTCAATGATTCAAGAATACAAGATGTGATGGATGCAACAAGGAAAAAACTGTTAAGACAAGATTGTCTATAAGACGGAACTATCTAAACGTCATCACATGTTTTGACATTTAACAAACAATAATAAACAAAATGAGCATATGACAGTGTTATAATTAAAAAAGCAATACAACTAACATATAAATGGTTTATGAAAATGCTATTTACCTTAAGAAAAGCCTTAGTAAGAACATCAATGTATGAACAAACACATCATTAAACAGTTTCCCTATTTAATACATCAACGAGAGTCTTGGTGAATGGATTAATGCTATACATTGCTAGGCGATGATCAAACGAACTCTCAATATATCTGATGAAAGTGTCAAAAGATATTTTTGGAAAGAAAGTCAAAAGTCCTAAGCGATGATCCAAAAACTTCTATTGAAAAATACCTTGTTAAATGCGTTGTTGAACTAAACAAAAAACTCAAAGAGACGTTTAGATAGACTAAATGATATCACATGTCAAACCATCTACAATGATGAAGTCTTCACTATAGACTTTGTAAATATAATTATCCTTATTAATTGTTTTATTAATTGTTTTATTGAATCAGATTTTTAAAAAGAAAAAGCTTTTTTAAAACACCATTATTAAGAAATCAATTCAATCCTTTTATTTTTTTCAAACTCAATTATTTTATTACGCAATTGTACCATAAAGTGATAAAATAAATAAATAAAAACGCTATTAAGAAAGAAAATAACATGGAATTGATCAGCTTCGAGCCTCTAAACTTTTCCTTTGCGCCGTTAAAGTTTGATCTGTTGACCTAATTTTCTAATTATTTAAATATATATGTAATTATTAAAAAGAAACAATTGAATATTTCTTTCGTCTAACAGAATAATGTATTTCTTATATAATTTAAATTATTTTTAGGTTTTTCTAATTTTCGCCTTTGTTCAATTTAAAAAAAAAACTGTATTTATCCTCTCATTTGAATTATTATTTTTTATGTGCTTTTCTTACTATTTATTTGTCTGAAATGTGAAACTTGGATAATCTATTTCTTACATCGAACACGTTACGGCTTTCTCTGAATCCTATAACTTCTTTTTTCTATTTTCTAAGTAAAGTTTCACGACTAAACTAAAGATGCTCTGCTCTTAGTACAATAAATTTAAGATTAGAAGTTGACAATTGAAAAGGGATTTTGAGGTCGACAATTGAGCCTCAGAAACATTATAATTCATATCAATTTTCGAAATGATAAAAAAGAATGGACGTTGACGTAGCATGTTCTCTCAAATGTACTTTTTATTATGGCTTAATACCTGTTTTTGTCCCTCTTTATAAGGGAAATGTTCAATTTCGTCCTACCTTTTTCAAAAAGTTCAATGTGGTCCCACTTTGTGAAAAAAGTGTCCAAATTAATCCTTTTTGGTTACGGCGTTAAATATTTAACGATCCTGTGCAACGTGGCTGTTTACCTTCATGACCAGGCAATGAAAATGTTTTTCATTAAAGTTGACGTGGCAGGAAGTGATTAAAAAATTGTGCTCCAGCCCCAATCTCATCTTCTTCCTTCCCCTCCTTACACCCCTCAATCTCCACAGTTCAACACTCTCCTTGTCGATCCAACACGCAAAGTCACTGAACAAAAAACAACAAACCCTTCCCAAACAGTAACGAAGAACATCGCAGATCCAAATATCTGATAATACCTTCCCTTACAGATCATGAATTCCTTTCAAGAATTTGACTCTTCGTCAAACTCCGACACCAAAGCCATCAACCTCTCAACAGGTAACACCTCCAATTTCACATCACCACCACCACCTTCATCTTCGTCATCACCACCTTCCTCCTCCCCCACTACTCTGAGCCGCTACGAGAACCAAAAGCGACGCGACTGGAACACGTTTGGGCAGTACCTTCGGAACCACAGACCCCCACTTTCACTCTCACGATTTTGAATACCTATTAGACGCAGAAACTTCAGAACCCTAAAATCCCAAACCTAAAAAGAAAACAGAAAAAATTCAGAATATTTAGAAATTGAGATTGGAATTCAAAATTACCCTATTGTAGCAACAAAGGTCGCAATACAGTTCAAAAAATAAAAGCGACAGAAAAATGAAAGAGGAAAATTTCAAAGCTTGGTCCAACGTGATTGTGTCATTAATCGAAAGGGAGAGGAATGAGAATTTAGGACTCACAGATTCGGCGTCAATGGTGAAAACGAGAAGATGAAAATCGGTGGAAATGGGAGGAAAATGAGATTGGGGCCGGAGCACAATTTTTTAATCACTTCCTGCCACGTCAACTTTAAAGAAAAACACTTTCATTGGCACGTCATGAAGGTAAACAGCCACGTTGCACAGGATCGTTAAATATTTAACGCCGTGACCAAAAAGGATTAATTTGGACACTTTTTTCATAAAATGGGACTACATTGAACTTTTTGAAAAAGGTAGGACGAAATTGAACATTTCCCTTATAAAGAGGGACAAAAACAGGTATTAAGCCTTTTATTATTGAATGAAATTAATATGGATTCTATTGAATTGATAGTGAAGCTTATTAAATAGAAAATGAAACATATACCATCATTCACTATGCTACACGTACATCTATTAACTCAAATCATAGATAATATGTAGATGTCAAATGTGTTGTTATTATTGAGGGGTCAAATAAATAAAATTTCCTCAACAAACTAAAAAGTAATAAATATTTCATCATAAAGTCCATATTTAAAAGTGACTTTTGGGGGAAAAATTAGTATATCAATTGAAAAGAATAAGAAATACTTTTTTTCTCCAACAAAAGTGATTAATTATGAGAAAACCTAGCTATCAGTTTACAACTTGGAGGAATCTGCCTATTTTTTTTTATTGAACTTCTGTGTCATACGCGGTTTTAATTTTTCCCTGATCACTGAGTGGAGCGTGTGCGTGAACACCCACCCACCCACACACACATATATATATATATATATATATATATATATATATATATATATATATATATATATATATATATATATATATATTGTCAAAGAAAAAGTTACATACAAACGAAGCTTGTAAAGAAACATCTCAGTTATAAAAGGCAGAGGTAAATATATTAAGATAAAAATTAAAATGCAGAGTAGTATATGCACTTGCGTAATCTGGCTTAGTTTGAACCACCATAGATTTGTTGTCTTGAGAGACAGGAGCAGTTATTACAATTAACATATAAATATACGTTCATGTTAACCAGATTATAAACCGGAGATATGATCATCCTGATACATATAAATTACAGTGATAATTATTGCATCATATTAATCTACACATACCCGTATATATAGTAATATATAGTAATATATATATATATATATATATATATATATATATATATATATATATATATATATATATTATAAAATTGTTGTTACTTTTGTATGATGAGATAGCAATCTAGGAATTGGCAGAGGCACCTCCCTTGATTGAAAGAGGAGAACCACAGAGAGAGGTATTCTCACTTCTGGAGTTAAGAAATACCACAATAACTGTAATGTCATCATGGATGTGCCTTCTCATCCCTTGCTCAATCTTTTGGAGGTCAGAAAGCCTCATTTCACACTTCTTAGCAGCTTCTCTAAGTGCAGCTTTCACAAGTCTTCTGGCAATTCCCTGTTACATGAAACAAGTGCATGGAAACCACCATAGTTAGAAACAGATATGAAGAACATTAGCCTTGTATGGATATGAAGAATTAATTGAAGCTTACGTTTGGTGGGTTGTTGTTGACTATGTTAACAGCCTCTTGGTTTGTAAGATGCTCCCATAAACCATCAGAAGCAAATATCAGAAATTGATCATCTGGATGGAGTGTGTGGGATGATGTTGATGGCTCACAACTAAGAATTGGCCTGAAGAATGTTTCTACCAGCCTATATTTTGCTGGTAGAGGATCCCTGTTGAATTCTGCTTTCTTCAGATATGCGTCCCCGATGGATCGTGAAACCTGCCATAACCACTTGTGTTAACATCATATTCTGTGTAAATCAAATGGTTCTGAGTAATTAGCAGTAGTCAGATATGTTTTTTCAAGACCATAGTCTTGTGTAGTGGAAGCAATAACTCCTAATGTTTGTTTTCTTTGCTGAAAAACATTTGAGCATGCAACTTAAAATTTTCCCTAGATCTACCAAATTCGTACCTGTATGAGGCCTTTCACACGCCAAACGTTTTGTCTCAATACCACGATTTGTGAATCAAAAGGGTGCTTTGAGCGAAGTTCATCTCTCACTGTTTCTTGGTTAACATTGTGTTCTGTAGATAATTGTATAGCTTCTGTTTCCCTTGTTGCTCTCTCTACTCTTCCTAACACCACCCGGGAGTCTCCAGAATTTGCAATATATATCATTCCATTGCAAATTACCCCCACCAAGCAACAAGTTCCCGTAGATGCAATCTGAGGCTTACTCAGCCACTGTTTCTTCACAAGAGACAGAAAACTCTCCTCTGTTGCTGAATATGCCCTTTTGATTACATGTTCTGACATACCTTGATGTTCAGCTGCAAGCCCTGGATAGAAAGTTCTAATTTTAGTTTAATGGTCAGTAGGAATTTCTGTGCAAAGAATACTTTTAATTCTCCAGCTTGAAATACATGATAAAATGATCGTAACAGACAAAGTGGCTCGGCTTCCTTAGTTTTCAATCTGCATAAAACAAGATCTAGAGAAACAATCAATATGTTGAGAATAAAGAATTAAAGCATACTTTTGAGATTGCAGAAGAGATTGTCACTGACAAACTGTGAGGCCTCGTTTCCACCATGGCCATCGTAGACACCTATAAAGGTCCCTTGAGGGCCCAAGGGGTTGGAACTCAAAGGTCCAGATTCAAGTTCACTTCGATCCTCTAATGAACTATTTGCCTGAACTACAGCCATTGAGAATTCCCCATAAAGATGGCTTCCCAAATCCTTGTACCATAGAAGTCCATCAACTCTCCCACTCCCATCTCCTTCATCACCATCAACAATTGGTTTCCAACAGGATCTAACCATCATTTGGCTACCCTTTTGTTTTACAAAACCTTATGTTTCACATAAACAGCCAAGTGATCCAGCAATTCAACAAACACCAAGTTCTTGTTGATTTTGCTTGTAGCACACGACCTCAGTTTTATATATACGCGTCTGCAGAAGCGGATAAAATTGGATAAGAACAAAATATAGATAAAGGCAAAAAAGGTATGGGAAGAACTTGCTGAGAAATGTACCTTGGAAAGTGAAAACAAATAGTTTTTCATGCAAGAAGAAAAAAATACGGAGGCGTATAGGTACTTTGTACCTTGAATCCTAGTTGAATGCGTTTGGAGTTCAAAAGTGTGGCATGATTCAGAAACAAATTTAGCTGTAAAAGCACATAAAGATTGAATGGCAGAGTTGGTTTGTGATCTCAGTGGGCAAAGAGAGGAATAGATATGAGAAGGATTTGGAGGTTTATGGCAGAAGATCGTAAGAGAAGTAGGTGTCAGACGAGATCTAAGATCAGGAGGGGAAGAGAGATTTAATAAACAGGATAGTCTGACATTGCTGTTCTTGTCCTTTTATTTGTCCCTTGTAATTAATGTTTATGTGGCCTAGTGGGTTTCTAAACTTCTTTATTTCATGGCTGAGATTTTGAGTTCCATCATCTTTTTCAGCAATAATCCTAAGTTTATAGACAACTATGTTCGTATAACACTTCCACTTTCCAATCTTTTGGGTTAACGTTAACGTCATCCTTTCCCCCTGGTTTAGTTTTCGTGATAATCAAACACTTTATTACATTTTCAGTTTATGACCGACAAGCTTCTGTGATCCTCTTGCATTCTTCTAATTTCCTTTTAATCAAGATTTTTTCTTTTTTAAATAATTAAGCAATTGTTTTATAATGTTCCAATTTGGAGGAAAACTTAAAACTAATTCGTGTAAATAAGTGTTTTAAAAAGAAGAAAGTGGAAATTAATTACTCTCTAACACTGTTCTTCTATTTAAATTGTAGGCTCAAATGTCTGCTGTGTTATGGTCAAACGCATTTTCAAGTTATTAAAACATTATTCACGATTGTTTGTTACATGACAAATTTAACTAGAAAAGGAAAAACAAACATATTTTAAGGTAACGCATAATATTGCATTATTGTAACGTATCATCATACTAGAAAAGTAATTACCACTTACCCTATGAATTTCTTACACAACAAAAAGTGAAATGTCATCCTTATTCTAGTTGTGTAAGGATAAATAAAACTACTACGTACAATTTGTGTAATTAATCACCACACCTTGCAGATAATTCTGAGTTAAATGTTTATTTAAAATAATATCTCCCGTCATTTACTTTTTAGTTATTTTCTTGCTATAATTTGTTTTTTAATGGATTAAGTGTACTTGTTATTTTTTTTTTAATGTTTAAGTCAATCTATTAAGTAGTTAAAGTTAGAATAAATGTGATTTTTTACTTATATTTGTAGTTTTTTTTCATGGGTTTTTGATTAGGATTGGTCTAATCATAACAGAATTCTGCTTAAACCTGATTATTAACCTGTTAAGATTAATTAAATAATTAGTTACCTTTGATTGCGACCGATTAGTCTTCTTTAAGCTTGAACAATTGATCATGTTATTTCAATCAATATGCATTAATGGTACATATATTACATAGACTCCCAAAGCCTTAGGTTTAAGTTAAGACCACAAGCAAAAATAGTTTACTACCGCTCAGTTCAACCTTGAGAATATGACCGTTGATGATGAATGGTTGTCACCCTGTGAATTGTGCCTATGCTTCGCAAATTGCTACATTTACTCGACTCATCCTTGAAAATATGATTGTTGCCAATGAATGGGTGTGTCCCCCCTTGAACCATGTTGATGCTTCTCAAACTACTACATCCGCTAGGCAACGAATGGGTGTGTTGTCTCGTGAACTATGTTGCTAGCTCTAACAATGGATGCAAAACGTCACATGTCCCTTATCGTTGGATGGTGCAAGATCTAACAGTTGTAACAACGCCACATGTTCCCAAAGTTTCCTATAAATAGGGACCAAGTGGTCCAATCATTTTCATCAATTTTTCTCATGAACTCATCTTTACGCTACCTAGTTTTCATATTATTTTCATTCTTAAGGTAATAGTGTTTGTCATATAGATCTCTTCGGAAGGCTCTATGATTGAAAGGGCAGGAGAAATGTCGATGGCGCCTTTGCATCATTGTTGTAGCTCGGGTCATCATCCAGGGATTAGGGATAATCTAAGCAAAGCTTGGCATCTATAAATAGTGTTACGATGCATGTGCCAACTATTAATAAAGGTTCGATTAAGGACCAAGGTCAGGACGAGTCCTGTAGAAAAAAGAAGTGGCCATACAATTGGGGAATTTGTGTCAACACCACTACTAAAGGGGATGAGCAGAACCTTTCAAACGTCCTTGTGTATGATTGGGCCGCACACAAGGTTTATGAATATGTTACTCACTTAACATGGTGAAACGATTTGGTGGACCTCGTTGGCCGAACCTTTACTCTAAGGGACGATGTTGAGGATGATGTCGTACATCTTTACGTGTATCGTGGCAACGATCAGGCGTGTCATAGTCAGGAAAGCTTGAAGTTGGATTTCTTCTTTGTATATTCTTGCTTTTTCATGCACCGTTTGAGGAGTTCCAAGCTAGGGTCCTGCAGGAGTTGAACGTTGCTCCCACTCAGATTCACCCGAATGCACGGGAGACTATGTAGGTGTTCGGTAACCTGTGCAAGGCTTTAAGTCTCACTCCTACCCCAATCTTATTTCTTCATCATTATCACACTTATTTAATCGTTCATAAAGGATGAGTGTCTTTAATAAGCGAAACTGATTGAAATCTCTTCTAGCTCTTTAATACTTCCTACAAGGGTTGCAAGGAAGGGTTTTTCAAGATCGTCATTCCTTTCAAAAGTTGCAAGTTGTTTCTCGATGGGAATGATCGGCCTAAGTTCCCTTTGCATTAGAACCGAAACCCTACTCGCTCTGATCTCTGGGAGTCCTTGATGATGACCCCTACAAAGTGCTCTGCTTTTAAAATTTGGAGTAGTTGTTTTCCAAGCTCATGACCAGAGAGCTTTTAAAATGTTTTTGCTCTCAAAACCTTGACTAGGATGTTTATGGTAAATAGTCTTTCCTTGTTTGGTTTAATTTTGATCAATTTTTAACTTAGCTAAATTTTGTTTTGTGTTACATCTATAATGGCCCGCACCAAACCATGCAACATCAATTTCTTTAAGAAATTGTTGGATAAACATCCCATCTACATAAGAAGTTTTGGGGCCGCATAAGGTAAAGGGCATTCGAATAGGGAAATAGAAGAAAAGATGTTTGTCAATCCTATTGATGGGATGCTAGCTTCCCCTACTCTCATCCTCAACATTCCTCGAATCACCACTATGTTTGTCGCTCCCACTAATTGGTAGGAAGAGGCTTAGAGAAGAAAGGGCTAACAGAAGCATAGAGAGTAGTCTAGTTCTACCCATTATGCCATGCATAGTCGTAAGGGTGGGGAAACCTCGACGAGCTTTCCGGATGATGAAGATGGCGCTGAAGATGCTAGAGAGGATATTATAGATAATGAAGTCCTCCTAAACCCTGCCAATCGGAATGAGGTCGATAAAGACACCTCTTATCCTCCTAAATGTTGAACTCTAATTTCACTTTTTATTTTTTATTTTTTTGTATACTTTTATGGGTCGATCCGATGTTATCGATTAAACTAGGCTTTTTGTAAACTAATTGCTATCGAATCAACCCTTTCACTCTATTCAACTCAAGATAAAGCAATTCAAGCAATTTTCATTTTCATACTTGTCTTTTACAATTTTTCTTCTTTTTCCTTTATTGTGGTTGATTTAAAATAAGCTTAGTGTGATAGGTTCTTGATTAATCATAAGATGGTCTTTAAACCACTCTTAATGGCAATTGTTCGATAAAGATTTGTTAGAACCTTTCCTTAACCGTTTATGCATGCTTTGTTAGATAGACGTTCATTGGATAAACTCTAAACCATTTTTAATGTTGACAGTTCGGCAAGAGTTCTTTTAGAACTCTTTCTTAACCGTTTTATTTATTTGACGATAGAGGTTCGAGTAGAAATCTTCCTTAACTATTTGCATGTGCTCCATCGACATGAGTTCGAGTAGAACTCTTCCTTGATTGATGGGTATGATAGAGGTTCAACGAGTAAACTTTTCTTTAATTGACTGATTAGAGGAACTTAATTTAAGAGGAAAGATCAAGACAAACACTTATGAAATTTACGATTTCTTTTTATTTTGTCGCCTCGTTAAAACCTCCTTGACCAAAATCCTTCTTAGGCAAAAATTTTGACAGTAGGAAAGAGTAATAGTTTGATAATTACATTTGACTACGCTGAAATAATATTTGAAGTGCAAGACATTCCATGTGTGTGGTACGGGCTTCCCATCCAAGCATTCCAACCGATATGCACCATTGTCCAAGCTTTCTACAATTTTGAACAATCCTTCCCAATAAGGAGTAAGCTTGTTGTATGATGACTTCTTATGAGTCTCGTTCGTCTTCCTCAATACTAGGTCCCGCTGGACGAAACTTCTTTGTTTGGCCTTAGAGTTATAACACCATGCCACCATCCACTTGCATGCTTCGACCCTTATTGTTGCCTTATACCTCCTTTCGATCACCGTGTCAAGCTTTACTCTTAATTGATTGACATTGACGTCTATGTCTTGCACTTGCCTCCTTAGCGGGGGTTCGCCTACTTCTATCAGGAGCATAGTTCCATAAGTTAAGTTCAAGGGAGTTTCCCCTATTGATATGTGGGAGTACATCAGTATGCCCATAACACCCACAGTAGCTTGTCCACCCATGCTTCTTTAGCCTGCCTTAATCTTTTCTTTAGCTCGACCACTATGATTTTATTTACAGCTTCTATTTGGTTGTTCATCTATGGGTGTTCTAGAGAGCTTATGACATGTTTTATGTTTAACACTTTGAAGAATTTCTTAAGCTTCTTGTCGATGAATTTTTGACCGTTTTCGATGATAATCGTTTGGGATAAGTTTTCTTGGAAAATTAATATTGTAGGTATTTTGTAAAAATTAAAATGTTTTAGTTTATGGTTGGTAGTTGGATTATTATAATTTATACTATATGTAATCTCTCTTCTACTTATAATAATCTCTTTTATAAGTTTTTTATAGTTCTAAGATTTATACTATAGATATGAAATTTTTATACTTATAATAATCTCTTCTACAAGTTTTTTCATACAAGGAGACTTGAATTAAGACGTAATTTAAAGTCTTCAAACTTAGTTTCACTCATACTAACACTAACATAATATTTTTAATTTAATCAAGTAACATGAAATTTAATGTATAGTAACATTAGAAAATAAATTCAATTATATATATATATATATATATATATATATATATATATAATTGAATCACGTTTATAATCACACTAGCGTACTATTGTTTATAATGTAATTCAACAATAGTTTTACACTCGGGAAAAAAATAGTTTTAATTCAGAATAAATAATTTTATAACAACCTTTAAGAAATTATATGTAAGGTAATTTTAATTTGTTGATAGTGCGAAAACTTGTATACTAATAATGTATACAATTTAAAGTCTTATATAAATAGCAAGTTATATGTATATCTTATTGAAGATAAAATCTTATGTTAAGTTGAATAGGAATGTGATTAATTACAATACTATTTTTTTTAAAAGTTGTTTAAAAGTTGTAAAGTTTATATGGATTTTGAGTAAAAAGTTGAAAGTTGGTTGGTTTTGTTGCATAAAACTAATTTATGATATTTTTTTTGTTAAGAGAAGAATTTTTCTTTTAGGTAAAAATGGAACAAAAATCCAAGCCTACTCTTGACCTTATTTTTGCTCAAGCAATAATAGTATTACCATAAAACTCTTGTCTTGTTTCTATTTTTGTTCAAACAAATGATTTTTCACTCAATAAAAGCTAATACTACAATTCAATTTTGTCTCTACCAGATCTTCAGTCAAGCTAAGAATTTTGCATTCAATTGAGAAAATTTTCTCTCAAGTGAAAATATTTTTTCTCCATCTAAAAAAATAAACTTTTTCTTTCTTTTAGTTATTCATGTATTGAAATATTGATTTTATGTATTTATGTGGTAAGTTTCCTTTTATGAATTCTAAATATAGTTATTTTCAAAGAAAGAATACTATAATGAGATATTTAGGTTATGTATTGAATTAGAAATTTATGAGATATACTAAAAATATTGATATTGGAATTACACTAAAGAAAAAATTAGACAGTGAGAGTTGAAGAAAATTTCTAAAACTTAATTTTTCGTGTGAAAGAATGTATTTGATAAGTCATAAGAATTTACTCTATCATGGATGGAAATATATTACAACATTATGTAATACTGGTTTAACTTATCTTTAAATATATTACAACATTTATTTTTATTTAATCTTAAGAATAAGATACAAAAAGCCACATTCTTTTAATAAAGTAGTAGAAGTTTGGTGATTGATAATTTGTTCACTATTTTTAAAGGCCTAAGAAATCATATATTGAATACTAATAAATTAAAATTAATTACTTTAATTAAAAAAATCATACTTAAAATACTAGAAAAATAAAAATAGAATATTTTTTCAAAAAAATGTACTTTTACATTTTTTTCTGAAAGTTATTGTTTATTTTTTATTTTAAAACTTCAATTTAATCCTTAGCATTTTTCTTTTTATTTTTAATCGTCTGTATTTTTGTTAAAATAAATTTTACTCTAAATAGACTTATATTAGATATAATTATTATTATATAAAATTTTTATTAAAAAACAAAAAAAAAACACACACACACTTAATCTATAATAAACTTGCATTACAAACATTTCAAAAAAAATATCTATTATAAAAAAAATTAAATAATTAACAATAAAAAAAACAACTCAATATTCATCATAATATTTTATGTTTTTTCACTTTATATTTTCTCATCTACTCTCGTGAGGTTTGATTTTGATTATCACTAGTTTTAAGTCTCATTCCTTATTTTTTTTTTCCTTTATCAAATATATGTAAGTATATATTAACGGCTTTTCATTTTTTATATGTATAATAAGGTGAATAAATTAATTATCAACTTAAGTTAGTTTGGTTAACCTAAAGTGTTTACGTTATATTATGAATTTATATTTTATGACTTATTTTAGTTTGTAATTTTTAGCTCATAATTTATCTCATTTTATTACATTATTATTTATTATTTTTTCAACACATTTTCTTAATAATATTAGTTTCGTTTTATTAATTATTATATATTTTAATTTTAAGAAATAATTAATTATTACACTACTTTTAGTATTTATTAAAATAACTTAGTATTTTATGAATTTTAAACTAAAAGAATCATCATTATAATTTGAACTAACAAATATATGTCATATTTTATGTGAAAATAACAAACAATAAAATTATTAAGAAATTAAATATAAAAATAATTTAATTTAAAATGTAAATTATAAATTTATGAAAAATAAGTAAAAACCGTATGTAATAAAACTTCGTTATAAAAGTATATAACGATATAAAATCTTAAATTGAAGTTAAAAAAGAAAAGTTTAAAACTATATTATATGATGATATATTTTTATTTAAAAAGTTATATTTGATAATTATATTTATTTATGTAATTTTATGTTTACCAACTAACAAACATTGATTTAATACATACACAGTAAAGAATAAAGTCTGAAAAGTGTGACAGGAAAATATCACGAGGTGCCTTCCATCCTTTCAGTCTTTTCACACACAAAAATATATGCTACACGCACGCCTAACAATGCATGCATTCTCTAATATTTTATTCACGCTTTCTATCATTGCATGTGTGGTTTAAATATGTCAAAAATATTCATATCTCAATTGTTCCTTTTTCGAATATGCAAGTTGTTGTGCTATTGCGTTTCCAAAATAATCCTACATTCTTACTTTTATCAAATACATGCATTTTATTATAAACTAAAATTTTGGTGATTTAATACATTAATGGATTATACCTTCAGTTTAACGTGCTTTCTTATTTATTCAATTAGATTCATATAAATTCAAATATGATGAATAATGCATTATAAAAGTGAATTATCGACCAAGCCTTACAAAAATAATTCAGGCATTGAAATGTTGATTGTGACTGAATGACTGCTGATTGTGTTCAATTATTTATGTTATGAGCATTTTTAAATTTCTTTTAAACATTTTTAATTTATAAAATATTAAAAATCATCAAATTATATAGTGTGATTGTCAATGATTTTATATAAACAATAAATTTAACCTATCCAATTATTGAAACTAAATAATCATAACCAAAAATATTGATTCAGATTTTAGCATAAAAGTATATGTTATATGGATATTTATAAACAGAAATGAATCACGAAAGTAATATAATATATATATATATATATATATATATATATATATATATATATATATATATATATATATATATATATATATTCAACCATCTCACACCACTTAGGATTTGACTTATGAAAAATTATTTTTTTTTTATTTTTTTTTTCAAGATTTGATAGAGTTTTAGATTTCAGACAGTATTGAGATGCAATGATTGTTTTGAGTGATTTTATCTCATCGATTTTGAAATTAGAAAATTAACATTGTACGAGGAGATGAAAACTCTATTAGTCATCGATTAGAGAACATGTTTCAATACACTTCAATATTTTTATATTGTTTTGGAGTCGAGACCAATGAAACTTTTAATACTCATTCCTTCAACTCTCTTGGACATCTTTTAAAGACAAAATTGTGACGGAACTTTAGATTTTAAAATGGACAATACCTTAGAAGTGGTGTTTGACCGTAACGATGACAATTAACCGACTTAGGATCAGAATATTGACTTTGTCTGTGGATAACGAAAACGATCCCTTAGCCCTCTCCTTAGACATTGACTAGGAGGCTTATGTTCCACTACACCTAATAGTCCCACATCACTTAAAAATCAAGGCCAAGGGAAATTTAAATACCTCGTTAGTACTGTGGAGTTTAATTTAATCTCACATTGCCTGATACTATGAGATTTTGTTCTTTATTTAGCTATATAAGCAATCCTCTATAAAACTTGAAAGATACACCAAACAAAAATATAATATACTTCGATTGAGATTTGATGCTGGGAGAGGTTGATACTAGTTGTAACCTAGAATTGTTTGTAATCATAATATCTAGAGAGGAGGTTAAAATTGTAACTTGAAAAGTTAAATTCGTTGCAACGTGGAGAGATTCATGCTTAGTTAAGGGTAGTGATTAGTAAACTTCTTAAACAGATTGATTAAGAAACTAAACATAGCCTTAGGAGAAGGTAAACTAGTATAAATTCTTGTTTGTAATCTTGTCTTATTCTTTAGTTTAATTTGATTATATTATGCTTGCAAAAAACAATTTAAAAATGTTTATGGACTCTGTTCATCTCTCCTTCTAGAACCACTTTGCACAACCAAGTGGTATCAAAGTCAGCCTATAAGAGAATTATTAACCAAGCAAGAGGAAAGATACTCGTAAACGATATGGAGAACAAATGTCCACCTGTTTTCAAAGGAGAAAAGTATGACATGTGAAAAATTAAGATGATATCATACTTTGACTTTATCAATTCAGATGTACTACAAATTGTTGAGAATGACATTCCTACATTGTTTGGTGATAAAAGCCAGGTTACAAAGGTCAACTGGGTGGCAAAGCAAGGTATGTTACTATGCAACTTATCAAAAGATGAAGTGAAAAGTTGGTACTATGATCACTACCAAGGACATGTGGGATGCATTGCACTATCTCATGAAGAATTCAAGGAAGATCATGGTCTTTCAGAATTAAAATCAGATCAAGAAGTTCATTCCGATATCATAATACTCTACAAAAAAAATTATATAAATTGTAATATTTATTTTATATATTAAAATGTTTTCAAACGTGACTTATTTTGAAAACGTCATAAATCTTGCTGCCACAAAATATAATAAGTGAAACGTCGCAACAACCGATACTTTATATATTATATAAAGTGACATTTTAAAGAGATAATTAATATCGGTTAAAAATGACTATACTTAATTTAAAAAAATCCAATAAAAATGACACTTAGGAACTGTTAGAATTCATGTTATATATATTTATTAGTATCCACCTATTTTTATACATATTTTGTAATGTCATTATTCATGTTATATTACTGTGTTTTCAACTACCATAATTTAATTTTTATATTATCTATAAATATCCACCCTGCATTTATAATTTCTTTATTCAATAAAATTATTTTTCCATAATAATAAATAAATAAAGATATACACTTATAAAGTATACATAATTTAAAAAAGAAATTATTGATAATTTAAGATAACAAAGTACTTAAATCATTCATTCACAATTACAATCACACGGTGCATTTGATAATTACGTCAAAATATCAGTTTTTGAATATGAAAGAAAAAAAAAGAAAATATTGAAAATTGTTAAACCATAAGGCAATTTTACATTTAAAATTGTTATCCTAATCCTAATCTATTTTTCTTTCACCACTTGATCTTCTTATATCATTGGGGGATGACACACCACTTCCAACGTGTAAGTGTTTGTCTCTAATTCCCCTATACACATCATGAGATCCCCGCTCCTAACACTGCAGCATAAATCATGTAGCCACCCAACAAGAACAATTCCGATAGTTAGAACCAAAAAATCCAAATTCAAACATATTTTATGTGAAAATGTGGCATAGTCAAGATAAAACACGTGGCATAGAAAATAATGAAATGTGAAATAATTAAACTAACTCTGTCCCATCCAATATAAATCTTTTAACCACTTAATTTTGGCCATAGAGCCCATCTTATCACACAGTAACAATATTACATTAAGAAAATCAATTGCCACAACAACCATACTCTCGTCATTCAAGCAATCAAACGAAACATTAGTTTGAATACTTACATTTGCTGCGTTCCAAAGAAGTCAACAAGCACCTTCTTCCAATCAGCAGAGTAACCCAACTTCACCAGCTCACTTACATGCCACCAACAAAGAACTGCATAAGTTAAACGAACTAGCTACTACAAAAAAGGAGAACAAAAGAATACAATTTTAATTGGTAGAAATATTAAATACTCATAAGACAAACTTGAATGAGAAGATGACACGTGAGTGTAACATTGTTCCGTGGATAATTGACACTGGCATCTAATTATAAGAAACAGCGTTTTCTTCTCTTTGGTAGACTAACCATTGACACTAGACCAACCTACGACTCTATCAAAAGTTTGGATCAATTAGGGACAAAGATATAAATTTCTCAAATAGTCTAACACACATCGGTACAGGTAATTAAGAAACAAAGTTTTCATCTCCTTGTACTAGGTTTCTTTGGCTAAACAAGAATAAGTACAATAAAACTTTGATTTTGTTTCAAAGTGCTTAGGCTACAAATAGTACTACTGATATAGAAGATCCATGTCCTAATCTATGGCTTTAACCTGGCTCCTTGAGAAAGGATCAATTATGTGTATAACTTGGGAACTTATTTCTATGCATATTTTAAAAAGTACAAACTAATGACATGTCGGTAGGCTTGTTAAAAGGAACTACGTGCACTACAAAAAAAAAGATAGGTCCCCAACCAGCTGAAATTTGATAGATTATTCACAACATTTATGAAGCATTATGAAGCAGAGTAAGTAATACTAAACTCTAATCTCCTACAAGCAACATTGAGATTACTAAACCAACAAGGTCCTACAGTCAGCACATGAGCAAAATCAAAGAAATCAGTGATCAGATGATGCAACCATGAGAATTAGCAATTTTGTCTACCAAACCATGAAAACAGTCAATACTAGAAATACCTGATGGTCAACAGGTTTTGTATTCTGAAGTATGCAAGAGAGAAGATAAAAGATATCTGTTCTCATCAAGCATCTACAAATTTACATCTAAAGCAACTCCATGCATTTGTCGCCTCATATTATTATTGTCCTCAGTTCTTCCACCAGGGCTTAAGTGAGGTCTGCTTCTAGCAATCCCAAAAGGATGTTCCTTTTTAACACTTTGGATCCTGGAGACCAAAAATTATATAAACAAACACAAAGAGTAGCAAGTATAATACCATCAAAATCATACCACATCCTAGATTGAAGCTAGGGCACAAAAGGGAAGCAAAATGGAAGTGGAATGAAACTAAATATATTGAAGCCAAGAGATGAAAACTAACAATAGTGAATGATAGGGAATAAATGTGAATCGAAAACGAATATTTATAAAGAGAAAGGGAAGAACAATGCCTACGACAATAGTAAATCTTACCTTGAAGCAGCAAAGAACACTAGCAAAATCGATTGGGTCCAACCACTCAAATCCAACTGTGACACAGAAATCATTTGGGAATGCGAGAGTGAACGGAGAGTGTTTTGAAATGGGAGGATTGGAGCTGGTCAGCGTGAAAAACCTCAATCAGGTATAACAGAGAAACCTAAAATAAAAAATAAAGAGAGATTGGGAAATCTGAGAAGGAAAGAAATGTGAGTTTCAGAGGGTTTCAAAACAGAGTAAAAAGTATCCAGATTTATTAGAGATTGAGAGAAAAATTCAGAAGTCAGAGCAAACTCAAAGTAAAATTTTGAGCTTTATTAAAAAAATATAACTATACTTTGAAAATATTTTTTTAACAATATTTTAACATCTTCTATAATACGTATTATAATGTGATTGGTTCATGTTGATGTTTATCATTATTATTATTAATTGTGAAATAATTTTAAACCAATTACAAATATTATAAAAAAAATATTATCAAAAGTATCATTATTCTAAAATAATCTATTATAAGTCTTATATTTTACATAAAAAATTATTTTGAAACATTTGTTGACATTTTAATAAGACCTACTTATTTATTATTTATTTATTATTATACTGAAATATTTTAAACTTAATACAAAAAATTGACAAATATAAAAAATTTGTGTTAAGATATCCTTACCTATTTTACATTTTACATTATGTTACAGTCTAATAAGTGACAATTAAAAATGCTATAAAATATACCCGTTTTTCAAGTGTTGTATTATAGTGTAAAAACGACTTTTTGAAGTAACAGACGTTGTTGATGACTTTGCATCACATTACAGAAAAAAGTTCTAACTTTCTAGAGTTACTAACAACCATTTAATTAGAATCAATGCATTCTTTGTTTATAAGGATATGCTACGTTATTATTTACCTTAAATATTATTTTGTTCCTATTTTGGTTCAATTTATTTGTTTAATGTGAGATTCATTTTGTTTATATTTTCAATGTAATCATAATTTTGATAAATTATGTTCAGTTTTGTTCGTTTTAATGACGTTGTCTAAATTATTAGTGAAAGATGAACAATGTAAGTCATCTGTCAATTTGTGGTTTTATTTTTAAATTTTTTCTTAATTTAAGAAAAGTTGTCTACATATCAAGTCAACTTTATTCTATATGATAATGTTAGTATCACGTATCAAGTTGATGTTAATATCACGTGTCAAGTTAGTATCAGTGTCACGTAAGGATTATAATGGGTCGGGTAAGACATGGATTTACCCACGATCTAACCTGTAACAAAAAACTTTACCTATTATTTGTCCGTTATTTCTCCTACTACTTGTCTCGTTACCTGTCTCGTTACTCGTCAGATACCTATCTAAAAAATACTTGCGAGTTTTAAAATATTCTCAAGTATCCGTGGATACCCACAAATATTTAGAAAAGATATTTTATAAATTTTTAAAATAAAATCACAAAAGAAAATATAAAATACAATATAAATTAACATTTAATTTTAATTAAATTTAACCTAATAAAATATAAATTAATTATAATTTTAATTAAATTTAACTTAATAAAATATAAATTAAATATTTATTTTAACTTTTTATGGGTAATGGATACCTACAAATACGAGTACTATAAGTAGTATGATACCCACTACTTTCTACCTACGTGTAATAAATACCCGCACTACAAATTATCTGCTACGGATTCTGCGTGCAGGGGTAATTTTTTCATTCCTTGTTCCACTTGTCAATATTAATGTCACATGTTAGTGTGTCATATTAAATTGAGTCTCATTTTTTTATTAATTTTGTTCAATTTAGTCCAATTTTTGTTAATTTTTTTTAAATCAGTTCTAATTTTTTTCATCTCCAAATCGAGATCAAATTTATTTTTTTATTAAAATTCATATTTTAATTAAATATTTCTTTGATTATTTTTAAACCAACTAATTAAAAAAATTTCTTTTATGTTTAAAAATAATAAAGAATTTTCCTTCTAATTTTAAAAATAAATTATAATTTTCCTTCTAATTTTAAAAATAATGAAGAATTTTCTTTCTAATTTTAAAAGTAATGAAGAATTTTCCTTCTAATTTTAAAAATAATAAATAATTTTCTTTGAAATTTTTAAAAAAATGAAGAATCTTCCTTCTAATTTTAAAAATAATGAAGAATTTTACTTCTAATTTTAAAAGTAATGAATAATTTTCTTTGGAATTTTAAAAATAATGAAAAATTTTCTGTCTAATTTTAAAAAATATTGAAGAATTATCCTTCTAATTTTAAAAATGATGAAGAACATTCTTTCTAATTTTAAAAATAAAGAAGAATTTTCCTTCAAAAATAATGTAGAACTTTCCTTCTAATTTAAAAAATGAAGAAGAATTTTCTTTCTAATTTGAAAAATAATGAAGAACTTTCCTTCTAATTTTAAAAATGATAAAGAATTTTCCTTCTAATTTGAAAAATAATGAAGAATTTTTCTTCTAATTTAAAAAATAATGAAGAATTTTTCCTTATAACTTTTAAAAATATTGAAGAACTTCTCTTCTAATTTTAAAAATCTTGAAGAATTTTTATTCTATTTTTAAAATTAATGAAGAATTTTTATTCTAATTTTAAAAATTATGAAGAATTTTCCTTCCACTACAAAAAAACAATTATTACCGATGACCAAAATTCGTCGAAAACGTCCAAAATTCATTGGTAATGTCATTTTTCCGACGGCTTACCGACGAAGTTTGGCCCGTTGATAATAACGTTGTTGGTAATATTTATCGACGGATTATTATGGCCGTCGGTAATTGCCGAAGGTCAGATCCGTCGGTAATTATCACAAAAATCCGTCGATAATTATCGAAGGAAGAAGCTTTCGGTAAGTCTGTCGGTAAATATCTCGATCTGGTTCATCTTCCTCTTTCCCCTTCTTCGGTTTCCTCAAATTTTAATTTTTTTTATCAAACTTTCTTCATTCCTAAATCAAAACAACAATCCAATTCATTCCAAACCAAAATCAAAGGCTCTACTTAGGTTCTCCAATTGTTTTAGAAACCCTAAAATTAGGAAAAATCCCCAATTAGTTTTTGAGCATCCTGACAGCAGCATTATGGTTCTCCGACGGCAGTGGTTCTCCCACGGCAGTGGTGGCGTTCTCCCATGGCAACAGTGGCGCTCCCCAACTACAGTAGTGGCGCTCTCCAATGGCAGCGGTGTCGCTCTCCAACGACAGCGGTGGCGGTCTCAACGGCAGTGGTGGCGCTCCGCGCGGTTCTCCCATGGCAACGGTGGCGTTCTTCCACGACAACAGTGGCGCTCTCCAACGGTAGCGGTGGCACTCTCCAACGACATCGGTGGTAGTGTGGGAAGATGGTTGCACGAGAGAGAAAAATGGTTGCAGAGAAGGTGAGAAATGGTCTTGAGATGAGAGGAAAGAAAAAGTGGCGAAAGTGTTTTGTGAGATAGAAAAATATAGTTTTCTTTGCGCAGAGAGAGAAAAAATGGGTGGGAATTTTGCCGCTCTTTTTATCGAAGGATTTACCGACGGAACTTGTTTGTCGGTAATTACTGAAGGCTTTACCGACAGATTTTGTCCGTCGGTAATTACCGAAGACTTTACCGACGGGTTTTGTCCGTCGGTAATTACCAAAGACTTTACCGACAGATTTTGTCCGTCGATAATTACCGAAGGACAAATATTCGTTAGTAATTACATTTTTTACATCCGTTGATAAAATCCGTCGGTAATGCATCATTTACCGACAGAAATAATTCCGTCGGTGAAATTCCATCGGTAATTTCATGTATTTTTGTAGTGTTTTATGTTAACAAACACTAACACGTGACACTAGTACGGATTTGACATGTGACACTGACATTAACTTGACATGTGGCATTAACATTGTCATATGACCCAATGTTGACTTGACACGTGAATAACTTTTTTTAAATTAAATTTTTTTTTGAAATAATTAATAAAAATTAAAAAACTACGAAATAACATGTGACACATATTGTTCATCTTTTGTTGATAATTTAGATGACATCATGTAAAAGACCAAATTGAACATAATTTACTAAAAAAGGAACCACATTGAACATTAAAAAAAATTGAGTCCCACATTCAACATAGTTGATGAAAATAGAGACCAAAAGAGTATTTAAACCTTATTATTACTTTGTACTAGTACAAAAAATTGTCTTTTGCAGTTGTTTGATCATGTTAAATTGTTTACATAGCTTACGTGGACCTACATGTTGAGACAAAATCGTCTAACATCTTTAAGTTTTGAAGTTTAACAGAAAAGAGAAAATGAAATATCATCTTAGAAAAAAAAACCCTCTAAGCTAAATCAGAAAGGTGAACATGTCTCATCAATAAGACTACACAAGATTACTAAGGAACCCTGTGGACAACAAAAGTCTAAATGTTAAGTGACAAAAGATCTATCATTTAAGAAAACACCATAGTGTCTTCCAAAGCGTCTAACCAAATGAGCAAAGAGGAGCTCAAAAGACTCATACTTAGAAGTGCCTAAAGCCAATCCAAAAGTTGTTTCTCCAGACTACAACGATTGATAAAAATATTGTTAAAAAATGATAGATACTAGATGTTAAGACAAAATTGTTTATATGCTTAAACACTCTTATGTTTTGAAGTTTAACTAAATAACATTAAATGAAATAATAATATGAAAAGAACATAGGATGAAAACACAAGACTTAGAACCAAAATCTCCAACATAGAAAAACTTAAGAAAACACCTAGGATTTTAGGAAACAGAGAAACAACCAAGACAAAAAGCCCAAACATAATGCTAAAACAATTATCAAGTCAAAAGTGTCTAAGAGAGTTGAAGCTAAATGCATACAGCTTATCATACCTAAAAGATATTCAATTTTGCTTTGAAAACAAAACATGTCAAGATGATGTCATTAACAAAACACACTAAAAAACTAAAACATAAAGCATTAAGAGAAAACTTAAAGTAAGCTAAATGTTGTGTGTCTGAAAAGGCAAAATCACAATAAACGTTTACTCTATCTAAATGATACCATGAGCCAAAACATTACTTCATCGGTCTTTAATCAACGCGTATCTATAAAAGAAAAGCTTAATTGTCAAACGCTACCTTAATGGTAAGAAATCAAAAAGCACTTTGTTGTTCTGAGCAAGCATTGAATGACATTAAATGCTCAACATTCAAAAGCAACAAAAGTATCAAGAAAAGACATATTTGTTGTATGCACAATCTATTATATTATTTGTATATGAGCTATTCTACACGCATCCACAAACTTCAAATCAAAATATCAAAAGTGGACGTTAGAAACAAAAGAGATATTCAAATAATGTTCTTCACTTGAAGTCATGTCTAAAAGAACATATAACCTACTTCAAGCAAAGGACTGAAAAAGTATGCTTATTCTGACAAGTAAACTTTATCCAATTCAAACCAAAAAAATGACATCCAAAAAATTCAAAAATTCGATGCAGTAAAATTGTTATTATTGTCACCGTCTCAAGGAAAGAATAAAAAAAAAAAAAAGATACATCACAAGAAAAAAAGAAGATAAAAATATTAATTAAACAATTTTATGTTAAACCTCTACCATTCCGATAAAAATAAGTTTCAATTATTTACAAAATTGTCGTCGTTATTTTTGTAGTGATCTTTATTTGGATTCATAGTAAATGGAGAGTAACATGAAAGAGTAATTCATTAGTGAATAAATAATAAATCTAGCTAATTAATCAAATATGAAATTGTAAAACATTAATCAATAGTTTTAGAAAGAAAAAACTAAAACCATCAATAAAAGAAGGATATAATATATATATTTATATATATATATATAAGATAACTACTGTGAAGCAAGTTATATTGAACTGTCACCGTATGATATGCGGAGCAACTTATATGTATGGATGCTATATCACTCTTGTTAAAACACGGTTCAAATTTGAAACAGCACAACTACAACGTCAAAATATTTGGAAATAACAAAATTCATGATGAATTAATTCATGATGACAAAACTTCTGGTAGGCCAACTTCCCACTGAAGTCACAATATAAGAGATGCCGCCCATAATGATAATTAGAGCACACGTCCCTAACTCACAGGTCATTTCCTATATGACTGTAAAGTTATCATGTTTCTTTCATTTTCTTGATGTATTTCATGATAATACTTACATAAATTTTGGTGTCCTAATATTTACGCAACACCAATGTTACATGCCCCACATGCACTATCCACAGTAGCATATCACATTTCTTTATTACATATTTAGGATTTCGTAATGTTTACTAAAATCATGGATTAAATGGTTATTTAATTTAAATAAAGAATTACATGCGTTTTATCTTCTGAAAGAGATAAATGATTATTATTTCTGAATAAAATTAAAATGAGTTGATAGGAACCTTTGCTTCTCTAAACCGTGAATGACGAGGCGCCACCTTATAATTTCTCTTTACTTTTTAGCGACAAATGGAACACGCTCTTTCTGACGCGTTACATTTAGACGGTGAGATTCGTAGAAGCAAACAACATCCAAAGAGTAACAACGTCAACACATAATCAGTGTTACTTATACATTTGACAATGACAAGGGCATTCAGTGAAATCAAAGAGGGAAACACACGGGACCAAAGGGATTTTCTATGCTTTCTAAATCCCTTTACGATGTAACATTCAAAATCTGATACAAATAACACAAATCAAATCAAAATTAATAAGTTACAAATCAATTTATTCTTTGATTGTGGTTTGTGACACTAGATTAGACATGTAAAATGATGATCTTCCACTACTTGATATGTGAAATTTGTTATAAAAAACAGTGATGAACAGTGTTTTCTGAAATTTGTTACAGCATAGTCATGGTTGAGGATAAGCCTTGTCCTTCTCATGAACCATAATGTTGATGCAAGTCACAGGAATCAAGGGGTGACCACATTAAAGTCAGCAAAAGTATGTGAAGAAAAAGCACAATAAAAGAATATGGACACAAGAGTTGGACCCCAAAGGAGATGACAACACATCCCTACGTCACATGCTTTCTGTGGTGAGTGAAACCACAATTCACAAGAATTTTACCTCTGCTACCAATCTTATTAATTTTAGGAACTCAAGGTTTCTGATATTCCCGTCTATTCTAATGCTAAATCACAATCTCACTACCTATAATACATAAATATTGCAACAATTTAGCATTATTACTATGCCAGTGTTGTGTAGGAGCTTACATTGGGCCAACATGAATCATTTGCCTTGTTCTCATTGAACTTTGGAGCCTTTCTCTGGCATGCCTCAATGCATCTAAAGCTTCAAGGACACTAACAGTAATTGGTTTCGGGTTACTGGTACCTTGTGATGTAGGTGTCACAGTCACGGGAACTAATGCTAGAGAATTATCACACAGATACCCATCATTACTCTCATTCTCTGTCACTGATGATGATCTTGAGCTTAAACTGCTAAACCTGAAATAAAGCACAAAAATTAAAGCTTGGTGCCTTAATCAAACAAATTCTATTTCAACCACACAAACTATTCACCAAATAGGATTTTGCTTCTAAACTGAGAATAATTTTTAGATAAAACACTCATAAAGTATAGCAGTCAACAACTTCATAATTTGTTACCTGAGGATTTAATTTATAGACAACTGATAGTTTAAAGATTTTCTTACATATGTAGTCTATTCACAAATCATGGTAAATAATAATTTTAATGATTTTTATGGTAATAATTATCTTTAGAACATTTACATTAACCTTACATTACAGTAAAACTCATTTTATTATACTCAACTCCTCTAATATTAAAACCATACAACAGAGAAATTTCACTGAAATAAACAGCTATAAACGTATTTTACTTTTTAAAAGTGCATTCCCTCGTTGAAAAAGAACCAAAGCCCGAAGTAAACGATCTAAATGTCAGCATCAAAACGTTCAAATCTAGTACCTGCTTTCACCCTTCTTCAAATTCCCATAGCTCAGATTCGGATTTTCGCCTAGGATTTGTGGGGAAGAATCACCCGTGTATGAATTACTACTGAAACTATCAGTATTCTGAGAGTCACAGTCTCTTGTACTGGACGGACCATTGTGGTTCTGAATAAGAGTAGAGGCTTCGGAAACATTGTCACTGTGATCTACATTTTCTGGCAAAGCTGGAATTTTTGCATCATGCTTTTTTTCGTTTTCTTCTGAATGTTTGGAAAGTGAACTAATCCAAGATGACCCACAAGAATTTTCACATTTCTCCGACGAATCAGAATGTTCCAATTGCCCTGACTTGGAGGGTATGCTGAAAGATCCAACCTTGATTTTTAAAAATCTGAGCCTTCTTTCAGCTTTATCTCTTAATTTCGTCTCTTCTCTAAGCAGTTTTTCCAGCTCAACTAACTGTCTCCAGAATAATTTTTCATTAATTTTCGGGAGAGAAAAATGGAAACACAGGATAAAGTTTGTCAGACAAAAAGCCACACAAGATGAACAGCAATGCCATTTTCTTTCCTTTACAGCGGTGATCCAAACAGTGGCACATAAAGTGAACGAAACAATTATTCAAGATTGACGGTGTTGTTAGAATAAAAGATGCATTGTAGTGTTATGTTATGGTATGTTACCTTGTTCCCCATTGATTCTGCTTCCATCTTGGCCACCCTTGAAGCCTGTCTCTCTGCCAGTAATCTCCCTCTCAGGGACTCCACAGTGTTCAGATTCAGACCCCCCTCTTCCACTTTCTTGCAGCTGAGTTGACACATTGAACAATGTCATTCCACTTTTGTTGCCACTGGGTGCCCCATTTCACATTGAAATGTAAGTGAGATAGATAAAGAGTGAGAGAGAACAGAAACACACCTCCAAATGTGGTCCTTATCAGCAGCTACCACTTGCTGGTGACCTACATTTTCACCACACCAAGACCCCATCTATACTGTCTTCAGATCAGACCTCAGAAGTGTGTTGAGTTCTTTTATGAACAGGGAAAAAGGGAATGTAATGGTTCTTTGGAAGATGAATTCTTGTAAGGTTCAAAAACAAATGCACTTTGCCTTTTCAAAAAAAATCTATAGGGGGAATGGAATCTTGCTCACAACAACTCACCCAAGGTCATTTTTTTTTATTTTGAAGTCACTGTCCAAGAGTTATAAGTAAATGAATAATTAAATACTCACCTACAACTACACTTGAATGACGGTAATAGTTTAAAAACACATTCTGTATTTTTCTCCTATGAAAAAGAGATCTTGTTCCTTACGCTTTGTTCACCGTTCAAATTTCTAAAATTCAACAACTAAAACAATGTGCATGTGAAGTAAACATTTATAATCACGTAAACATTCTTTTAGTGTCCTTTTTTTGACTAAATTTGTAAAAAAGAATGTATCATTTTATCGTTTTCTATTTTTAGTGAAATTCAATTACCCAGTTTCTTTCGCTTTGAGTGAGACTACCGACCGATCAAACATAAATTATAGCTAAACACGTCTAACTCAGAGGCTTGCGTGAAGAAATTAACATATTAATTAATGTTTTAATGCATATTGCAGTTGCAGTTGCAATTGTCAAAGCCTATGATGAATATTAAATATTAACAACGGGAAATATTAACAGTATTTTTATTGATTAATAATTAAACTGGTTTGAGTATGGTGTTTCTGTTTGTGAACTCATTGTCTGGTTGTACTTTTGATTTTAAAAGTTTCAAAATAAAATTTAATAAAACAAATTAATTTTCCACCAAAAATTGTTAAAAAAAAAGAATAAATTAGATCAGTGTTATTTTATTGGACATAATATTTATTTCAGACAATCTTACAAGATATCCGATGTAATACTGGAGAAATATCAACTACAGTTTTTTCTACATTAAAAAAATTGTAAGATGATTTAAATTTATTAAATGTTATTAATTTGAATGACTTTATTTAAAAATTAAGAGTGGAAGGAGATCTAGAAGTAGGTTATTAAAATATAGTTGATGCAGTTGCAGGCGGACAGCAGGCGCACACAATGAGAGGGTTTTGTGTGATACCGACAGAGATAATTCTGCAGCATATATTGGTTTTATCTGAAACATCCTTGTTAAATTTAAATTTTGAATTCACATGAAATGGGTGAGTTTGATTTTTTTTTTCAAACTTTTTCTTCACTACCTGCTACTCTTCTATTATCACGTGATCTTATTTAAATTTCTTTTACTTCTCAACCATCTCACTGTACCAAATTTCTCCAAATTTTAATAATAATATCATTCCTATAATTACTGTAAATTCTTCAAATTAGGATCGCTAATGAAATATAATACATCAAGTGTTCATATAAAGACAAACTT